>NW_028288780.1:8739059-9070412 GCF_059628265.1 Tinamus guttatus
ATCAGGCAGACTCTGCCATTGGCTTCTTGCAAGATGGCAAGGCAGTCAGGCTTGCCCACTACTGTAGGGCTATAGAAAACTGAGGAAGAAGGAAGAATGATAAGAAAACAGAAGAAAGAATAGGACATTGAAGACAGATAGTCAAAGCCTGAGAGTTTCAAGAGATTACGGAGTACTTGGGACTTTTCATCTTGAACCTAGGATGATTTTTGCTTAAACGCAACGCTCATCAAAATAGCCAGAAAAAAACAGAATTCTTCTAGTCTCCTTTTGGACTGTGCTGTTTGATTTGAATAGCTAGTGCCTACCAGCAATGCTGTAATGTGTGTGAGCCCAAATGTTTTCTGCTAGCAGAACTTCCCCTCGAGCAGGAGGATGCTGGACAGCATCCTGGTAGCACGGTGGGGCCCTACCAGAGATGTGCCTTAGAACAACTGGAGAGAATTAGCCAGCCGGAGTGCTCCCTGTATGGAGTGAGCCAGCATCAGCACTGCATAGACACCTCCAAGGTTGGTCACTGTTATAAACCCCCATTTGTTACAGGCACAAGAGATTTGTCCCTCATTTCAACTCGCCTCAGATCTGGCCTCTGCTTATGGATGTAGAGGAACTGCCTTTTGGAACTTGACCCTATCCCCAGGTAATTCTGGTTAGTAGTTCAGGAATTTTACTAGTGTTTCAGAAATTTACCTAGTCTAGCTACCTCTGTAGATCTTGCTGTTCCTCTTGCAGTTCTGACCTTTAGTATCTTTGCAGCTTCATCTATCAGATTGGGCTACTGGTGCTTTCACCCACTACTTTATTTCCTTTTTGAAGTCATGTTTAGATTGTGAAGTCCTAGGAAGCACATACTCTTGGCACAACCTAAGCACTAGCAGAGCACAGCTCTGGTACTTCCAAAGCTTAAGGAAGAAAACAGCAATGTGAACCCATATGACTATGTGTGTGGATATGATACCTATTCCCAACATAGGAGGCCCATGTAGGGAGGCTGGCTCTGTCAGTGACTGCGTAAAAGGTGTCACCATCATGGCTTGAAGGTAGGACTTGCCACCACCAATGAATAAGGGTATCTTGTGCCTGATTTTTCTAGGACCCAGTCACTGAGCAGCATGAACAAATCATACAAAACGCAACTTCACCAGGTAAAGATAAAGCCTCATAGATCTGAAAGACTTTGTTTTTATTGTCTTTCATCCTTGGCTTGAACTAAGGGAGACATCTTGAACTAGAAATAAAAAACAATTAAGTAATATGTGACCTTTGTTTTGAGTCAACTACCAGAGGGTTGGGAGGCTCCGGCTTTAGCACTTGCCTGAAAGTTACAATATTTCAAGGCAGCACCTACAGAACATGCATCTCCCTGTAGAAACTGGTTTTGCTGCTACAAGCACGTTCTTACTCATATGATTATCTGCTTGACAGTGCTGGATTCGTTGCACCTAAGAGGAAATACCTGATTTGTTTTGAAGGTGACCAGCAGAAAAAAATGAAGACTTCATTTATATACAGAGAACTTCAATTAATACATCACATTTATTTTTAACTGGAACACCAATAGATTTTACTTACACTACCCTACAGCAGAAACACTCTACACACACTTTCTGGAGTTAAAAGATACAATAGTACAGGTGTAGAAGATGAGATGAAATCTTTCTGTACTAAAATATATATATATATATGCTAGGAGTGATGCTATTCAGGCCTAGTTGTACTTTGGGACCTTTCAGACTTCTCTAGATTAAGTTATTGCAGTGACAGTCCCCAGGATGTCTCCTCTTTATGGGTACAACCATAAACTTCAGATAGTGCTTCAAATGTGTCACTTCCACAGAACTTTAGGGAGCTGCGATTTTCTGATGATAGAAAGACCCAGAACAACTTCAAAATATTACTTACATTTCTGGAGAACAGAAGTCACTGAAAAAGGACAAAACAGTAAAAGGCCTGCATGCAAAATACCCTAGTTAGCATGTTCTGTTGCACTTTTGCAGCCCATAGTTATCCAAGCATCCCTACTTTGGGGAAGAAAAAAATCAGTCCTTGCCTCTCCTATTCTATTCCTTGGAACAGACCTTCAAAGCAGACCTTCACTGTCCTGCTGGACATGTTTTGGGCTTTATCAGAGGCCTTTGGTCCTGTTTTGTCTTTTTTCCAACCAGTTATCTGAAAGCTTTTGTTTTTGTTCATGCCAATATCAGGAACTACCATTCTCAGATTTAACTCTTCCTTAGCACTTTGCAAGCAATGCAGCAGCCATCAAACAGACAAGAGAGTCCGTAAATGAGCACTGATAACGCCCACATCCTTCACAGGGAAGCTGTCCCAGGGTTTATTATTATCCCTTGCATTACTTTTAAAATATTGCCTGGAGGCCTGTGCTGAAATCAGGCTTCCAAGCTGCCAGGGA
Organism: Tinamus guttatus; assembly: GCF_059628265.1. Lineage (NCBI taxonomy): Eukaryota > Metazoa > Chordata > Aves > Tinamiformes > Tinamidae > Tinamus > Tinamus guttatus. The sequence goes on from NW_028288780.1 coordinate 8,741,473, forward strand.
ATTTGCAAACACTTAGTAAGTCACCCTCCCTGCCCCGCGGACTTTCTGTTCAAAAAAGGTGTTATTTTCATTTTGTAGACAGAAAGGTGAGTTAGATTTTTGCAGCAGGTTGTCACTGATTTGCCTGATGTCTTACAGAGTGTCTGTGGGCAAATCAGAAATATTTTGGGGAATGTTCTGAATCACACCCCTGTGCCTTGCTTAACCCAACCTCCTTCATTAGCCAGAGAAGAGCTAGGGAGTGATCCTAGTCAGTGGGGCATTTATGCTCATAAAAAAATACCCCCAATTGCAGATAGAATAGATATACAAAATCCCAAAAGTGCATTAGAAGTTAAAGTTGATATTGCGTTCAGTTCCTGTAAGAATTAATATTCTACTAAGAATAGAGATTAGATTGGGTTTTGCTCTGTGTTTTTTTTTTTTTTTTTTTTTTCTCCCTACTGAGGAGAAAAAACCTTCATGGAAAAGCATACAGCTTATTTCATCTGTGTGAGAAAAGGCAGGATGTTTTGCTGGTTAATTCATCATGTGTGAAAAATAAAATGTTGCCAAAACCTACACTGAATATACTTCCTTAAGAAAAGCAAGTTCAATTACTTTAAGCCTCAAGGGGTTTTAGTCACTGCAGAAAAGTCGGTCAGTAGTTTCTATATAGCAGCAGGTGGTGATGCCCATACTTGCCCAGAATATTGCTGCTTTGTTACACTGCATTTCATGTTTAATTTAACATGCCAGTGTCTTATTACAAAATGTTTGTTTCCCTCTCTCTTTTTTATTTTTCTACAAAGAGATATTTGGGGAAAAGCAATACAAAATCCTAATAGGTGGTATTATTTTTTTTTCTCTACATATATCAAATTTTGAACTAGATTGCTTAAATCTTCTTAAATTTCTGTATATTAAGAGACAGATAACAATGAACTGGGAAACTGTAGAAACTGATAACTTCTGATTTGATTTTAACGTATTTATGTTGCAAAGACATGAACTATCAGATAGTACTTTAAAAAAAATTAGGCATCTGAAGTTGGCAACTGTTCGTTACTCAAGTTGTTTAAGATTTTTATCAGTTCTCTTGTTGCTTGTTTTACAAATTCCATCCTGAAGACTTAAACTTCATCCAGTAAACATTCTTACCACTTAGAATAGAAGAATTGTGCCTGCGTCTGCAGGCATTTGTATGAGTCATCCCCTGGGTTTTAGCACAAATTTTCATGAAGCACCTGCATGAGGAGGAATTGGTAGAATAAGCCTTTAATTCCTGAATGAGATTTAAAACTTATTTAGGATTTTCTAGCGTTTCTGCTCTATGAAGGCAGAAATACAAATAAGTCATCAGCAGTGAAATGTGGCAGTTGCAAGTTTTATTATTTGAACGCTGACAGGTCACTTCCCTTTTGCTTCTTGCAGAGAGGGTAATATTATCACCAGTCAGCACCAAGCATTTGGCTTGTCAGCAGATGGGCAGGGAAATCAAACAACGGGCAGGGAAAGCTGCTCTGTTTCTTTCCCAGGGAAATCCATGACAGGAAACAAAGGAAGAAATTATAAATGATGATCAAATAAGATAGAATCATCTGCCCAGGAATTTCATTCATCACTGGGTGATGGGAACAAAAGACTTAACATTTACCTGCTCTCATCTTCTGAGAGGGAAGTTAATTTATGAGCCGAGTGCTAGGCCTTTAGCAGTGACTAAAAGCAAATTTAGGGAACAGTTATGTTGGCGGGGGATAAGCGGCACATATAGCCCAGCTCCGTGAGGCTGGAAGTACTCCTCAAGAATCCACGTCTGCAGAGTAGAGCCTGGCTAGAATTAACCACTTTTTTCTTTGTACGTGTAACTTTTGATCCAAGAAACTAGGTGCAGCACTTCAAATAGGCCAGCGTGTCAGTGGACTTCAATAAAGCTCTTAATTATACAGCGGTTGGAAAATTACTGCATTGCTTAGACTTGTAAGGACCCACAACCGTGTGAGGAAATCTTTGTGCTGCTGCCAAATAGTTTGTGGGGACACTAAAACAAGCTGTGAATTCTCAGCAAAAGTTAGGCTGAGCTCCTTGCTCGTGAAGAGCAGTAGTGTTTCTGAACTCCAATCTGGGCAATCCTACCCGGGCTCCCAATCTTTCTCAGTTTCCAGCTTTTATGGGGATGCAGATCTGCTTGACCCGGGTATATATTAGCCCTGACTCAGGGCTCCAGTCCTCCTTGCTAGGAATATGGTGCATCTTGGTCATGTATGTTACCTCCCTTTCAAATACAGTTGCGTGCTTGAGATTTCTGTAAACAGGAGCCAGCAACAGGAGCGCGGACTGCAGGGCGGGTGCTCTGCAGTGTCAGGTGCAAGGGTCTATTGTAACCTTTCGTCCAGAGTAGGATGCTCGTACAAATAGAAACAGACAACTGGTTTCAAAGATAGCGGAGTTGGATGTTTCTAATAGCAAGGAAACTTGTGATTCCCAGCCTGGCCAGGGGAGCGGGGAAAGGTCTCACACATTGGCAAACATGGAATGAAGAAACTTGTTTTGGAGAGAGAGTTCAAGAGTTCTGCAGGTTAACTTTGAGGAGTAACATCAAGAAAAGCAGGTGAATGTTTTCTTCTAGATCCCAGCTGCTTGCCACCATGTTGTTTTGTTGCTTTCGGTGAGTCAAAAAATTTCTTTTTCACTGTATATATCCATTAAGTGGACATATAAATCCGCTTACTTACCACATTGGTGTGCTGTGCCATTTGACTAGTGACCGTGGCAAGAGCACAGTGCTATTCAAGATGAAAGATTTTTAGATGTGCAAAGCCAAAGGTGTTGTTAACAAAAGGGAATCTGAGCATCCACATGGCTAAGACTTGTGTTTGATCCCTTTGAAAATGTTTTTATCAGTCATATGGAAATTTTTAGTCAGCCATTCTCTGAAATAATGATGAACTAAATTTCACATTTTCTGGTGAAATAACCCAACTTAAATCAGGACAGAATTTGATCCATGAGTTTTCTTCTCAGACAGTTTTTGCAATCCCAAGAAAGCAGGCAGTGAGCAGTGATTCTGCTAGATCCTCAGCCCAGGCATGGTGCTGCTCATGCCCTGAAGTTGGTAAGGGAGCACAAATGCCAGCAGCCGGGCCAACAGCACCGTCAGCCAGGAGCATCCGTCCCGGGAAAGGCAGGTAGCGTTTCTTCACAGTTCCTGCTGTACAGAGTGAATAAAAAAGACCTCCGCAGGGCAGAACTGTTTGAGCAAACTGTCTTTTGATTACCTGTCTCTGTCCAATTTTGGCCCTGTGCTGCAGTTTCCGGGCCTGCCACTCCTTGCTGACACATTACTCGGTCACCTCCGCTTCCATGATTTGCTGCCTCTCTCCCATGTGCCACCCAGCAGCTCTTCTTGGTCAAGTGGGGCATTCAGACAGCCTAAGGAGGTCTCCTCTGCAAACAGGAACTGTTCTTGAGGACAGATAAAAATCTACTTGATTTGCTGAATATTTTTAATAGATTTCAAGGGTCATTAAAGCAAGAACTATACACAGTCACATCCTTTCATAAAACAATATATACATCTGTTGGTGAGTCAGAATGAATTTTCTTGGCAGCCAACAACATTCAGGAGGTGAATTTGCCAGATCGTGAAGTGATTCAATGTCCTTCCCTGTGCGGGGTGCTTTAACCTCTGCAGCCATGAGGCTCTTGAATAAAGTGTATGGGTCAGACAGCTTTTTATTGAAGAGGAAAAAGACCTTTCCTGCATCCAGTTCTCAGAGCATTTCCTGCTCCTTTCTCTGACACCAGTCGTAGAAGTAATGGGTAAAACTGCTCACACCCTACTTGCAATGGTTTCTGTTCTTGGTGGCAGCAGTACAGCTGGCAGAAAAAGCACCAAAATGCAAATGCAACTTTGGAAACTCTTTCCCAGCTCATCAAACACCTTGGCCCTCAGTCTTGCTCTTAGCAAGTCTTTGCATCATTTCCATAGGAAACAGTGGGAGCTACCTTATAAAACCCTCATAATGTGACTGTATATACTCAGCAGCTGCAGCTAAATGCTTGTCCTGGGAATGAATAGCATGGTGACTGTACAGTTTTAGGAAGAGATGGTTCCAGGTTTCCTTTCGCACTGCTTTTCAGCAGGGTGATCTTACTTTCCTTGATTTTAAATAATGCCGATTAAAGGCTTCCTTTGTATCATGGCATATTTCCTCTTTCCCAAAATAGAGTTTTAACCTTCAGGGAACTGGCATGTTGCAGAGGGGAAGATACAGACATGCTGCAACTACATTCTTATGTCTGGGACTTCATAAAGATAGCAGTATATCCTATTTTGCTCAAAACCTGGTAACATATCAGCTATATTTGGAGCTGAAAGCCAAATTCTGTGCACCCAATTTGTTTGGTGGATAGAAACCAACCAGAAAACCAGATCTATTCTCACCTTGGTCTCTGCTGGGAAGAAATCTGGTGCTGAAATTCTGATCCAGATTCATTGCTGACAATTGTCAATGGTGTTTTGAGGGAATGGCTCTCAATCACATCAACACTCATTGTGTCTCTGAAATTGTCTTGTGCCTGAATTTTACAAGGAGGGGATATCTCTAATGAGAAAAGCAAAAGATGATTCTTTTTTTTTAATGCGAACTGGGAAACTCTGGCTGCAGGTGAGCACCTTTGCGCACTGCAGTGCAGAGGTGAACACGAGCCCCTGCTGATTCACACGCCAGGTGATGCTGCATTCCAGTCTCATTACTGGCAGCGGGTTGGGTCAGGGACTGCTGACAAACTGCAGTGTTTGTGCTCAAGTGATCGGCTACTTACACTTCTGTTTATCTAACTAACCTGTCCTTACACCTGGTCTCAGGCCTTGCATTAGTTTGTGGTGACAGTTAGGATGTTCCTAAGAGCTGAAGAAAGGTTATGGGCTGCTGGAGCATAAATTGCACTCAAAGCTGTTGTACCATGATAAATATTTTCTCCTATCATATCAGTCTATGAGAAAGAAGTCCTGCCTATTGGACTCTTCATCTGTGGGTCATGCTCTTAATGTAGTGAGTTACTGAAATTCTTTGATGTGTAATGAAATGGAGAAAGGGTCTTTTTCTGTTTTTTTTTTTTTTTTTTTTTTTTTCCCTAAGGATGCTGCTATTGGAAACAGAGAGGGGATGGGGAGTACACAAAGGATATACTTCCTATGTTCATTCATTTTACATTTCTGGTGCTTTGCTATATTGGAGGAGATCAGCACAGAGAGGTTAGGTTAGTTTAGCTGAATATTAAACCTGTTTAGTGAAGCTGCTGCAACTTCAAGTGTAAACGGATTCAGTTATAGTAAATTTGGTATATATGTGACAATGTAACTTTATAGCTGGAAGAAACAGGAGGGTACAAATCCTATTCATATACACATAGTGGAGACTAAATATTGCCACCCTCAGCTTCCTGCTTGAAACTGCTTTTCCATGACTTGTTGCCTGATAACAGAAAAAGCAAGACAGATTTGTAGTTCTAAATAGTTCTGCAGGAAGAAACTTGTAAACAGAAAGCTACAAGGCAGGGTCTTCTGATTCCTTTCCAAGCGCATTAAGCAACACGTTGCTTTCTGTTCTGCCTGTTTCCCTGCTCTTGAATGTGTCAGTGGGGTTTTCCTCTACTTCAGGCTAAGACAAGAATCAAGAGCTAACAAAATAAAAAATAAGCTGGGAAATTCAAAGCAATGCGCCTAGTCAAGTCCCCCCGATAATGAGTGTCCTAATCTACCAAGTTTGGCATCCTATCCTTTGACCTGGCTGGTAACTGAAGGTTAGGTGGTCAGCACAGATCCCTGTTTTTCTCTAATACTGATAACACGCATAAACTGATTTGCCATAGAAACCAGGTCTATGCATTGGAGGGAACCTTGATTCTGCAAATTCAGTGAATAATCTGAAATGCCAGCAATGACTAGGAAAGTAAAGGTCTTGGACATCTGAAAGCTGGAGGAAGGCTTCTTTCCTTTGAACGCACTTGGTAAACCTGCCAACACTACATGGAGGATGAGTGTTTACTCAGGAAAAGCTAAAAGTACAAGCAGAGAAAAAATCAGAGAATCTCAGGAAATAAAAAGTAAAAAACAAGGATATATATAGGTGAGCTTGTACAGATTTTGTAGAGTTTTGTAGAGTTTTATTCTTAATAGGTAGCAAAAAAGTAGAGGGTATAGTACTACCTGAAGACATTTAGAGAACTGTTCAGGTCACAAAGATGGTAACAGGAAGATGTACATTCTCCTTTCACATTTACATGGTAGAAGCTATTTATGCAGGAAATGTCCCTTGGCCAAATCCAAGGAAGATTGTAAAAGGATCAGAGATGCAGAGACAGTAAAGGAACAGATACCTTGTCTTATGAAAGGAGAGACAAAGAATTGGCTCTTCTAAATCCAGCAATATAATTTTGAGGGAGGCTGCAATTGCTTTCTGTATAGACATGGCAGTTCCTTCACAATGAGAAAATATAAAATGTGAATATGTTTGGACTGGGAATTGAAAGGAGTTCTTGGACCATCACAGGTAGGTCTGGAGCAGCTTTCCAAATGAAGAATGACATGACAATCTGTCACTGTCTCACAGTGAAAGCTAGTTGTTTTAGAAACTGGATTTATGAAGCGGTTTCCTTCAACACTGAGGGACAAACTCAGGGCTCAGCATGGTCCTCAATTGGATTTTTGTAATATTTGTTTTCCAGCAAATTAAGGCATTACTTTTCCGAGGATCCTTATAATGAACTTCTGATATGTTTACTTGCGAGCATCTGTGTTTAGATAATTTAATCTTTGTTTTTATCTCTGTCACTGAACTTCTTCAAGGGAACTAAAATATTTAGTATTAAGAAAAATAGTGCTATCTGGAACAGGCTGAAGACAAAATGGAAATACCCCATGCAGCGTAATCTGTTTTTGTTGATCGTATCATTGGACTGTGACTAGTTAAAGAAGACACTGAAAACAAAATGCTTGGCCTCAGAAATACCAAAATGTGCTATAAAAGTATTACTAGAAAAAAATGACTAAATCAGAGCAGAGCTAGTAATATGGAAAATCTCAGCAGTCAGTTTTCATGTAACAGATGAGATGATTTCAGAATATTACAGGAATGCACCTGAAATAACACTTTTCTGCTTTGGGTTACACCATTAATACTTTAAAGTTTTGATTCTGAGCCATTATATTTACCCAAAGGGAAGATTAGCTCCTCCTCTCCGCTCCGCTCCGCTCCGCTCCGCTCTCTTGGAAAATTGAAGGTCATCACAAATTCCATCATCTTCTTTTAATGTAGTAATTCAAGTCTGTTTTTTAGAGACAGAGCAACTATTCAAAAGTCTTTTTTTTTAATTATTTTAATTTGTATTGCATTGGGTGTGGGTAGAAATGATGACCACAAAACTATCTTACCATTGTGCCCCTACCTTTCTTTCAAAGCGCATCTCTCTCCCTTCAGTCTTTTGCCTCTCCTGTGGCTCCAATGTAGTTATCTGTCAGTAGCATGGGATAATTTTGATACCTCTTTATTGTCTAAACTGGCATGCTAGCTGTAGGGGCTAGGAATGGGAGCTAGAGATCAAAGTCTTTGTTGTACTAATTACGGCACAAATACATGACAAACAGAGGCCCTAATATTCTCCCCTCAGAAAGTATATGCTATATGAAGTTAGTTTTAGGTGTCTGTCTAAATTATTACCTGCTGCTAGATTTGTATTGAATTTTTTCTCTGTTCGTAATAGTGACAAATTATTGAGCCCATTAAAAAATCTTTCTGCCTGTCTTTCCTTCTTTGGATGGTATATCCTGCATTGCCCACACTAGTGAGTCACCTCGTTGCTTTCTCTCCTAAGTGTATTTGACTGGGATTAGATGACCTCAGGTGAATGATGGCTGCTGTTAATTAGCATTTTCCATCAATATTATTATAGACAGGCCAATATATGACATTGAGAATATGGCCCAAATGCCAAGGTGCCGTGTTAATACAGCTGAGCTGTGACAATGTAATGGATAAATAATTAATGGGCTATCTTAATGCTAAAGACTTCTTAATTATTCTTCTTCATTACTGACAATATATAATATATTGCATTGTGATACAGTCTGGTTTTATATGCTTAAAATAATTTACAGTGGGTAATCATTGTGACCGAAGGACAGACAAAGAGATGTAAGAGCAAGTAAGGTGGAATACTAAACTGGAAGCAGAACGGCTGATGAGGATGGATATTCAAAGAAGTGCTCCTAGGCAGCGGAGAAACGAGAGCTAGAGAAAAGGTGTTGTTACAGACCTGTAACCGGAGGTGATAGCAGGAGGTATATTCACCAATAGGAGTTATTCATGGTAGGCTGGAACCGGTTGGTGTTAGGTCCTAAAACTTGTCAGGATCTGTCTAAGGAGACTTCAACTCTTATCTCTTTGATTCCCACCCATAAGATGTGCAGAGTAAGGTTCTCACCTGACTTAGCAGAGAGTGTACATGCAGTAGCCCTAAGGACTGGCTGCTAAGCATGTATCAGAAATTTAAGGTAAATTTAATAGTATAGAAGTCTCTATTTGTCCTGGCCTCCAGTTACAATCTGTGCTAGATGCCCTGAGAGTAGATTTTGTCTCCAGAAGAACACTTTCTCCTTGCTGTCAGCACTCCCAGTAAAACCAGTAAAGGCAGTGAGTGGATCTCAAGTCTGCTCTGTTTTCATTTCTACATACACACGCAAAGCCACCCGTGAACTGCTGTTTATCCCAGTGATACTCAGATCACAACTTGCAGTGGTTTATCTGAAGAATTCAAATCCTATTTGCACCTTTCCTGCAAAGTCGCACATTCCAGCAGCAGTTTTATTCTCTAATATATGCATTTAGGAAGTTCAGTTTCCTTGGTACCCGTGCAACACATAAGACTCTTCCTAGCATAAACATAGAAACGTATACAGACAGGTAGCAGAGAAGTTTCTTCTAGACTGAGTGGGAATGTCTTACTGAGTTGGGAATTTTAACACCAAAGCCCTGTAGCCCTTAGCAGTGCTCCAGCTGGCTCTGTGTAGTGAGAGGCTGGTGGCCTGTACATGTGCTAAAAGCACTTAGCATCCTCTGTTTTGGATTATAGGAGATTTCTGTGCATATTTCCTAGACAGTTGGTTCATCTCTGAGGATCAGCTAGGCAGAGTTTCTGTGAAGCTGCCCATCTAAACAGAAATTTTCACCTGTATTTGCAGTTAAACTTTAAGCTAGGTCATCATGGGCATTTGTTTGAAGCTCACTCAAAACAGTCAGATACATTTGCTTGGCTGGGTTCAAAAATAATTAGGAAAGCTTTTTCTTGCTTTTCTGATCCTGTCACAAGAAGGGACCGGGCCTGCCGCGAAGGCTGCGTGCCAGGAAGCAGCATGGCCAGTTCTCCCCGGGGAAGGCGAGCGGGAGCCACGGCAGGGCGGGCAGGCCGGAGCATCGGCCCTGCGCCGAGAGCAGGGCAGGGGCCGGTGCCCAGCGGCCCGGCAGAGGCAGCGGTCGCCAGGCGGCTCGGGAGCGAAGCAGCAAGGCAGCAGCACAAGCGGCGCGAGGACACGCGCAGTGCCAAGACCCCCAGCTTGAATGCGGCTCTTGAGCAAAGGCAGGGCAGGGCCCAGCTTCTCACAGCTCTTCCTAAAACAGCGTGAGCAACAGCGGGGTTTCCCGCCGTGCCCCAAGAGCCCAACGTGGAGCAGAGGCGCCTAAGCCCCGGGCAAGGGAGGTGCGCTCAGGGCGCTGCCCCGTAAACACGCTGGTAGCCCTGTGCTTTGCTGCCCTTGGGACTGGGCCTTTGAGGTGGCCTGGCTCGGACTTGCACTTGTTTGCTCAGGCTTGGGTGTCGCTGTTATACAAAGAAATCCAAGGGGCTGGCTTATTCATGGATAATGCTCATCTTAGTGAGACGTCGGCTCTGACTTATACTCAGCAAGGTAGATACCTGCAAGTGTTTGCATTTTTGATACAGTCCTTTTGCAAAATTAATTTGGTTCAAATGCCAAAACCTTTGGAAACAGTAAAATTAATGATTTGCCTATTCCTGATGTGTAAGGATGACAGTAATTAATTGTATTTAGTATTTACATGGCATTATTTAGGCAAATTTTCAAAGAAAGCTATCATTATTTTTTACATAATCCGGAGGAGGAAAACAGGTTTCAGAGAAGTCAAATGAGAGGTGAGCCAGCATTTTGGAGGTCAGTTTTCCAAGAATATATATACTTATCAAATGAAAGCAGACTGGTTTCCCCCCCACACCTCCACAAGATCCTGAACACCTACAGCTTGATTTGAAATTTTGGGGAACTCAAGCATTCCTGAAAATCAGTGTGTGTTAGCAGCTACTTTTACTTCCAAATAGACTGATAGCTTTGGGCACTCTTATTTTAAGTAACTTAACATACAAAGAAGTTATACCTAGCTCTTATGGAGGGATAGAAACTGGAAGTCATAATTTGCATCCTATCTGCCTCCGGTTTTGTTATAAAGCAAGTTACCCAGGAGTGATAGGGTGGACAGCAATTTTCAATTTGCTTCTTTTCCACTAGGTGCTTTGCTGATGTCTTGTCTGATTTTCTAGGCTCACAGATGGGTAAAAAAAAAAAAAAGGAAAAAAATAAAAGGCCATGGAGTCTGCAGAGTACATTCTTGCCCAGGCAAAGCCTCCTCATTCTCATACATGCCATTTTCATTTGGCTCTTGGTTCGTCAGTGAGAAATGCACTCTACATCTGGGACTAAGACTCTGTACAACTCCCAGGAAGAAACCTACACACATGGCTTCCAAAGGCCTGGGTGAAGTTCATTGCACCATTTCCCGTCATTCAACAGCACCCAGCTGTAATCAGCATCTCCACCAAACCTCCGACTCAATTCTAGGTGAGTCAAAATCCCAGAATGCTGATTTCCTCTCAGAAGGAAGCAATAAATTTGCTTCATACATTACCAGCTGGGCCCAAGGTCGGTAACCTTTTGGGAACAGCTTCCAGATGGAGCTTAGACTGGAACTGGAGTGTTTCCAAATATCTGAGAAGCCCCAAGGAGCCCTTAGCCAAGGAGCATTGATGGCTACCCATTTCTATTGCCAGTAGCAAACCACTAGTTCAGAAGATAGTTCTCAACTGGCTAAATAACTTTTTGCTAAATCTGGCATGCTGGATAGGATCCTTTCTTTCCTTCTCGACTCCCTAGGGTGCTGGCAAAGTTTTGTGGAGGAGCCTGAATGATGCACCAGATCTGCTGCAGGCAGACCTCATTCACCTTATTCACCTTATTCAACTCATTCACCTATTCCAAATATCACAACTGTCTTCACATTTTGAAAGGCAGTTACAAGCAACAGCATGGGACATACTATGTCTGTAAGCATTTATCCTGGGAAGTGTAAACCCCAAACAACAGCCCCTCCTTCTGTTTGCAAAGGGGATACACATTTGGATTCAGCAGAACGGAAAGTAATTCTCTCCCATTTTTTTTGTTTACCCCTTTTAAGCCCCTCTGTGGGGCAACAACAGCAAAAATCAAGTTACCTGAGCAGCCTGGGGCATGTTATTCTGGAGTATGAAAGCATAAGCTCTAGTAAAAACAAATACTAATCATGGATTGCTGGGTGTGAAGCACTCCCTACATAGTGTTCATGTCTCAGTGGCTACAGGTTTATTGGGTTAGTGACACACACGAACATTCATTGGCTAAATGATCTTACACCCACAGTAAGACTGGAACGAATGTGCAGGGGTGTGAGCTGGCATAACGCCACTGGCTCTTAACAGTTCTTCATTCTTTATATAGCATAGCCCTATATGTGAATTACAGTAAGCAAGTAATACCTTGAAAAGAAAGAGACAGAGGTAAGATGTGTAGGGCTCATTTGAGGCCACAGTGGAACCAGGAGCTAGCTGAAAATGAGACAATTCCAGGCCCATATTTGTGAATATAAATTGTCTGATAGTGTTTATCCTGTCTTACTGGATCACAGCTCTTGCAAGCTGCCTTAGTTCACAGATAGATCCTTATTTCAAGAGGACTTTTCACTGTCTGTGTTAGGTTGAAACCAAATGTCATTAGAGAAATGTATTTTACCTCATGGTGCTTTATCCTTGTGCTCTTTCATCAATTCCTCCTTCTCAACTGAATTTGCAAGGAAGTGTCTTGCAGGAGATTCTCAGTATTGACTGCATTTGTTTGGCATTTGCTGCGGCGTCTCAGGAGTTAGACCATGAGGAATGCTGGCTTGTTTGAGGAAGGCAGGTGACCTGCACACCACGCCTCCGAGGAATACCAAGCCTTGTGGTGTGGGTAGATGCCGAATACTCCCAAGTCTACCCTAGGTCTGAGCAGGTTGAAGCTGAACAGGAACAGAGTTTAATTTTACATTTACAGGAGTCTTGAGCTGCTATTAGGATAGTCCTAAACAGCATAAATCTCAAACCTGTGTCTCTTGTACAGCTTGCACAAATCCAGTGATCCTACTTAAAATGTCACTGTAATGTTTTCAATAAGTTTGGACAGGTTTTGTCCTTAAAAGTCTCATGATTTGAATAGAATTTTATAAACTGGTAAGAACACACAAAGTACAACTCAAACAAAAGTCTGTGCCCATGTAAGATTTCTAGTATCCTAGTCATAAAAATAACTTCTTTTGTGATTCTGGCCACACCTGAACAACAGCCAGAAAATAGCCTGGAAGCAATGGCCATCTAATCCAAACCATTGGCAGGGGCTCGTTCATGCTCCAATTCAAGCCTCAGGCTTTGAAAAACTGAAATGTCATTCCAGATGAGAGCAATACCAAGTGATTTGTGTAACAGCAGTGAAATACCAAGGAGCCAAAAACCCTTTTATTTACAAACAGCCGCGCGCCAGCCCTGCGCGGTGAATCTGCCGCGTGAGTCCCTCGAGCCGCGTGGGCCTGCGCTGTGGCAGGAGGAGCTCCGCGAGCGGGAGCGGGAGCGGGAGCGGCGTCGGGAGGGGCTCTGCGAGCTGGAGCGGGCGCGCCCCCTGGCGGCCGCAGCCGCGCGCTTCGCCCCGCAGCGCTCCCTCGTGCCCTGCCGCGGCGCCTGCCGCCCTTCCGTGCTGAGCTCACCTGCCGGCCGGCCTCGCCTTTTATCCCAGCCTTCATGAGATCCAGCTCCCGCACGTCTGCCTTCCCTCCGGACGCCTTCGCTTTCCACTTCTAAGTACTTATGCTATGGAGAAGCTGCCTCTGTATCAGTCAGTTCTGGTTGCTTGCACCTTACATGCTCATTAACACTGAGCCAATTAATTGACTTAATCAAGCAAACATTGAATTTTCTTCCCTCCCTCTTCCAGTTCCTAGTGTTTTGTATCTTTTATTTAAGATTTCTTAAGTGTTTTTCTCCCGCTCAGTGTCTGTGCAGGTTTATTTTTTCACTATTGCCCCTTTCTAGTAGAAAAATCTTTGAAGGGACCTTAGAGAGATGGTGTGGAGTAGAGGTTAGGCTTTAAGCTGAGATTTTCTAGGCAAACTGTTAATCCCAGTAGTTAGTGGATCTCCTGCCTGTAGTGTCATGTGAGAGAAACAAGAGGCACTTTCTGCCTGGAAAACCGTTACTCACAGTATAGTTCTCTTGGGTGTTGAGAATCCCTTTCAGGTCTTTGTTTTCTTTTCTGTTGTATGTACAAACATGGTGTGACATTGTTATTTTCAGAAAAAGAAAAAATAATATTTGAAATAAATTTGTTTGTTTTCTGTAGTATATCGTGGTGTTTAGGGAATGTTTTGCAGCAGGAGGTTTCTGAGATGCACATGAAAGGGATGATTGCCCCCTTGCTAGTGTATGGTGATGTCAGAAGTCTGACAGGCAGCAAGATCCAAGATTAATGATTGGCTGAAGTGAATTATGGTAGGAGGTTGGGGTACAATTCAACATTTAACTTTGCATTTCCCCTCTTCTTTTTATACATAGTACTTAAGGAATGCTTTAAATAGATTCTTAGAAAATCCATTGTAAAAGACGTGCTTGGCTATATTGCATAAATCGGGTATTTTCCTTAAATGTATTCCTGGATATCTATCAATTCCGCTTTAAAAGATTAAAAGATATTGAGCGGTCTGGAAAATTCAATCATAGAAAATTCAATCTAAATGATGGTTTGTGGTTTTTACACTGAGGCAAACAGTAGAAGAAAAGGGAAAGCTCAATTTCTTCTCAGTCTCTCCTGTACTTTTTTAAATTTTTTTTATTTATTTTTTTGGCCTGAGTAGGAAGGCTGCCTATAGAGTGCTGTTCAGACATGACTTATCACTACTTTTAATCTCCTTTTATTCTCGTACATCACTATGCAAATACTTACTGGCCTGGGCAAATATGCAGCCCATCTCTAAAGAGCTCTGTTTGCCTAAAACAGAATAACCGTTCAGCGGAGGAAATGATTTGTGATGGGAGGGTCACCTGCTGCAAGGTCCTGCTGTGGGATTAGATTTTAACAAGAGAACACGAATAAATGAGCCCAGAGAGGGTGCAGAAATCCCAGGGCAAAGCAGGAGCAGAAGCATCGTGGCAAGGGCAGGAGATGCAGACGGTTGAAGCTGGTTGACAGGAATACGGTTTGAAACCAGGGAGGGGCAGGGGAATTCTCCGGGACGTGGGACCTGAAACCGCAGCTCTCCCGTGCAAAGATCAGTGCTGCCACTAGATGTCCCTCAGCGATGCTTTCTTGAGGACATACCAGCATCTTGGCCAAGGCCCTTTCAGGGCAATACCTATGATAACGTAGCCACGATAGTCCTCCGTTGCAGTAAGGTTTTGTGATTGTTAAGGAAGAAGTTTTAAAAGTCCGTCAGTCCGTGTGGGGGCAGCCCCCTCATGGTTCTGCACACTGGGCTGTTGTGGGTGAGTGCCGTTTCCCTCGCCATCTGCAGGACTTGGTAGCTTGCCGTGCTGTGCAGAGGATGCCCGTTGCCTGCTTGGCTGGGTGCTTTGCTTGTCATGCTCAATTGCATCGGCAATGGCCAGAGGGGTGGCAGTGGCTGCTAGAATTGCTGTTTTGGTTGGCTGCAAGAATCGCTATTTTATTTTCAGTCAGTGGAAGCAGGACTGTTCCTGTAATCGCTGAGTCTCTCCTCCACCTTCCACTCAGATTCACCTGTCTGGTTGGGCTGTACGGAGCTTTCTTGTTTTTCCCCGCTCACAGCGTTGCCTGTAGCTGCATGCGCTGAGGCAGCAGGTACCCAGCAGTGCTTCTGCGCCACCTCTGCTCCCGCACGGCTTTCTGCAGGTGTCTCCCCAAAGACACAGGCGAGTACTCAGCCTCACTGCTGCCCCCATGCAGGGGCAGGGGCAGGGGCAGGGGCAGGAGCGGCTCTCTGGGAGCAGACTGGGCACGAGCCCCGTTTGTGCAGGACGTTACTGACTGCTGGCCCGTGCTGGCGCTTGGGGAAATTCAGTTCTGGGTGTTGTTGTTTGTGGGTCTTGAATCTGTTTGAGTGTAGCCACTGCCTAAGGCTACAGGAACCATATTGGTGTAAAACACCAGGCTTGGTAGAATTGAGGTAACCGAAAGCCACTGGAAGTAAATATTCCTTTAACTTAATGCAACACCTGCTACACTTGTTCCTGTACCTAGTATAAACTTTGTAACTAACAACCAAGTGGGAAAAAGGAGCTGCTGGCATAGGAGGCCAAGGCTGGGTGTCTGCAGTCAGGTGGATTTCTGCAGTATTTGGCCGCTTAGCAGATAGACAAACAAGTTCCTACAAATTTTATGCACAGAGGGTTCTTGGTGCCATCTGTAAAAGGCCACATCTCTAAATCAGCTGTGCAGGGCCTGTGGCTCAGGATTGTGTCTATCACAGTGTATCATATGCAGGAAAAAGGTATTACTAGCAAGGAAACAGAGATTATCAGTGGTATTGGACAGTCGTTGTGCTCCTCAGGCTAGTGATTTAGGCAGTCACTTTGTAGCCCTAATGTTGCTAAATAAGCTGTAGAAAATGCTGAGGAAGCTGTCTGCTACCGAGAAGTGCAGACCATTCCAGGAGTGCACACCAGACCATTCGTTCCTTCTCACAAAATGATTAGAAGATGGATTGAAATAAATAGGCAGTGCTTGGGTTTATAGAACTTCTAAAGTGCTGACAAAAAAAAAAAAAAAAAAAAAAAAAAAAAAAAGACAAAGGGCGTAACGTGGAGCTACGCTCAAAGCAGCCTCCTGTACCAAGAGAGAATAGATCATATGGCAGGCCCAGAGGTGGTGTAAAACACTGCGGTCACATTCTGTAATGGCATTTCCAGTGACATGCAAAAATCAATACAAATAAGTTTCTAACTGCTCCATCCCCCCCGCTGAGGCTAAGTGTGTGTTAGGGATAGGACTTTCTGGTGCTCGTTTGGCATCATTAAGGCAGCCAGTGACCAGGGTTGGGCCACTGTGCCCAGCACAGCCACGTTCATATCCAAGGTCCTGGCAGGAGGAGCTCATCCCAGGTGGAGAACCGGCAGCCGTGGGAGTGAGTGGTGCTGCAGGACAGTGCCGCAGGGCTGTGTGTGGGGCAGGAGCGGTCCCTGCTTTCGCCTGCTGCGTGTCTGCCACAGAGCCGAGCTCTTGCCGGAGCTAAGGCACGTGTTGGTTCTGCAGAGTTTGCTTCAGCCAGCAGCCGTGATCTCCGTGGGGTGGT
Source organism: Tinamus guttatus (assembly GCF_059628265.1). Taxonomy (NCBI): domain Eukaryota; kingdom Metazoa; phylum Chordata; class Aves; order Tinamiformes; family Tinamidae; genus Tinamus; species Tinamus guttatus. The sequence continues at coordinate 8,758,125 of NW_028288780.1, forward strand.
TGCTCTGCCCTTGGAAACAACACTGCTGCAGCTGTGCAGAAATCACCAAGTGTGGGTCTGCTACCAAATCGCACAGAGCCAAGAACTAACGTCAAGGGCAGCACTTATTTTTTAATGTAAACATAAAATGCTCTGTCATTCTCTCTGTGACCCACCCACCAGCTTATCTCTCTTTGCCATAGGGAGGTCACTTTAAGTTACTTCCTTTCTGGTCTCTATGGATCATTGCTCCTTATGCTTTCTGATTTTTTTTTTTCTTCTGAAAATGTATATGAAATTGTGTTTCATGTGGGAGGCCTGTCCTTGGACAGTTCACAGCACCCTTGTCCCTGGGGTCCCAAGCTACGGGCCACGCCACATCTACACAGCAAGGCTAAGGAGCTCCCAGCTGCGCGCGCACACACACACACACACACACAGAGGCACCACTGCCGGAGTCGTCACTCCCACATCTTTGTTGCTAGAAGGACAGTTTTGCTTCACTCACACACGCTTCTGTGCTTCGCAAGTCTCCGAGAAACAAACAGCCATGAGCTGGCATCCTACCCTGCTGCTGTGATGTGGTTTTTGTTAGTACTGTTGGAATATAAAGTAAGGACATTAAACATAGAAATAATACCTCCTCTGCGGTATAGAAATTCCTTTGAACATTCTGAGGAGTTCTGAACGTGCAAATATTTGTATTTCCACAAAGTCAGGTGCATTTGCCTTGTGCCCTTCAAAGGCAGGAAGTCTGTGTCACTGCAGACTCAGTGGTGGATTCCTAATGGGGATCCCAACCCAAACTGACAGATCTTAGATGTATTTTTTTTACCCTGTCAAGAACCATCTTTTTTTCTTTTGCATTTTATTTTTATTAACAAGATACAAAGAGCAAAGTACACTTAGAAGGAGACACAGGAAGCAATAAAATTTGCAGCCACTCCACATAAAAGTGTCTCAGGAGCATGACAAATGTTTAGTGAGATTTTAATTGTACATGGCAATCCATGCTGAAGGCACAGTTTTCAGGAGCAATCTCGTGAGTGCTGCACATTTAATTTGGAGTGTCACCCCTGTATCTTCTTCACCCAAAATCCATATCCAGAGGGAAATGTCCAAACCTGCTCGTGTTGGAGGAGCAACTCTGAACCATGCGCATTCCTTGGCCCTGACCTGCTGTGGGTACGTGAGGGAGACACCGGCCCTCTTGTGCCTCGCTTCTCTCTTGGTGTAAAACAAGGCTCTGCGCATTAATTCCCATGAGTTTGGGGCCTGTCACTACAGGGTGTGACATCTGACCACTGGTCTGGCTGAGGAACTAGGCCCATCGAGGTCTTCCTGGCTACTCGCTTTCTATTTGTCACATAGGGGGAAAAGTGAAGCTCAGACAAACTGGAGAGTCCAGCTACCGGGCAGAGGCTTCGCCAGGGCCCCCACATATTCTTTTCCTGCATTTGTTGGCTTGGGCTCTGCTTGTAAACAGTCCTGGGCCCTCTCTTTCAGATTGTTCTTTTGAGCCAGGTTTTCTTTTGATGTTAAACAGGATGTGTGTGTTAATTAATTTATTTTACTCAGGGTAGGAAATTGCTGCCAATGTTCTTTGAAGAGCCCTGTGAGCCATCTCTCCCCCTCACATAAACATTTAGGCAATTTTGGTTAAAGTGTTTATTTTCTTTAACTATGCATAAATGTTAATCTGGCTGTTTTACAAAGGAGAGGCTTTACAGGCTCCTTTAAAAATGTCAGGGTCAAGTTTAAACAGTTACTGTTACTGTTTGAACTGAGGTGAAATGCTGGACTAAGGGGATTCAGAGATGAAGAAATTAAAACCTATATTGGTTGTAGCAGGTGTGACTTGAGAATTGTATGCTCCTGTTGGTTAACTGGCCTTGGAGGTTGGTTGCTTCTGCATCTATTCAACCACGCTTACAGTATGGACACGGTCAGAGAAAAGACACCCCTCCTGCCCTCACCCTGAGTTGGGCATGAGGAGAAAGCTCAGGCTCTGTAAACCTTGATTCCTGAGACTGTCTCGAGGGGTCAGTTTATGCCAATTAAGATGGTGACATTTGTCCGTGGATTGATACTGCTTCACATCCAATAATGACCAAGGAGTCTGTGACAGCTTCTGAGGTGTCCCAGGTTCAGATTAATCTCTTTGGAGAAAAGGATTAATAATTCTTACGTGTGACCATTCTTTTTCTTTCTATTCTGATGTCTCACTCCCCCTTTGATAAGGACCACAGAGTATTTTCAAAACCCAAAACTTCCAGACTGCAAGTTTGCCAGACATAAACAAGCTGGATGAAGTGCTATTAAGTTATGTTTAAGTTGAAAATCCTGCATTTTAAAAATGATCTCTTTTACAGCGTTAAGCAACTTGGGCTTGGTTTGATGTCTGGTCACTAGGCTGTTGTGATCTGAGAACTGATGCATTTCATACTGCTCAGTCTATCACAGAGCAGCAGAGACGTGCACAGGATTTCACCACCCAGGTCTGGACAGGTTCCTCGTTCCGAGTAGATGGCAGCATGAGCCCAGCCTTTCAATGTCCTGTGCACTGGCCCATTCCCAAAGGGACCCATTGAGGCTCTTTGTAAGCTCAAGGGTCTGAGTACACCGACTTCAGTGCAGATTTGGCATTTAGCACTCCATTCTGGGACAGTAATTCACAGGCATTTAAACCAAGACCTTCCTGAGAACTTTGTGATTAAATCCAAACAGAGGTAGCAGTAGTCAAGCATTATGATCATTCTTTGATGGTGAGAGGCAAACTGGAGAATTTCTCAGTGGGATTTCTGGTGAAAAAGAAAAAGCTCCCTCAGCAGTGAGGGAGCTGCTTGTGCATGTTCTTCTTGGGACTGTGCAAGACAGCATTCAATGAGCAGGACCCTCCATCTGCCATCTTTTTCTCAGGATTTGCCTTCCTGTGGGCAGAGACCTATTTAAAATAGAGGGCAGGCCCACCTTGGCATGTGACATTATTATCCAGTGAAGAGCATACAGTATTTTAAGTTCCTGGGGATCTGTGGGCTATAGGGAGAAGTCCGTGTTCATCCTTTACATAACAGCCATTGGGTCACACAATCTTGTTTAAACAAACAGTGAGAATCTTAAAATAGCAGCTGGACATTCCTTCGCCATGGTCATATTCAAACGAGTGTTTGAGATGTTTCCCCACTATCGTGTGCTGACACAGTAACCCTTGAGGGACAGCAGGGCCTTCCAGAGACGGTTCCAAGCTGTGCTTGGCTCTGGAAACACAGCTGTGCGGCTGCCCCCTACTCTGGCCCTCCCCATGAGGGCCAGGGCACACAGGAACCCTTCCGAAGTGGCCCCGTCCAAGGGGCTCATAACGCACCCGTCAGGGCTACCAGACAGTTCCTACCACAGGCCTTATTGCCATGGGAATGGGCAAATCTGCCCATTCACCTGATCACCAGCTGACATTAGCCAGTTTGAGAGGACAGGAGTGGAAAATTGGAAAGTTTGGAATGCAGTGTCAATATTGCCGTAGATACAGAATGTGAGGAAAGTAATCTTGCTTCTCAGAACATTTACCCAGTGTCAGTAGTTCTCACTGGAGTTTTCCGTATGGTCCTATTCATACATCTTAGAGGATTGTTTAAAAGAATTAAATTGCAGTTCAGCATTCAGAAGCCGTGTAGTGGTGTCTCACTAGCAAAGACATTTTCAAAGAAGAGGCCAGAAAGGCTAATCTCCTGTTCCTCAGTCCGTTTCTAAGCTATCCAGGCTTGTACTAGGTGAGCCTGGATTTGGGTTTGGATACCCCCACTTTGTATGGGGCAGTGGGTATTCTGCTCTTCAACACTGTCCCTGTGCTCTCTGTTGCACTGAGGTGTGCCCATATCGCGTGTCCTTGTGCCAGGAATCCAGAGCAGACAGGGAAATCAGTCAGCAAATCTGATATTGATCCCTCAGCAGAGGTGGCATAGATAGGCTCCTGCAATCTGAAGAAAGACTGTGTGAAGTGAGTATGCAGCAGCCAAAGGAGCTTAACTTGTGCTGAATGCTTCCGTTCATAGCTGGGACCTAAGCTGCACTGTCGAAACCCAACGTTCCAAGCGCTTCATGCTAAGAGGAAAATGCCTTTCATCCAGTTGGCTTGCAAAGGCCTGGGAAAAGGCCCGTGTCCCTGCCCGCTGCCGGAGAGCTGGTGAAGCAGAGCTGGGTGCACCCGTGGGCTGCGTCCGATCTCCCGCTGCAGGGATGGCAGAGCAGAGGGGAGGAGAGCAAGCGGGGCCCTTTGCATGTACCTGTGGACTCTTGTCTCATAGCAGGGGAGCGCACTCGCTGACATTAAAATAGAACAAATTTGTGGCGATATCAGGTTATATGTTTTATGAGCCATATAATTAACATGCGACACTCAGAGCCGTGGGATATTATTGACTTAAATAGCTTAGTAAGAATCAAAAGGGATTAGGCACTGACATGAAACAGAATAGCACATGTACTGACACAAGCTAGGATCAAAATTACAAGGGCTACCAATCCTCATGCTTCAGGGCATATTTTGATTGTCAGCCTGGGGTCAGGAAGAAAGCCATCCTCTAGCTGAGTACTGCAGAGCGTGCAGGTGCTTCGTAGGGATCTCTACATTGGCTTGTTTTGATTCCTTCCCCTGCTCATCGCCTGCTTCCTCTCGTCCTCTGCAGTTCCTCCTCCCTCACATTTATCGTCTGGAATAGGTCACTGCTGAAGACAAGACACTAAACTAAATGGATGGCTAAATAGTCTGTACTAATAGGGTAATTTATATGTTTGCATCTTTCCAGAACTCTAAAATCTAATGTTTATTTCATATATAAATTTTATATTCGCTTGCTTAAAAGTTCCTCTCTTCCATGCCTCCTTTTATGTGTGCTACTTGTTCTGTTTAGCAGCTACACCTATAATTCTACTTGGCCTTATTTGAACCATGATTTTTTAGAGATATCAAGTGTACCTCAGTTTGAGGGGAGGAACAAAACAACCAGACATATTATTGGAACCTGTTGTTTTTTTTTTTTTTTCCTCCAGTAGATGCCCAACAAGTGCTTTGGTCAAGCTTTTCCTGGGAGCCCTTACACTGTATAGCCAACATGACTAGTCACCTATGAAAACAAGCTAATTGCTGCAGTTTTCTTCTGTATATGTGACAGTGCAGTAGTTGCAAGTCATGATAAAATGGTGTTTGATTTTGGTAGTTCTTCATTTTTTTTTCTCTGTGGAATCAGAAGCAAAATATTTATTAAGAATTTTAACACTCTTCTTCCTTGTACCCAACAAAAAAAGCCCCTATTTTAAGATGATGCTGTATTTTATAAAATCAGTGAGTTTGGGTTTGTTTGTTTTTTAATTGTTTGTTACAGAATTGGAGTAGGATATTGGATGTCCTGTGTGAGAGCAGGGCAGGCTGAGTTGAATACCCTAGATATCATGAGGAGTGACTGGACCCACCTTGGAATTACTCAGTCTAGATGGACGGTTTGGACAGCAGGGGCAGAGAGAGAAAAGTGACCTAATTCTTGTGGGACCCTAAATTAAGGAGACAAAACCCCAGAAGGTATACCCAAAAATATGTTTACTCATTCCGCATATTGCTTTTACCTTTTTATTTCTTGCCTTCCCCCTCCCCAGCTGCTTCCCAGCTCCACCCATTCCCGCCCTTCCCAGGTGCTCTATTTTCGCTACCCCCCTCTCTCCCTGCTGCTCCGCTCACCGGTACGTGCTTCCCTTCGGCCTGTCTGGAGTTACGGAAGGGCTCTGGCGTGCAGCCTCTCCAGCAGTTCAGTGTCGTACTTCTCATTTTCTGCAGCGGGTTGAATTCCAGATAATTTCTGTGAGCTCATTTTGTAGCCCTTCACTCCCCTTCCCTAAAGACCAACGCTTTTGTGCTGCTGCCTTCCCACAGACATTCTTCAACATGCCAAACTTGACCTTAGGCTCCATGGCTAGATGGGGCCTGATCCAAAATCCATTAACATCAGGGGAAATGCCCATTTATGTCCATAGGCCTTGCATTAAATCCTTTGTATTGTACGTATTTTCTTTCTATTTTAAGTAGTGCTTCTTACTCAGTTCCAGTTATGAAAGTCAGATTAATCTCTGATAGATCCCTGACAGCTCAGTGTACTGTATAAGCCAACCTGTGCTACATCCAAAGACAGAGACCCAAACTCTGCTGCTGCACTACTGTGACATCTGAAGCTGGTCTGCCAAAAGCAAGGCATTACTCCCAGGTTTCATTCCTGCAGAACTGAGGCCAGCACCTGTCTTACAATTCTCCAGCTGAGCTTCCCTTTAGTAGTGCACTGGCTCTCTCAAAACATTTTTTTTATCTGCACAAATATTTTCTAGTCCCTACAACATTATTCTGCCCAGACACCATTCAATATTCACCTCTGTTTGCAGTTTTACTCTTGGTACAAGTAGACTGCTATGTCAGCCAGAACATCAATATTTCTTTCTGTTGACACAATACTTTCTTATCCATATTGCCACCCCTCCTCCTGCTTCATTTTGCCTATGTTCCTTTTGAAAACTCTACCCCCATAATTTAGTCTCCCACTCAGTACTTGGTTTAATCAAGTCTGTCACTCAATTTATATCCCACTTCTCTCCTAACACAAGTTTCTCAGCTAGCAATCTGTTCCTATAGCACTTGCTATGGGTGACACATGTTTAGCTATCATTTCTACGTTTGCTTCTCTGCTTTCTCCCTTTCTTATTTCCAGATCTCATTTTTCAAATGTTTTTCACATATTTTTATGAGACCGCTGCAAATCAGGGCTTCTGCAACATCATGGGGTGCTTTGCATTTTAACTGTTGTGCAGAACAGTCCCGGGCTCTAGTTAATCAGTTTTCAACAAGTTAAGAGCAAAATCCTATCTAAGGACTTCTCCAGGGCAGGAACTGCCTTTACCTGGGTGCTTGGTGAAGTGCATACATAGCAACATATTGAAGCTTCTTGAAAGTCCTTGAGTGTATGGCATTAAAAACTTTATGAAACAAAGTGATTTTTGTAACATAAAAGAAATACTTCCTTTTTTTTAAGTAATTCTTTGCATTTCTCTGCTTCTGTATGCCACTGATGCTTTTGCTTTGTGTTTTTGTTATTTTTCTTCTACTACTATTTTCTCCTACTGTAACTGCGTCCTCTACCTCTTCCTTCTCCAGGTCCCAGTTAAATTCTAAGAATTAGAAGTTTCCCTGCTTCCATACATCTCCTTCATCACAAGGACACAAGAAAGTGCAGCCCTTTCTAGTGATGAGCTTCTCCCTCACTTCCTTCCTATTACTGGCACTGCTGGGAGCCTGTGTGCAGATGGGCAGCATCTCACTCACAGTTTAATGCATTGCTTTGGGTAAACATTGCCTGTTGCTGTAGCTATTTCTGGTGGCATGTGCCCTTTTTTATCTGCATCGCCTTTCTTTTGGTGTGTAGGAAGGTGTGTAGCTGGTGAATGCACAAAAGCTCAGATCCTCTCCTTGGGACTGCTCACACAGCACAGTGCGCTAAAATCCAGCCTTAAACATCCACACTACATTTTGGTGTCAAGGGATGCTCCAAGAGCAGCATTGGTTGCAGCTCCAGCTGCCTCTCTATGCTCCAGCACAGCCGACAGGGTTGGGTACCCCTTCACTACATGACCTTGTGCAACCACAGCACCCATTGCCTCTCCTGCACTGAGAACATGTCATTTAATTGGGAGGCTGTGCACCAGCGATGCTGTGCCCCAGCACATCTGGAGTCTGCCATGTGGTTTCTGTGTTATCAGCAGTTTCCTCTGATGAGGAGAGAGGTCCAAGTTGTCCGACTGCTTTCCTGCTCCTCTGCGACTCATCCAGCTGCTGGGGAAACTCGCAGGCAACTGCACAAGGCCGCTGGAGCAGCACTAGCCCAGCACAGAGCTGCGTGAGGCAGAGCCGCTGGCGCCTGCTCGCTGGGTCAGCTGGTGTTTCCCTGCACTGTTCTGTGGGTTGGGGGCGGTTTGAAAGCTGCTGTTTCCTAAGCACCCTGTGGAAGGTGTGTTTTGGTGGAGCTTCACTGTTATACCCACTGTCTGGTTGCATTGCTGGGGCTGCATCGCTTAGGGGCAGATACTGCACCAGGCTGGCCCTATTTAACCTGCAGACAGAGGGGGCACTTGCTGGTGCTGCTGGGCCCACGCTTTTCACCAGGTTGAATAACCCGATGATTCCTTAGGCCGGTCACAGAGCAGTAATGCGTGGTACTTACATAGTACTTTCCATTTTCAGATCAGTTTAATACTGTTCCTGGCTTATGGGAGGCTCATCTGTCTCGCTGGATGTTCGCAGCCCGGCTTTCTCTGCCAGTCACGCAGGAGAGGCCAGAGCGGCCCTTCCCTCCCTGCCTGGATCAGTGACTGCCCTATATAAACCTGCGCATTAAGCAGATCTGGCAATTGGTGAGACCGAGACAGACTCCCTTAAAGCAGGGGTGAAAGGCGCCCTGCCCGCGGCGCTGCGGCCAGCACTGCCGGGCGGTGCTGGAGACCGGCGGCAGCTGCCCAGGTCCGTGAGCCAGGGCGGCCTCTCGGCCCCTCCTGCCCGGCCGCGGCCCGGGCTCCGCAGGCCGGGGGGCGCCGCCGCTTCCTCCCTCCCTTCCCGCGGCGCTTCCGTGCGCGCGGGCGGCCCCCGCTCCCTCCCGCCGCGTGCAGGAAGTTTATCCGGCCGCAGCGCTCCCCGCCGCGGGCGCTGCGCTCCCGGCCCGGCTCCCGGGGGGACATCACCCCCAGCAGCCCCGCGCTGCCGGCGGGCAGGGGCAGGGAGAGGCGAGGGACGGGAAGGGGCTGGCCGGGCGCAGCCGCCCTCCCCGCGCCCCGGCGCGCAGCGCAGCGGGAGCCGCCGCAGCCCGGGCGGCCCGCGCGGGTGGCGGCCCCGCTGCGGGTGGCGGCCCCGCTGCGGGCGGCGGCCCCGCTGCGGCCGGCGCTGCGGGCGCCCCCGGCGGCCACACCCCGCGTCGGGCCGGGCCGGGCCGGGGCCGGGGCCGGGGCCGGGGCCGGCGGGGGGGCGGGGGGGCGGGGGCCGGCGCGGGGTGTCTCCCAGCCAGTTCTCGCGGTGCTGGCCAGGCTCAGCCTCCTTCCCCTCCCCGGCGAGCGGTGACTGTGCACGGCGGAGCGGGAGCGCCGAGCCGGGCGGGGGGGAGCCCGCGCCGCCCGCCGCGCCCGCAGCGAGGCCGCCGAGCAGCGCCCGTCCCGTCCCGGCGCGGCCGGGCGCGCCGCCCCGTGCGCCAGCGGCGCTGAGCCTCCCGCCCCGCGAACATGGCCACCACGGCACCGTGCACCCGCTTCACCGACGAGTACCAGCTCTACGAGGAGCTTGGCAAGTACGGAGCCCCCGCGCCGCGCCGCCCGCAGCCCGGCAGCGGAGCGCGGCGTTAGCCTCCGCCCGCGCCCCGGCGGCAGCGCTGCCGGGCGGGCACGCGTGGCCGCAGCCGCCTCGTTCCCCTCGCCCGCCTCACCGTGCGCTGCCCGCGCTTCCTCCCCTCCCCTTCTTCGCGCTCGCCTCCCCGCTGCGCCCGCCGCCCTTGCTCGCGCCCGCCCCGGGACGCGGCGCCGTCCCCGCGCGGGGAGCAGGTGCCGCCGCCCGAGCAGGACGGGCCCCGGGCACGAGCTTTCCCCGGGGCTGTCGCTGCCCCCTCCCTGCGTCCCTGCACCAGCCGCGGGCTCTGCTGCGGCGCCTGCGTCCCCATCCCCGCTCGCGCTGCTGCAGCTCTGTCACCAAGCCCAGGCCCCAGGGACAGCGCTCCCGAGCTGCCTAGTGCTTCCTAGGGAGAGGCAGGGGAAGGGGAGCGAAAAGCAGGGCCCGCCTGGATCGGGGGTCCAGCTGTTTTCAGCTCTCTCTAAGGCTAGTGGTGCTGTGGGGCCCTCGTGTAGCTTCTGTTGCCATTTGTTCCGGTTGCAGTATGTACATGTGTTTGTGCACCTGGGGACGCACTCCTGTGCAGAAGGACTTGGGCTTTTCTGTCAACTTTCTCTTATTTGGCCTTTTCCCCTTTTCAAATCTTTTCTCTAAAGCCAGCTGTTATTCTCTCCCCAACCTGTCTTTATTTTATAGTTTTTTTTTTTTTTTTAAAGAAGAGACTGCTTTCAGGCTCTCCTCTGTGTGCTCCAGTAGATTTTGGGTCCCTATCTTTTCACGTTGGTCTCTGTTGTATTATCTCTTTTTTTCCTCACAGAAATCCTTCTTCCCTCTCTCTCAGACCTCTTCTCCGAGTGGCTCTTTGGAATAGTTGTAATAATATCAATAGTTCCAGCTTGAGAAAATGTATGAAGCCCCGTAGCTTCCTACTCACTTCATTAATAGGTACATGCTTATCCCCGTTTTGCAGGTGGGTAGACAGACATAAGAGAAACAGTAACTTCTGCCAAGCGTTGCAGTGATTCTGTGGCCAGTGGGTTTGTGAACACGGGAGAGATGAGCCTTGTTGTCTGATGTAACTGCTGGGATGCTGTCTCTGGGAGATGGACTTCCCGACTGGTGCTCTCAGCGTCATCCTGGGCTGCTCGTCTTTCATTCGTCACTCCTTTCATGTTATGTTTCTGTGATCATACAGTCCCCTTTGCCCTGTCCCGCGTGCTGTGCTTACTCCCTGGTCTGCTAGGGGGCTTGAGGGGGCTGCCGATGGATGCCGAGTGCCAGGCGGCCTCGGCTTTATTCTCTGATCAGACGTTGTGTTCAGGGTGCTCATCTGATTCTCGTGCGTTGTTTCCCCCTCCTGTTTGTGTTCTCTGCTGTCTTTAGTCAAGCCCACTCGGGGTAGGAATTGCTACCAGGGCGTTTTTATTTCCAGTTTCACAGCTTCTACCCCTTTTCTTCTAGGGGAGCCTTCTCTGTGGTCCGCAGATGTGTAAAGAAAAGTTCTTCACAGGAGTATGCTGCAAAAATCATCAACACCAAAAAACTGTCAGCCAGAGGTTAGTGTCCTGTTCTGCCTGCTTTCTTGTATTAATGGGAGGCATTTGACTGGAACTAAGTTGTACTTACTTTAAGGGATTTGGAGTTGGTTGTCTTGGTCATTATTTATATGTTACAAAATAATTGACCTGCATGTCAAATAGGAGATAGAAAGGAGGCAGCGTAGAATGATGGAAGCACCTCTGTATCTGGAAATGGGCGCTTTCTGAAACACGGTTATCTTTTTTTCTTTTTGATATATTTCCTTTGAGAGATGAGCTGAAAGACTTGTCTAGAGATGTGTGCACCAATTGCTCATATAATTGTTGCAGATTGATTTTGCTGAATGACTTTTCTACTTGGGAGATCTGTTTTGTCAGAAGAAAAGTGCTCTTGAAGGATAGTTGCTGTAGGTCTTACTCCTTTCAGATTGTAGCTGAGCATGGTAGTGGTTTTTTTTTTGGTTGGTTGGTTTGGTTTGTTTTTGTTTGTTTGTTTGTTTTTAAATCAAATTTCTCTTTAAAGACAGAAGTAGGTTGGATGGAGAAATCTTGTAAATTTTGTTTTTCAGCAGGTTAGTTGTAATACTTCTTGCTTGCCTCAGCTTCCAAAGTTTTCAAAAACCTGAGCCCAGGCACATGGTTTAAGAAAACACAGACGATATGAACTGTGTTCTTACAACTTTTCTAGGGACATATATATACCCATATATATATATATATGTATGCAGAAAGTGTAGTGAATCTTTCAGTATGTAGGGAGTATGTACAGAGATCCTTCAGGTTTGACAAAATTTGCATGTTAGGTGCTTTGTTTTCTTATTAGTTGAGTGGATGGCTTAGACAGTTAGGGGGCTGATGAAGTGAAACATAAGCAGGAGGAGGAGGCACGTGATTTTGATAATAAAGATTTAGAAGTGAAGAATAATCACTGATCCCCTAAAAGTATGATACACTGTTTCTCTTGTGCCAGAATATGAAATGTGATGATAAGAAGATGACTTGAAGTGTGACAAATAATTTCCATTTACTGTAGTTTACATGGAGAAGTAGTAACACAAGTGAAGAGGGTGTCAGTGATGTGAAGGAGGATGATTTTCAGAATTCTGGAGCTTAAGTGTATGTGATTTTTTCTTTTTTTTTTTTTTTTGTAGTCTCTAGCCTGAGTAAAGTGTGAAGTCATGCTGGGAACCAAACAGTGGTGCCTTGGATGGGTTGGGAAAAGGAGGCGCCTGCAGAGCCTGTGTGAATTGGCCTCTCCTCCGCGGTCAGGTGACAGTGCCCACTGCAGTAGGTGGGACACCCAATCTCTTCAGTTCAAAATTAGTTCAATTTGATATGGGAGAGGCCCAAAGGGCTGTTTTGCTTTGCTGACAGCCATTATGCCGTGTTCTCCCGGCAGTGTTCCCCGACCATAGTCCCCGTTAGCTGGGACTAATGTTCGGGAGAGCCACCCTCTTAGGTGGAGGTAGACACATGCCTGCTTAGGGAAGGGAGAGGTTAGCTCAATAAAGTCCTTGCAAATGAGAAACCATTTTCTCACAGAAGGGATGGTGTTGAAATTAACTGTGGTAGCGATAAGAGAAATGAGAAACACTGCAGGACTAATAGAGTCGTAACAAAATTCAGAGGCATATCACATATCTGAAAGAAGTAGAAAATGTGATTGTGTCAAATTTGAAGTGTTTGGGCAGCTAGTGAGTTACAGAGGGAGCAATATATGGATTTTAATTGCTTTTTCATATTAAGGTGGTGACAGTTTTGTCAACCATGAAGTAGGAGAAGTAACCGTGGGTGAATACTGTCTATGTTCTGATGTACTACTTCTGTATCTCATGCCTGTCCATTGGTAAATATATTTGGGATACTAAGTTGATGACAGGTGCTGAGCTTGAGGGAGCTGGAGATGCTTTACCCGCAAAGGTACGGCTTAGGTAGAGGGCAAGTTTGGGATGAGCCAAGAAATGAAAAGTGTGTTTGTGCTAAAACAGAGAAATACCAGAAACAAGTAGTAGTCAGTGACTAGGTTTTCTTGAAGTCTGAGAACTAAGAAATCAGCATTTAAATTGAAAAGTGTGTGTGTGGGGCTGACTTCAGCTGAATATGTAGGTTCATCAGTAATTCCAGCTGTGCTTCCTGATAGCTCAAGCAGTTAGTGTGAGAGGGGACCAAGCACCAGGTGCCAGCATTGATATAGGAACTTAGCGAATTCACCTTGAAATGGCTCTTTAAAGCACTGAGGGAAAAATAAATGCTGTTCATTCATTGCAGCTGTAAATCGGAGATTAGGGAGATTGGATCCAGCAACCTGGAAATGCAAGATTTGGACAATGGCATTTTAGAAAGCTGTCTTGCGCAGCAGGGAGCCATGGTATTAATTTGGTGGTATCCTGGTTATGCTTTGCCCGATGCCTCCTTTCCCTGAGGTAGCGCTTCTCTGCATTGAGGCCGCGTGTCTGCCTGGCTGGCAGTGTGCGCTGGATGTCCCTGCGCTGCCGGGGTGTCCCTCTGCTGCGGCTCTGCGCCTGCCTTCCACGCTCTCGGTTGGGGTTCAGGCTTCGTGTAGCTCCAGAAGAAGATTCCTTCGAGTATGGGACATCCTTCCCGCTCGCGCTTAAGCACTGTTGAACTGAATGTCGTGCACCTTCTGCAGCACAGTTGGAACCTACAGCTCCCCCAAGAAGTAAGAGCTGCTTTGCCAACAAGCCGCAGGCTGCCAGCAAGGAGTGCAGCCCCTCACTGCTTCATGTGAGCTTGGCCTGCTGTAGAGCTTCCCTTGACTGTGTCTGGGGAAGCTGTAACAAAGTGTTGCTCTCCTTCCACAAATACTTCGTTACCCATGTTTTTCAAGACCTTTCATAAACAAGTAGTACGTAGCTGATGGGGAAATGCTGAATAGACTGATACGCCTAACTGAAAAGGAGAAAGAGGAACACTGGAGGGCAAATTGTATGTGTTTAAACCCTTCTTTCTTGCTTGGTATGTTTATCAAACCAGTTTTTCAAAGCAGTAGCCAGCTGAAGAGGCTTGGTGCCCTTACAGGGCTGGTCCCTGAAAGCAGGGAGAATCAATGTAGTGTTGCTGGTTGTGAAGAGCAGTCCTCACAACTTCAGTCCAGTCAGCTTCATCTTCTGAAGAACAGTAAGTGAGATGTTGAGAGGAGAGTCTCTGTTTCAAGTTTGTCTTTAAAATGCCTATTTTCTCTCTTCTGTTTTTTTAAAAAGTATATGTCAAGTTTGACTAGGTTAAAATTCACATTTGGGCTTTAAAGAACTATATAATATAGTTTGTGTTGTGTAAATGCATAGGACTGCCCAGTGAAGAGTATATCAAGATGTTTAATGTTAAGTTGGGGTCAAATGCATGTGGAAAGGGGAGAAAAGCAGTCTTTGCCTTAGTCAGCTTTCAGCTGACATGCAAGAGCAGTGGTTATTACACATGTGGGAAATACAATGCCCCAGTCATCTGGAATTCCTATGGGATTGAACATGCAGACATTCACCAGGGCTGTGGGCAGAGGGAAGTAATAACTGTAATTTGTGGGAAGTTTTCTTGTGGGTGCCCTCAGATTACTGTTTAACTATGAAAATTCATAGAAAGTAATGCTTTGATTCCAGGGCAGTGATGAATTTTGGATCATGAAAAGCAATTAGTATATTCAAATTAAAAGAGAAGCAATAGACTTTCAGAGAATTTTCCAGGATTTGACTTTCCAATAATAGAGTGTCTTTGGTTGGGAGAAAGTTTCTTGAGGGTGGTGATGGAAGCCCCAGTTATCTCTTATTTTAAGATTCGCTGTCCCAAATATGTTTTAGAAGATAGTCCTGTATTGGAAAGAAATAGGCAGAGATCCTTCCTGTGATAGTTCTTAGGATATTGTTCATATCATGCAGCCGCATAGTGTATAACAATCCTACTACCAGGTTTGGGGAACTTTGGTTCTCATGTTTTTGGGGAATGTATGTGCATCACATCTGTTGCTAAATTTGCCTGCTGCTGAAAATCTGTGTCCTTGAACAAGTGACAAGTCCCTTGTGGAAAAAACAAAGAGCAGCGTCTTGCATGTTGGCCCCTCCCCTCCTTTCCCCCTCTTGCCCCAGAACGGGGCAGGGGGGAGGGGGTGAGGGGAGTGGGTTCTCTCCCTGTTCTCAGTCTTGCTCAGAAACGAACTTAAAAAAGAGATCTCAATTTGCAGTCTCCCTGGTTGACTTTGCTCCTGCAGGAGATTATGTGGATTGCGGGCGGAGCAGGGAATTGCTGCTCTGTACCAAATGCTGATACCAAACATCTCTCCAGCTCAGCTTCCCTCCTGTGGCTCACTCGCCCCGGCGACTGGCTCCTTAGCTGCTGCCAATTGGGTTATAGTGTTTTTCACGGGAAGTCCATAGTGGTTACCCCCGTGCTGGAGCCTTGAGCTCGAATGCTTCCAGGTATGTTTAGCCGCATCCAGCCCTGCCCTCTGCTGTGGTAGCTTTGTGTGTATGTTCTTAGCCCACGGCTGAGTTGGGCTCTTGACTGTTCTTGTGGCTGCCAGCTCTCCAGTGCCCTGTGGACGACAGCGAGGCAGCAGTGGTGCCCCGCAGCCTTGTGCAGGCAAGGACAGCCCCGCTTGGCTGCTGCACGGGCTCTGGGCGATGAGCAGTGTCCTGTGGTGTCTGCGGGCTGGGCATGAGTGTCCTTTCTTGCAGAGACAGCAGATCAAGCCATGTGTGCTCAGCTGCGCTGGCGGAGCTGCCAAATCGGGTCCGCTCATTTGGTGTGGGAGAGCGGCTGCCCTTCCTGCAGGCCAGGCCCCAGGTGAAGCGCTGTGCTGCTTGCCCGGCCCCTGTGCTCCTGTGTGTTGGAGTCGTAGAGATGCTGTGGCTAGGGGCCGTGTGGGAGAGGAGCTGCAGCGCTCCCCGGGCACGTTTTGAGAGGCCCTCTGGCTTGCGGGGACAAGGGCGGCAGCGGCGTGCGGGGCCGCTGCGAGCGCAGCGGGCATGCGTGCGGCGCGGGGCTCGCACGCTGATGTCACGAGCTGCAGCCTTCCTCCCACCTCCTCTGCCTCCGTCCCGCCACGCTGCCCTGCAGGGAGGGCATGGGCTCCGCACGCTGCTGAAGCAGAGAGGTGGCGCCTGCAGAGCTGGCTGTGGAAATATTAAAAAAAAAAAAAAAGGGGAGGGGAGCAGGGAGAGAGCCCCTGCAGATCTAGGAGCCTTGGTAGTGGGTGAGGGGATGCAGGGGGCCAGCCGTGGCGTCTTATTGCCCCGTCACTGTGCCCTGCTGTGGAGCGAGTGCCAGCGCGGAGGGCGGGACGAGGGCGCCGGGGCTGCTGCTTTTGCTCCGTGGATGGCGGTGATGGTTGGGGTTACCCCAGGTTGCCTCTCAGTTTACGCTGTATATTTTATAAAGGAGCTGGAACACAGCAGGCAGGATTTCAGCTCGTGCCTGGCTTCTCTGTGGTCACACCGGATATTAAATTACCAGCCTTAACAATAAGGGGGGGGCGAGGGGCACACAGATTGGGCAGGAGCTCCTGGAGCCTCAGCAGGAGCTTGGAGAAGGGGCCTTGGCAAGAGTCAGGTTTCTCTTTTCCCAGTAAGAACTGGATTTGTGCGTAGTGGAGAAGTGATTACCCTGATTCCTGCACGTGTCCCGAAGGCCCTGGCCCTGCAGCATTGACCCTGGTGAACGAGCCGTGGCTGAAGTATCTCCGGGTGCCCCTCAAGAGCAGCGCAGGCCTGTGGAGGGCACCTGCGGAAAGGAGAGCTGCTTTCATCCCTGCTAGTGAGGGTGCAGTGCAAAACTGCAGTTATGTTGCTTTCTGGAGCGGAGTGTGGAAACTTCCCTGCCTCTGGGTTTAATCCTTCTCTGGATAGTGCTAAAACCATCCCTGCCAGCGAGGAGTCTTATCCGTGGATCATAAGGATATTTCCAGAGAGCATTTTTTGCCCTTTGCACAAAATGGCAGGTTATTATCACAGCTGTTCCCAAGACAGGACCACGACAACCTTGCCACTCCCAGGAAGGATTTTAGTCTTTCTGACCCTTGCAGATTGCGGAATTAAAGCGTCAGCTCCATGGGTCTATAGGCCAGTGTGTGAGTGAAGAGCATGCTAACATAAAAATTAATCTCTACTGTCACCTGTGAGCACCATCTGCCTCTCAACCATCAACCCCTCAACCAGAGGCATCATCTTTTCATTAATTCCTGGTCAGCGCCTGTTTTGAAGTTTCAGGATTTTTTTTTCTTCTTTTCTATTTGAAATCTCCAAGACTTTACCAGAATGATTGAGCTTACCAAAGGTCTTAATTTACCAGGGCTTGACTGCAGAGTGAACTATTGCCTTTGAGGGGAAAGGGGCAGTATTAGGTAGTAGCCAGCATCACTAGCTTAGGAAAGAAGACTTGAACATGGTAAAAAGAAATTTGGAGTATGTCACCTTGCTCTGGCCTGTGCCTGCAGCAGAACTGATGTCAGTGCAAACTGTTCAGCATGGTAATCCTGGGGTGGAGAGAGCAGAGGTATAGCCGGGATGATCAGTATCTGATCAGCAACTTGCATTTTGTTTATTTATGAAGTATAGAGGAAATGTCAGCCTGTGACTTAAACAATGGTTGTTCCTGCTGGTTATTATTACAATAAGCTTAATGCAAGATCTTGTTGGATTAGGGTGACCTCAGATTTTCTTCCATGCCTCTTCAATTTAACCTCTCTCTAAATATCACTCTATGCTCCTGTTACGGCTCCCCAAGTACTGTGGTAGTTCTGCTTGCACACTTTCTGGAGAACTGTAGCAGAAAACCTCAGAAGGAATAGGCTGGCAGTATCTTAAAAATCAGCATTTTGGACACAGAAGGTAAATAAGGATCAGTGGGGCATGAATTTAGTTTTCTGAGGCCATAATAGCCATCAAATTTTGTTACCGCATAGTTTTTTCCCACCTGTTCTCCCAGGCGCTCTTTTTCTCCCATTTCAATGTTGAGTTTATTTTGAGTGTTTGGTTCTCTGTGTTTTAACTAGGAATTTTAGTAATCTGTAATGCTTTGATTTAAAACACTGTTTTAGTGATGCTGGTTTATCTTTCTCCTCTTCCTCCTCCTCCTCCTAGAGAATATTGAAGAACTCCTCTAGCTTTCACCTTGTAGGTGAGCAGACTAGGAAAGCTGGTTGTTGGTGCTAGTAGCTAATTCCTGACAAACCTGAAAATAATTTAGGAATGCAAGGAGAACTGGTTCAAGTTGTATTTTGTGTTTTTATATGACGGGGTCAGGAAGATAGGAGATAACCGGGGCTTGGCTTCTTGTGTCAGAATCTGCCTAGCTCGGTTCTGGCAGAGTCGGAAGGAGAATTCCCCGTCTCTGAGATGCGACTTGAGTAAATACGATGACCTTTGAGAGAATGCTGCGCGCGGGTGCGTATAGATGTGATACTGCACTCTCAGCACTTTCCTGTTATGTTCCTGAGAGCGCTGCATGTCTCTCGGTGGTGACCTGCCATTCTGGCCTTCGGTTCAGAGCTGCCATGTAGGGTGAGGCCACTTGCAAGCAGCTGCAGCACCGGGCTGGCTCGTCTGTCCTGTGGCTGGAGTCTGCAGAGCAGTGACATGGGGACAAGTCCAGGTTAGGGTCCTGCTTCTGAGAAAAGAGATAGCAAGCCCTTTCCCTTTGCTAAAAGGCCCAGGTAGCTTGGCTGTTAAAAACAAGGTCCCTTTTCAGGGTTGGCAAAGGTAGCATCCCTTTTTGAAATGTTGTTGTTAGCATGATTCTGTTGCAGGGTCCTCAAAATAGAGCCGAGAGCTGTCTTGGAGAAGAGACGAGGCATTGTGGGAATGAAGACCTAGTTAAATTAAGAGAAAAGCAAAAATGATCCAAATACATCTGTGGGGAAGGAAGGTGCCAGCAGAGCTGATGCTGGGAGCGGGCACGGCTCCATGGGCTGGGGAGCCTGCGGGCAGTGCCCGCCTGCCCTGGCAGAGCTGCTGGGCCAGCTCCGGGGGCTGTTGCCGTGATGACCGTGGCAAACAGGCACGGGAAAATTTACCAGATGCATGTTAGCCACAGGATTAAACCTTCTCATAGGAGGGAGAGGAGGGGAGGAGGAGGGCGTCGAGGGCAGCATGATGATCTTTTAAGGAAGGGCAGCATCCCAGTGAGAAACACCAGGCTCGCTGCCCTTCAGCCACTGGAACGGACTGACGTTCCCCCAGGCTGTGCCTGGGGATGCTCTGGGTAACGCTGCTGTGGGGACAGCATGAGTGCTCTGCTTTGGGCACATGGAAAGTAAGAAGATATGGAGATCCTATCAGCTTTTTTATATGTTTTTTTTATTTATTTTTTTGAACTTTTTCCCCTCAGAGAGGTACAAATAATGGAGTTTCAGTGTTACCTCCAGGTTTCAGATCACTGAATATGGAGCTAACAAGCCTTCACCAGTGATATTGGTAGCAAAGGCTTCTGACAGTGAAAATGGCTGATCTAAAACCATGTTAACGTTGTTAGGACTGATGCTAGTCTTGACCTTGGGTGCTGTCTTTACCCTTCACTTCCCAGAGCTTGAGTGGTGCCTCTGTATTGGAGCTGATACCCTGGTGGAGCCAGGATACCTTTCTACAGTCTGCAGCTCCATTCTAGAAGGATATGCCCAACTTATACCAAAACATTTATTTATAAAATGAGAAAATCCTATCTACGGAACTGAATGGTCTTTCCCACCAGCCCAGATGCCAGTGGGCTTTTTAAGCCTTTGTGAGTAAGGGTTGTAGATGGGAACAAGAATGTTAAAGCTCCAAAAACATGTTCTGAAAGCTTGTGGAAAGCTTTCCCTCACCTCTCCCTGTGTTAAATCCCTTCTTGTTTTGGACTTCAGCTTCTCTTTAAGGCCATGGGAGTTGTCTAGTGTAGGCAGTAGCATGTCCAGTTGTGTAATTCGATATTTGGAGGTGCTTTATCTTTTGTTGTACTAGTGTGGATGGTGGTGATAGCTGTGAAGAGGGACATGCTGTTTCTTGATGATGCATGTAGCTCTCCTTTGAAGGAGAGAGGGTTTTCTCAGTGAGAGAAGGAGAAGAGGTCTGATACTGCAGTCAGGTCTCTGCAGTATCAGACCTGGGAGAAGAGCTGGCAATCTTTCAGCTTGAATTCATCCTCTCTTTTTTGTTGTTGTTTTTTTTCCTTCCTCTGAGCCCTTTTCCTTTTACAGGTGGCACTGAGCAAAGTGTAGCTCAAGAAGGTGAGTTTTACCCCTGATTTCTCTTGAAGGAAATTATTTCCTGGAACGGCTTTTTTTGTTCCGAATGCTCCTTCCATTCCAGAGAGGTTTGCAGTTGGCAGCATTGCTGCTGACTGAGGGATCTCCATGTCTGCGCAGCAGATTATAGCCAGTGTGTATAGCTGCCTGCTGCTACGGAGATGATGTGTGTGCTGAACCTGCTGGCGTGCTTGCTGCTAGAGACTTGACGTCATGCACCTGACTTGAAGAATGAAATATGATTTCAGAGGGATAGCTGTCCAGTGCCTGCTCTGGGACACACGTATTAGGTGCACGCTTCAAATAGCATGGGTGCCCTGGAAGCTCTTGCTGAGAAAACAACTTGTTAAATCTCTTCTTGTGTTGGTCTCCACAGCTTGCCAAATTCATCTAGCATTTCTACTGTAGTGGAGCAGCTGCCATTCTCAAAGTGTGCCTGTGCATCTCCCCCCGCCCCGTGTCCAAGCATATAACATTTCACGGGTGATGGGCCAAGGAATTGCCCAGGGTGGTTAGGGATAAGTAGACATGAAAGAAAGTTGTCTTCAGTGCCCCCTGTAAGACCCGGGGCTTGGAGGAAGGTTGTTCTTTGAGGCTGACATTGAGTACAGCCTGGTGATCCCAAACAGGGAGTCTGGTGTTGCCCAAAGAGTTGGTGTGCTGTTAAGTTGAGTTTTGGCTGCCTTGGGGCCTCTGAATGCAAGCTTTGGATATCGAATGCCCTCTGTTGAGATTGTGTTGGAAAGATTAGAAGAGTTGTGTGCAGCTTTAGTTTGTAGCCAGTGCAGAGACAGAACTCGTGCAAGATGTATTGCTGCAGCACGAGGTAAGATAGTGATTCATAGTTCTTGTATTTCAATATTCCTGATACGGGAGCTGCAGGATTGAAAAGTGACTTCCAATTCCGCTCATTCTTGTTTGATTTGTATTTCCTCTGGCCTAGAATCTGCCCACTCTGCATCCTGGGATACGGTGTTGAGTCTGCTGCTTGTTATAAAGTTGTCCACATTGAAAATTTTCATGTTGCTTGATACTGAGCAATGGTCCACCATCCTCTCTGGCTGCATTTGAAGTGGTCTTGCCTTTAAGATGAATCTTGGAAAGGGTGGAAGTGCTGATTGGCTCATCCTTCGTGTGGAGCACGTCTTTAGCAGTAGACTAGGAATGAAGCTCTCGTAACCCACTTGGCTGTCTCCTCCAGAGAGCCCAGTTCAACACCAGAGATGGGGAAAAAGAGGAACAAGATAGTTTGCGTTTTTGATAACCATTATCAAATACTGCTGACAACCAGGTGAGCGTGGCTGCTCTTGGCCGTCTGCGCTGCCGCAGAGCTGGCCACCCAGCGCTCGGGAAGCACCTTGTGTCTCTTTAACTCTTTGGGGCTCTCTGCACTTGCTTCTTGGCCATCCCAACGCGGGGTTAGAGCTTTCCCTCCTACCTCCTCACAAGTGATGAGGAAGTTCCTCAGCCTTCTTATTGCTTTTTCAGCCTCCCCATCTCCCTGAAATATGAAATGCTTACGGAAGTTTTTCTTGTTTGGGGGGGAAACAGGAAACCTTCTTCCCTGTATTGGAAGCAGAACTCTCATCTACCCCATGAAATTTGCTCCTCAGAGCAGGACTGGGGTGGGTGTGGGGAGGAGGCAGCAGGCAGCTCCACTGAGCCAAGGGAACTTGTGTTCTTCCTTCTGCGCCTCTGAATTCCTCGATCCTGCATTGCAGTGACTTGGCACTGCTGAGCCCTGCTCCCGGCCACGCAGTTAGCGGGGCTGCCAGCCCGCCAGGGCTGGTACTGATGTAGTCTGCTCAGCCAAACGCACTGAGGGTGTCCCCAGAGGGTGGCTGGGTGTGGGGGCAAAGTGAGCTGTGGCTGCAGGCGAGCGCCCTGGGGCCTCTCTGTCTGCCCGTGCGCTGCCAGACCTGCGCGCTGCGCCGTGGGATCGTGCAGGGGCCCTGGGGAGCCAAGGTAGCCCCGGGCGCGTGGCCGCCCGCTCTGTGGGAGCTCGGCCTGCCGCCTCGCCTGCTGCGTGTCCACTTTAAGAGGGTTCATCTGCAATGCAGCTGTTAGCGGGAAGTTCTGTAAATCAAGAGGGAGGGAGCGCAAGCAAGCCCGGTGTCCGCAGTCATGGCTGGGTCCTCCTCACAGCGCAGGAAGCCTTGTTCAGAGGGTCCTCGCGGGGAGGGGGTGGCGGCACAGCCCGCAGGAGCCCCTCCTTTCCCTGTCTGCACTGGGGCTGCAGAAGGTGTGAAAAAGTGCAGCAGGCAGCAGCCCTTGAACTGGAAAATCCTCTCAGTGCTTTCCCCCCCCGCCCCCAACTCCTCCGCCAGGTGTTTGCTCAGGGCTGCTGCTGTCAGGATGTCGTTGCTGCCGCTTACCCCGGATGTCCTGTTCCAATGAAGTGCTCGTGAGCTCCTGCACGCGACTCGGAAACAGCGCGTTTGCAAACTGGCTCTGCGGCGCGCCACGGGCCGAGCGAGGGCCGGCAGGGAGCCCACAGCGGGGCTCGGTCGGGGTGCTGCGCCCACCGGGGAGGAGGCCTTTGACACACTGCCCGGGGCTCTGCCCGCCCTGGAAGCACCTCCAGGATGATCTGCGGGTTTCCTGGCCCAGAGTTGCTGGGGATTTCCAGCTGAAGAAAGTGCTCCGTGGTCTCTGCAGTGAAGTGGCTGGAACACTTGCTACCTGCACACAGACTTGTGGAGAGCTGCAGTGCCCGGCAGGCCCCTCATCAAGGAGGCAGCAGCTGGGAGAGGGCACATGCGCGTCCCACTGTGGCGCCGGGCATGTGGCGCTCCCCAGCTTTTGTCCTACCTTCTTTTCCTGCATTTAAAACACTGCTGGGGAGACTTTGGGGGATTTTCCTCCAGTTCCTTTATTTCTACTTCCAAAAGCAGCTCCTATTGACAGTCATTGTTGATACAGGAAAATGTTTTGTAACTCGCCACCTGCTTTTCCTCCTCTCCGCTTCCTCTCTGTGTCTCTGTTTGCCTGGGCATCCGTTGTCCTCTGGCCATAACTGAATTGCACTAACCATGTTTAAGCAGCGTTCCCTCCCCTTGTGCCGGGGGACTGGCTGACTCGTTGTAAGAAGTTATTTTTAGGGTTTGCTTCCTGGGATATTCTACCCGTGGCCAGTTATGGTGATGAAAATGTCACTGCGACGCATAAAGGACTCCCAGCTCATTGCTAGCGTGCCTGCTGCTTCTGGTGCTCCGCCGCTCCCGGGGGGCTGCATCCCGTCCCGCCGCATCACCTGCGAGCAGGGAGGCCGCGGGCCTGGCTTCGGGGGCGGCAGGAGGGCAGGTTGCCTCCCTTCCCCAGCAGCTTGTCTCTGCCCTTCTCCTTTTTTTTGTCCGTGGGGAATGTCAGTGCTGCAGAGCTGTGCGCCTGGTACACAGGGCTCTCCCTAACAGGCAGTTTGCTCCTTCTATGGCATGTGTCTTTGCTGCCAAAGGCCTGCCCTACAATAGGGGAGTAACTTACTTTTATTTTGAACACTGAAAACAGGGCAAAAAAAATCTGCCCCTCCTCCCCCCGCTGTGATCAGCAACTTGCAACACCTACAGATGGTTGCAGTTGATCTTTATGGCAGCTATCTCTAGCCAGCAAAGCATGTTTGTAATGCAGGCAAATTGCAAAGCCCAAGTGAATGGAGCCAGGGGTTGACCACATGTGGTCCCTGGTGCCAGGGCTGGCTTTGGGAGCACCTGCCTCTTTCTCTTGGGTTGTTTGTTCCCCTTCTCTGTATTGCAGCAGGTGCCGTTTCTTTTCCTTTTTCTTCTCTTAGATCCAGAAACTAAGCTCAGAAAAAAAGCTTCAGAAGGGAGATATTTAAGTGGTGGGGATAGGTTTCTCAGAGTGGCCATGAAAAAGGTTGCTTGGGCACAACTTGAGGGGGCCTGTGGGGAAGCAGAGCAAGGTGCCCACGCAGCCCGGGACAACCCTTGCCAGCGGCGTTGCAGCCCTGGGACAGGGGAGCAGAGACCCGAGCAGCGTTGGGTGGGGGCGGCGGGGGAAAATGAGCCCGTCATCCGCAGAGCTGCGTGTCGGGTTGAGCCTCGGGGCTGCTCGGGAGCAGGAGGCAGCCCCCCGTGTCCTTGGCTGACTGGGCTGCTCCGTGATGCAATTTGTTCTTTCATATAGAGGTATTTTGGTAGGTCTGATACAGGTGATATGTGACGTAGAATATAACTTGCGTTTTCAGTCTTCTCTCAAATTTTATGGGAGCTTGTTCTGTATTTACAGCTTTATCTGCTTAATTTAAAGTTATTCCAGTATCACTAGGGGAGCTTAGTCTTAAAATTGATATGTTTGGCCAATCTTTAATTGCTCTAATCCCCTGAGACTCTCATTGTCAGGAAAATGTATTTCAGGAGATGTCTGATAGTTTCTGGAGCAGTTATTCAGCACTTTGGTGCAGAACTCTTTGCCTGTGCTCTCAGGAAGATTTTCTATTTGCTTTACTCTTTCAGCTGCCATCCCTCAAACAGCAAAACAAGGCAGCATTTCCAGTATCTTGCTCTTTCCCAGCTCATTGGGATTGCTGGAAGAGAAGTGATGTTTGCTGTTGGGTGGAAGCAGTCCTGCAGCATGTCTCATACAGCAAAGAGTGGCATTCTGCTTAATGGCAGTATTAGGAATAAGAAGTTCTGTGGTTTTGTTTCTCTTACAACCCTTCTACATTTGGATTTGGACGTAATTTGCTTGTTTCACTCAAAAGAAATCCACCCATTTGATGACCCATGATTGCATTATGGTATAATGTTTTATTCAAGGACCGATGACACATAAGCATCTGTTGGTTGAAAAGTGGGGCCTGAATGCAACAGATCTGCAGGCTGCGGGTTGGGCAGACGATGGCTTCTCGATTTAAATGCGTCAGGTTGCGTGAAAAGGAGCCTGCGTAGCCTCTCCTGCATGGGACAGCCCCATGGCTTCCTTTCATGCTTTGGGAAAGAAGCCTCATAGTGTCTGGAATCTCCTGTTCTGTGCAGGATTCTTTTCCTAAGGTAAGGAAGAGGTCCTGGCAGCCTTTTTTTAGCCACGTACTGCTCAGTTCTGCTTTGAGCCCTTCCCCCTCCCCCCAGTGACTACTAAATACATCGACAGCTTTCATTAAGCATCCTTTATCCTCCAGTACTGTTACGGGGCAGGCAAGTGTTAGCCCTGTTTTACACCTGGAACTACTGAGAGGCACAGTTTAAGTGCTTTGCAGAATGCTTGGCAGGAAGCCATGAAGAGTTAGGAAAAGAATCCAAATTGTGTTCTTTGCTCTAACAGTGATAAGAAAAGTATAGAAAAAGGTAGAAAGACTGTGGGCATTTGGCAGAAAAATAACGTGGGCCAAAGAGTGTAATGTTAAGAGGCCTTGTAGTCTATTTGCTGGGTAAAGGAGGAAGATTTTGGCGTGTTCTTCCTACTGCTTTTTTCCCTCTGATTAGCTTATTGTTTGTGAAACACAGCTCTGAAACGCGTTATGTCTGGGAGGCCTTATAGGCGTGAGCCTTTGGACTCTCCAGCACATTATTATTTTTCTAGGTGATAAGACACAATTTGAAAACTAGAGTTAATTGGTATTGGTACCACAGGCTCTTATGCTGATGACAGTAAACAATACATGAGTGTGCGTATTTGTGAAGACTAATCAGAAAAAGCAAAGGAGATGACTTGGCTATAAATGTTTTCTTGCATCAGTTGTGACTGCAGGAACTGAGACAGTAACATTTGCAAGGGGTTATTCTCAGAAGCAGATAAAAGGGAAATGGCAAAAGTGAAAACTTAGATCTGTAGGATGTGAGACAGCTGAACTGCCAATGAATGTATAATTTGTAACTAAGATCAGCAACTGTACCTGCGAGTGCAAATAAGAGCTATCTTATGATAAGAATTCAGATAAATGTGAAATTTGGCTGCATTCCAGGATCTGAGTAAGTAATGGAGTCAGTTGTAAAAATACAGATTATGGGATACTGTCAGGAACTGTTCCTGCTCCTTACTTACTCTATCTCTTTGGCTAACTAATCACTCTGTGCAATGGTTTCCTATCTCGTGGGGAATTTGTAAACATTTATGTTAATGTATAGTTAAGGTATTTGAAATCTTTCCAAAGGAAACTGTTGTAGATGTACAAGTTATGCTGCTACAAGCCGCTTTGATCATATGATAATGTTGAACTAGTATGATGTCTTTAAGAGTAGAACATCCTTTGCTACCCAGGGAGGAGTAAAATCCTTAATGTGTTTAAGAAGATTGCTGTTAGCTGGTCAGAAAGAATAATTAAAGTTATATAGAACAGAGCTGAAGATGTCTCAATAATTGAAATTTGGTCCAGGTAGGGAATAAAAAACATGAGGGAATGACCAGAAAAGCTGTTCTGTGCTTGGTAATGTATATGCCAGGGATACTGTTCTCATTTTAGTTTGTGCCATTCAAATTTTCTTTAGCGGACAGTTAAACACCATGGTACAGAGGTTTTGGAAGGAGTGTCCATGTGAAGTGGGGAGCTGAGGCAAAAGGAAAATGTGAGGGAGAGGTGGAATGTGATAAAGGTTAATTAAAGTGTACTGTGAAAACTGGTTGGATGTTCTTGTGTGCCCTTTCTGTAATAAGAGCTGTATTTGGTTATGTAATGAATTGAAAATTTATCTTTTCAATAATTCATTTCAAACTTGCTGCCTTGAGACAAATATCATAGATTGAAAAAAAGAGGATGAGAAACTTGTGTGTAATTAAAATCAGCATATATGGAGTGACTTTTATTTTAAGTAAAGGGCTCACAGACTTGTTTCTTCAGGTTATGTGCATTTGGCACCAGGAAATGAATCCCTTTTACCCTTTATACACTGTGACTGGGAAAGTTCTGAAATGAAGATCCGTGTCTTTTCTTCTATTGGCAGTTCTTTTCTCCCTGTGTTCAGAGAATACAAAATTCCTCCCATCTCAAACTTGCCTCTACCGCTTTTCCTAGCCCCACGGCAGGAGGGTGGAAGTTGAGGAAAGGGGTGGGAGTTTGACTCCAGCATCAAGAGTGACCCATCCTGCAACGTGATGTAATAGGACACCCAGCAAGCATCCTTTTTCGGTCTGGTCCCTCTGCCATCCAGCTGTCCTCATCAGTTGATAAATGTATATATGTATATATATTTTACCTGAGTTAATGGGTTTCAGTTGCTGTTGGCTGTGGAATGGAAGACAAAAAGAATTAGTGGTTTCACTTGTGCAAATCTACATAAGAGACACTTGGCAACCAATTGCTTTCAGTTTCCTCCCAGCGTGAGAAATGATGTTAGCACTGGGAAGGAGGCCCTGCAGTGAGCTCTTCCTAGGAAAGTCTTGTGGACTTGCGTGGAGGTGACAAGTCATTGGAAGTAACTTTCCACATTGCGATTGTCATTGTAGTTGTGCTCTCTATGGATGTTATGCTGGTAGCCTCCAAACGAAGCTTTTGATCAATATTTGCATCTAAAGCATGTAAAATTCAATCTCGACTCTTCTCTGTGGAAAATGATATTAAAAGCTATCAATCAATTAAGTGCATAAGTCTCAAGGATATCGACTATATTAAAAACTTAAAACCCTTGTGATTCTACAGTTTCCCCTACACATGGGAAGAAATTGGGCAGGTAATTCTCTTAATTCTGGGGGGCCATTCCAGTAAGAAGCAAGTCGGGCACCTGTGCAGCCTCCTGGGTGTGCGCGGCTTGTGCAGCCTCCTCCTGCAGAGCCCCGACCAAGAGCACCCGGCGCATCAGCCTCACCGCAGCGAGGCTCTGCTGCCTGGAGGCTGCCGCCTGCCCGCGGGGCACCCCCTTCCTCTTACTGGCGTGGCTGCAGGTAAGGCTTGTGGCTGCCTATCGCAGGTGAGGATCTTTATAAAGCCTTGAGCATAATAAGCACTGAAAAACTCTTCACTGCTTGTCATGATAAGTAAAAAGGGTTTCATCCCTACACGGCATACTGTAGTTATATTAGTTTTTAAGCCATATAGTAGACCTTAATTGCGAGCCGTCCCTCTCTTGAAAGCTAACAATTCATTTTGAACAGCTGTGAACAAAAATGAAGGGCAAATAGCACTTGCTTTTGAATTATCAGTGTTTATGGAAGGGCAAACTTTGTTTCTTTTCCTCCTGCCCTTGACACAATAAGGGCATTGCTTTTGTGCAGTGCAAACTGCCTTTGGTGTAATGGTCTTGTGCTTAAGAGCTTCTTGTTAATGAGGCCTATTAACAATAATGAAAAATGGCAAGCTTAAACTGCAGACCTAGTCAGAAAAATGATTCTCCAAGAATAACAGTGGAGGCTGCAGACACTCTCTTGCCTTATTTAATTTACAGGGTGGAGGAGGAGCAGAGGCTTGACTCCCAAACTATGCCTGTGGTCTGCAGTTCCTGCTGGGGGCTTTTGGGACTGGGGCCTTCTGGTGCCCTCGAGTATCTCAGCAGAGCTAGCAGGAGTAAACCTGGCTCTGTCAGCTGGAGCGAGCAGGTCAGTCTGGGCAGCACGGAGCGCTCGTGTGGAGTAAGATAGTGGTGTTTTTACGTAGTTATTCCTCTGACTGTGTGTTAGTGTTGCCACCTCCACATCATGTGCTATTTTGGTTGGGAAGAATATGCATTGCTTTTCAGTATATGAATAGTTCTGCTTAAGGAAAGGAATGGATTGGCAGCTACTATATTGCATTTAAAACATGGAGGGAAAAAGTTCCACCTAGGAGCTGATGTGAGAACATTGAATGGATGCTGTCTGTCCACACGAAGTAGAAGGCAGGATGGGGAAAGTCTCCTCCACTCTCTGCTGTGCCCTCTCATCCATTCTGATGCTTTCCTCTCGGCAGAGGATAGTTTTGGAATAACTTCTCCTAGTGTGGGACCAGCTTGTCTGTCCTCCCTGGGAAGGATTTCTCTTCTTGCCTTCTTACTCCTCTGCTTGTGCCATGTCCTCCCTAAAAATGACAGGACCACGCGCTTGGTGGCCTATGCTACTGGCTGGGTGGTTACCCCCACGCCGCTTCCCATGCCCCTTCTCAGGTGTGAGGCAGAAGGGCGGCAGCGGCAGCTCCGCCATGAGTCCTGCCCTGCGGTGAAAGTGTTTCACCCCCCAGCTCTTCTCTGGCTGTTGCCCCTTGCCTGACGAGATAGGGGAGCTTGGGGTGACCTGGCTTTCCAGGATGTGCTGTATGCTTCCATGCTCACCCATGGTGCAAGATGGGGACAGGGGCATTTGCCACCGAGGACTCCAGCTGCGTCTTCGGGGCTGCGGGGCCATCTGCAAGAGAGGCACAACTGCCTGAAAAGAGCTTGAACAGCCTTGTGGTAAAGCAGTGTGCACATGGATGTTGAGAACTGGTGGACGCCCAGGGCCCACAGCTGTGCCAGCGGCAGCACCTGTGCACGAGGGGCCGCGTGCGGAGCTGCAGCCTCCCCGGCCACAGGAAGCACCGAGCGCACAAGGCCGAGGTGGCTCCAGGGCCAGCAGCAGCACCGTGGCACGCCGGGGGACCCGGCTTGGGCACAGCGCCTTGCAGCGTCGCGGCCAGCGCCGCACGGGGATGCCGAGGCTCTGTGTGCGCAGTTTGGAGGGGTTTGGCTTTCCCGTCTTGGCCTGGTGGCAGTGCGCGGTAGGCGAGCAAGATTTGTGAGTTTGACCCAGAATCACAAGGGTGTGCCTGTCTCCTGCTTTCTGGTCTACTGTATTTGAAAAGACTGGGATTTCTTTAATGAAAAATCAATTTGTGAAGATGCTCCTGGGCTTAAATAAACTGTAACATAATCTTAACAAAGAACAAAAAGCAGTTGCCAAACTGGACATCTTGGTGCAAGCTTTTGACCACAGTTGGGAAGTGACTGTGCTAAAACCTGGACCTTCATAATTTGCATTTGTTCTCTTTGGTCCATTTTACAGACGGGTGCACAGAGTATCCATGCTTCTGCTGAGCAAATTTATCTTGGAATACTCAATATCATCTAAAATCAAGTTTTAGGTATCCCTTGCAATCCAATATCTAATCACAAATTCTGTAATCACAGCTGCATTGTAGTGTCATTACCAATTTGCATAGATGATATTAATTCTGGCACTTTTTAAACTTCTAGGTATTTTATCAACACTGTGTGTCTGTGCATGTGTGGAATGTAAGAGTTAAACCTCTTTCTCTGCTACTTGGTTGGCTTGGTCATTCAGTAGTAAGTCCAGATTTTTATTACTCACGCTTCAGGGCTGGCTGTGCTGACTAGTAGAGAGAAGACTTGTACTGTTTATGAATTCTTCTCTAGAAGATTATGTCTTTGGAAGTAGCTGCTGCCGCATATCCCTCTCCTTCTTTCCTCTGACTTTTGAGAGATGTACAGGAATGCATGGGAGACAACATGCACTTGTGGTCTTTGAGGGGCTGAAATGTCATTTGACTGAATGAGTCAATAAGAGTGAACAAGCAGGTGCCACTGTCTATATTTCAGATGTGTGTGCCAAAGTTTACTGTGTAGGTAGGTGGCATTGAAAAGAAGGTTGGAAGGGCCTGTAACAACTGGGTATATGTGAGACAGCATTGGCCTTTTCCTTAAAAAGAGGGTATTACCTGGTGAGTTTTCTGCAGTCTGATCCTAGTTTACTCATAGAGTCTTATGATGACAAGCAAGTCATTACATTCAGGCATATGTTCAATGTCGATATTAAATTCCATCAGAAAACCCAATATGCCCTCCTCTTTCCTCTCATCTGTCTGTCTCCTTTCCCATCCTTCCTTCAGGACTGGCTGGGGTCTACTCAAAGCAAATGGGTTCGTTGGTTTAGGCAGCTTCAGTGCAAAAGCAGAGTCACATTGGGCCTCAGCATCTGAAAGACAGACTGCTTTGAGCCTTAGCTTATGTATCCACAAAGCAGACTGAATTCTCCTTTTCTTTATACTGATGCTATTAGGATAAATTAATTGCTGCTTAAAGCACTTGAAAATACGGGTTATATCAGAAACACTAAGTGTTCTCTTTTTGCAGTAAGTGCAAACAATTTGTGTTTTATTTGAAGGACACCTCAAATTGTGCTTCTTGATGTTTTGTCACGACCTGTCTGTGTGTTGTCTTGTATTTTCTAAATGTGACAGAGGGGAGCTGAAATTGTGACTTTAACAATTTACATGCAAAGTGGTAGGGTGTTTCCTATAACTTACAGGTGAAATTACTAATATGCTACCATGTTTTGGGTCACTTTGATCTCTACTGGGATAGATAATTAGAAATAGTCTAATGATGCCCTTAAAGCTTTAGAAAGCAGAACGAAAACGTATTATGAACTAAAACAGAAGTGGTTATTTTCTTTGTAGTCTCATTTGCTGAAGGATCTCAATGTACATCACCAGCTAGCTGTGCTAGGAGGTTCACTGAACTGCAGTCATGGCATGCGGAGCTGCAGAACAAGGCTGTATCTCAGAGTGGAGCTGAACCTGAAAGATCCTATTGATTAACCCAAATGCAGCTTCTGATGAAGGCAATTAACATGTTGGGAATATGCAATTTCAGCATAAAATCAGAAGAAATACCAATGACACCTTTTTGGGTCTTTTTGTTGCGCTGTAAGAGTGTGAGGGACAAAAGGAAGCAACCAGGTCTTCTGTGTTTTAGGGAACGCAGGAAGATAGAAACTAAGTATCTTGGTGTATACTGAACATTTTATTTCTGCGGAAGTATGCCTTGTTGTTTCTCTTGTCCTAATCATATTTCTGGGAGAGCATATGGTCACCACAGAACTACAAACTGATTTTGCTCAATGGTTGGAACTCAAGGATAGGTCTGGGTATCATGAAGGAGGGAGGAGTCCCCAGAGAGCCTCTCTGACAAAATAGCTGCCTTAGATGGGGCAAAACAGGCTTAAACTTGGCAGGCAACGGAGAAAACTGCAAAAATATGATAAAGGTCCAGGCTTTTGATACTCTGAGGTGTGCTGCTTTCTTCCTCCTCTGACTCCGAGAATGGTTTGTCCCATCTGGTCCTGCATGGAGAACCTGCTTGTTCAAGGAGGGCGGAAAAACGGGTAAAAGGTGTGGTGGGGAAAGGAGTGAAACTCTAGTTAACAGTCTCTGTCAGTGATGTGTTTGCTTTTGCTCTTAGAGTGACTTGTTCTAACATCTTCAATGTCCTGATGAACAGACAGGCCAAAATGGATTTGTCTTAGTCCACTTTGCTGCAGGTCACCTACAGCATGATGCTGATAGAGTATATCCTGCCAGCCTCAGTTCTTGGTGTTGTCTTCTAGTTTCTGTTCCTGAAACTCCTACCATTTACCCTAGCAATCTTAATAAACAACTACTTTCCCCAGACCTGTCCTCAATTCCTTTCTTTCTCTGGTGCCATCTCTGCAGTTTTTTTCTCTTAGAGTGCACACACGGTTGTGTAGGCTGTAATAAACAGAAGATTCTCCTGAAGCAGGAAGTGATATGGTATTCTAGATCTATTACTCTAAATTATTCTACCCTTAAAGCTTCCATTTCTTTTAGTCACTGGGTCAAGTGTAGAATCGTTGTAATACTCGAGTCATTCTTGATGTGTGGTCTCCATTCTGTCCTTGTAGGGCAAACTGGGAGCCTTAGCAGTCTCCATTCCAAACTTCAGATCAGATTAATTCTCCAGGGCTCTAGCCTGCCAGTTTCCTGGCCAGCGAGAGCTCAAGTGAATTGTGCTGTATGCTCAGAGCTACAGAAGGGGATGCTGCTCATTGCAACCTGTTTAGTATCTTGAATGGAGAGGAGCTAAGGGCAGGTTGGTGAGTCAGCGTCCCCTTGTTTTGCTATTCCCTTTGAGTAGCAGGAGACCCCCTGACAAGAGGTACCAAGCACTGTTTTTCACACTGCAGAAGCCTTTGGTTCTGACTGTAAGCAGCCAACTGCATAATTGCTTCTTGGGAAATCAGTCTGTTTCACTAGCTGCTGAACAGCCTGTTTCTAAAGCAAAGCTCTATCAATAGCAATGTCTTATTTGCCTCACGATAATCCAGATCCCATGTGACATCCTGGTATTATGTTATTGGGTATTTTTCTTCTTTTAGGTGCAGAATCTAGGGCTGGTTGAGTCAAAATCCTGGTTATACTGCTGACTCCCTGCAATTCTCAAAGAAATCACTTTACTCTCACTCTACATTTGTTAATCTGCAAAACTGGCCGTTTTTCTTCAATATGTGATGAAGGGATGATAAAGATTGATGTTCATTCTGTGCTTATAAAAGTGATGACGACTTATATTAGCGCCTGGAGTTATGAAGAAGGTTGAGGGAACTCTGATGAGCAATTGTCTCTTCTGATTGATTGGAAATTAGAGACTAGGCTAATTCATGCAGAAGAACAGAATATCATATGGTCTAGAGACTAACATAAACCTTTTGTAAGTGCTAATTCTTGGAGTATCACAGCAAAAAGAATGGGAAAACATAATCTGTAGCTTCCTGAGCAGTTGCAGCCGGTGCGAGCAGCGGGCTGCTGCTGAAACACAGCCTTGCTTCTGATCATTTGTTCCTTCCTTGCACCGGCACAAATTCTTTATATAGTTACATTGTGAACCAGGTTAATGATGGATCAGTTCAGCTATCCAGTTCAGCGTGCTGCTGCGCAAGTGCTTGCGCCAGCATCAGAAGCAGAGAGGATGCAGGGCCATTAGGAAGCAGGCAGGGGAAGGACGGGACTGCAGTGATCAGCAGCGTTTTAGCTAAGCAGCCTCTTGTACCTGCTGGTGGATAAATCTGCCCATGCGAAAAGTGATTTCTTTCTTCCTAGAGATACAGCTAGATTTTTAAGAGATCATCTGTGGCCCTTTGGGGACTGGGGCAGGGGGGGTCAATGCCCTGCTCACCCTGGGGGGCTTTTTCCCAGCATGACTATGCTGTTGAAGGGTGAGGCAGAATGGGGTTTTTTGGTCACACGACTGTATTACTGAAATCCTTGATTTCAGTAGCCCAGTAAATGAGTCAGAGCCGTAACTGTATCTGTGTGCAGCTGAATTATTAAAAGTACCCTCTGAAGGGTGGTGAGGTTTTGGAGGGAAGAGGAGGTTCTTTGGTCTCAGAACAAAATGGTGTCTTTCTAGCACTAGCTTTGCTGGGGGGCACTTGTGTGCTGAAGGGAGTCTTCTAATACTCCTTTCCCTATGGAAATAGCTATTTCATAGCTATTACTGTGAAATGTATTTACAGTATTTGCTGTTAGACATGCCCCAGACTGAAATGAGGACCTAATTTAGCAGTTACTGCCTCCAGCAGTTCATTTTTGTCTGACAGTGAGGACTTGGTCTACTGGGTTTGTCTGTCCTCTGCCCTTTCCTTTACATGCCTCAGCCTCCCTCTGAGGTGGAGGTAGCGGTACTGAAATTTGGGTCTGAGAATGGTTTGGCTCTCTAGTGCTGCTGCAGGGCTGAAGAGAAGGTCACACAGTATTGAAGCAGCTCGGAGGAAGAGATCTCTGGTGTCTCCATCCTCTTGCCCCTTTGGAAAGGCGTCTCCTACGATTTGATAGCAAGGCTCTCAGAACAGGAGCGGGTTTCTCTGTGATCCCTCACAGTGTCATTGCCCGCACGGTGAGTCACTGGTAATGCCCGAGTTCTTATTTTTAGTCCTGTTGCTGCCATCGGGCTGAAACCATTGGCCAGTAAGAGATTTAAGCGAGGAGATCAACACGTTAATCTCCCTAGGCCTTCCCCCTCAGCTGCTGCCTCGGCTCCTCTCTGCATCTCGAGATGTAGCTTTTCCTCAATGATCGAGTAGGGCCGTGTCCCCTGCCTACCCCGGCAGGATGTCGTTCCAAGCCTTTTGCCGCTAAGTGCTGGAGCGGGGAGGCGGGAGCGGCTGGCCACGCGCATGGGCACGCGCGCCCGGGGCCGCGTGCTTCCTTCTGCAAGGCCCATCCTTACCCTCCACTTCTCCCTTGCTGCCTGCGCTCTTAGGGAATATTCTCACTTTCTATCTGCTGTTGTCACTGCACAGCCTTTCCCTCTGTTGCTTCAGAAAGTGTCCTGAACAGACCTAATGGGACAATTATTTGTAGCTTCCCATACTAACTGCAGATGTCTTCCCTCTTAGAAGTATAAGCATTGTGTTGCATTTAGTCAGAGGCTTCTATTGGAGGACTCTCTCACTTATAAATTCTTAAATTCTTAAATCTTAAAGATTCCTACAATTTATATTGTAGGATCTTTAACAGCGATTTGTGTGTTTGCTCTTAGGCTTGGTTTTGCTACAAGCTTTCCCGATGGAGTAAGGTATTGAATAAGGGAGTACTGGGGAGAGCTTTTTTTCCCAGTAGTGTATGGAAAGTAGTGTGGGCTTTGTAGGATGTTTTCTTCTCGTCATTCTTTCTCATGCCCTTTTTCCCAGTTACCTCTGGACCTCCTTGCTCCAGAAGTCCGAAATTGCATGTCCAAAGCTGGTGGCAGTGTGTGATTTAGCTGATCTGCTTCTCCATTCCCATGGCCCTGTGGCCTCGGGTAGCTGCAACCGTAGCTCGTCATGTGAACAAGACTCAGGTCCTTCTGAGCTCCTGGCCATGTGCTGGTGATACAGCCCATACACGCAGAATTGTATGGAGCTCTGTCCTGTTAGCCGTGGCTCAGTTGGTGACATCCTCTGACCTACCTGGTCCCAAGGGTTTTTTTTATGCCCTCTTTTTCCCCCAAGGGAAAAAAATGTATAAATATATTTTAGAATTTGGGCAGATTTTTGCAAGCATCTTCTCTTTCTGGTATCTGCCTTTCAGAGAAGAGAAGATGGAGTCTGATATGTTTGAGGATTTCTGTTTTTCTTGGTAACCACCCCTCTCAAAAATCTGAAAGCACTTCTGATTTTGTATCTGAGTCAGCATTAACTCCACCTAGGGACAGCATGCCCTGTTGAGCCATAAGTTGAACAAAGTAGCTACCAAATATTGTCCCATCTGTCCAAAGAGGTGATGCAGAAAGGCAACAGAAAGGGGTGGCCGCTGTTTCTGATGTGGCTGTAGTGCTGTCAGCATGTTGAGGTTGGGACCCAGTCCTGTGAGGACAGGTTAGTCCTGTGTGAGTGATTAGTCCTGCGCGAGTGACCTTTTGTGGACCTTCAGCAGAGAACCGTCTTGAAAGCTGGTGCAGAGCTGCCTCCCGCTGCAGGCTCGGCTTCGAAGACAGAGCCGGCAGGGCAACGTGCAGGGTGCGTGCCTGGAGTTTGCACCCGGAGATGCTGAGGTGGAGACTCCCGTGTGCTTATTTATCAAAGTCTGCACTAGTTGAGCTGGAGATGGTCATGGCTCTGAAGCTGGAGTTGGCTGCGGGCAGTGGAGTTGCCCCGGAGCTGCTGAAGGGAGCATAATTACAGCGTGTCTGTGTTTTTTCTTTCCTCTTTCTCTCCCTGCCTCTTGCCCCACTTCTCGTCTGTGTAGACATATTGAGTGTCTGAGGCTGGCGAACAGAGAGCTTTGTGTCCCTGCTGACAGCGCAGGGGAAGGAGCAGTTGCAGAATGAAGGACACACTTCACTAGCGCTGTGCTCAACAGTGCAGTGGTAATAGCACTGAAGTCTCAGCGATGTGGTGGATTTCGGTATGGGCTAGCAACTTAGGCACATATGTAGTCCCCAGCAGGCCTGTGCAATCTGCATTAACGTCCATGAATCCTGCTATTACCACCCTTGCTAGCAAGCATAGTACTAATATGGATGTGTTTATACGTGCTGTGATTAAACCTTTGATTGCAGAGTAGACATACCCATAGAGCTATGAGCTCTTTTGTGAGGACAGAAGGTGCCCAGCAGGAACAGTATCAGAAGCTGGGTGTCTGTCTCCTGCCTGTGAGTGCCAGATCCAGAGGAAATTGTTACGTGGTTTCCTTATTGCTTCAGTTTTACCCCAGCTTTCTCTCCAGTGCTGCACTTTCAAAGTGAAGGTCTTAGCTTCCCAGGGAACAGCTGCTTGCGGTGTCCCCTTGCGCAGGGTCTTGTTCACGTAAGCCCAGCCTCCTGGAACTGTTCCATGTTCCAGCCCATAACCTGGTGGAGAAAAACCTGTGTGGCCACTTGAGTTGTTACAGGCAACAGCTTCTCTGCAGGGCTTGACATGTCCTCAGCAGATCATAGGGAAGGGTGATTTCTGTCTTCTCTGTTAGTGGCTGTGAGACGACAAGTGCCTTGAAGAGTCTGGTGGGAGCCATAAATCTGACCCTTCAGAGGAGAGGAGCAGAGAGACAGGGAAGTCTGGGATTTTGATAGCCTGTGTCTATGCTAAATGCTTCCTATCTGCAGAGTGCTAGAGTTTGTAATGTCTCCAGAGGTCAGGAAAGTCACTGCTGTTCTAGTGCCCTGGCTAGGGAATTACCATGCTTCTGAGGGGTAAAAAAGGGATCTGAAAACTAGGGAAGTGACAAAGAAAAAAAAAAGGGGGGGGGGGAAGCCATGTGTGCTGTAGCATGCTTAGCTTAACTCCTCCACGTGCATTTGCTGCCAAAGAAACAAATACAGCTGTAGCAGATGTATTCCTAACCACACTTTGAAAATCTTTGGAAATATTTGTAGTTTGTCTGCATGGTTTTGGTTTGAAGAGGCTCTGCTTCTCTAGAGCTTGTTCAAGGGAGGGTGAGAGTGCTCTGCCCTGTGATTGTGTCTGCCTTGTGGTTCCCCAGAGCAGGTCCTGGAGCACTGCAAAGGATATGGAGGAGTGGTGGGGGCAGCAGGACTGAGCCTGAAACAGATTTTGGGCTGGTTCTTGTAATCAAAGTAACAGATAGAGGGCAATGTGTGATAGAGGGCAGTGCTGAAGCTGCACTGGGCTGGTGTTGGGGTTTTAACACAACTGTGGTGGCTGTGGTCATCCCAGTGATGTCTATGCTCATCCCTCTTGGCGACCTTACCCTGTCACCTGCCCATGAGCGTGTTAGATACTTCCTCCAATTTTCTGAGCAAGTTTGAGAGTCTCTTGCTCTACAGGAACCTCTCCAACTGTAGGCCTTTCCAGCTATTTCTGCAGTTGTCCTTGGTCACCCAGTAAGTCCTTACAACTTACCTTGCTGGATGGTTCCCCAGTTTCCCCATCAGTTATTCTGAACTGTGATTCTAGTGCTCTGGACATCACCATGGCTTTTTCTTGTTACCTCGGGCACCTCCATTCCTGGCTCTCCCAAGCAAGGCCATGGGCAGTGAAAGTAGCTTATCCTCTCTAGCTAGGATGTGACTTCCTTGTGCCCATGGTGTGGCCAAGTGATTACAGTGAGAATCCTCGCTGACCTGTTTTGACTTGTGCAGCCTCTCTCTGGCTTAGAGACTTGTGCAGGAGCAGAGAGAACAGCTTACAGGCCAACTCAATACCCAGCCACCCTCCATGATTCCTTTGGCACAGCTTCAGCCCCATTTTTGAGCTTCCTTTTGTGCTAGATCCTAGAGGGAAATCCACTCCCTCAGCCTGTGTGGTTTCTCTTCCTGCTTACTTAGGCACATGTCCGCAGAGGCTCTGCCCTCTCCTCAGTGCACACCATTCCTCTGAGCACTCAGTTTTCCATCGTGTACCTGCTGTGTCTGTTGCTGCAGTTCTGGGAGTGCTGCCCCTCTTGTCCCCCTTCAGCTGTGCTGCCTAGCCTCCCACCCATGCAGGACAGGCTGTGGTGGCTCCTGCGTGTGCGTGTGGGGCTGTGCAGCAGGTGAGACCTTCTCACCCAGCTTCCGAGTGGGACTGCAGCCAGAAGGGAATTAGTTGCTGACGTATGGTTCAGGGACAGCGAAGGTACAGCATTGCTGATGGACACATGGGCATAGGTTAAGAAGGTCAGGATGGCAAGGCCACATCTGCATAATCCCTTTGCTGTTTTGCCTGAAGATGAATGAGTGGCTGCAGGGGTGGGGAGAGGCAGCAAAATCACTGCTAAAAGGGCAGACATGAATGTAGTTATGAGGATCTTGTTTCTTTGTTTTTAAGATGAGTCTGAATAGTTTTGCAGGACGCAAAACATAAAATGCACTCTAATTTGGCAGCCCTCTCCTCGGGGGTTTGAGAATATCCTGGAATTTGTGAGGTGTCTGAGTTGAATGCAGACGTTCTTCACAAGCCCGAAGCTCTTGAAGCCCATGACAAAGCTCAGTACTTGAAGGGACAGTGTATTTATTCTGTGACAAGGTTTGCATTCCTCAGCCTGTGTGACCCTTCCCTGCCCTGTCACCTGTGTGAGCCTTCCCTTCCCGGTCCTGTGTGTGGCCCTCTCCGCAGGTGCCCGTAGAGAGCAAGCTGCTGCGTTTCGTGCGCGCCCCGTCCGCGCTGCGGAGCGAGTCCTGCTCGCCTCAGGCGTTGCAGCCGGCTGCAGCCCACATGAGGGGAAGGAGGTGTGCAGGAAGGGACGGTCTGTCAGGCCACTGGGTCAGGTTGCATTTAGAGCTGGGGCAGGCACCCTGCAGCACCTTCACAGTGTGAAAGGACAGCGGAGTCCAGGCTCTTCAAGCCATCCTGGGTAGGGCAGCACCTTGGTGTGTTTTGGACTCTCCCTGCAGCGTCCTGCGAGTTAGGGAGGAGACGAGGAGCAGCAGTCCTCGCAGTGCTTCCGAATTACTTGTCCCACTTCCTTTGCGGATGAGTTTTCCTGTGAACAGTGGCAGCTACTAGGTCAGTTTTGATTTGAGTTTAATAGACTGAGCCCCGAGAGGCAGCTTAGGCCAGCGCTAGTCGTAAGGGGCTGTTTTCCAGCTGCGCCTTCTGAGGCAGTTTCTGCCCGAGAGCAGGGGTGAGGCCTTGGTGAAGGGACGTGGGGATTTTGCCCGCGCTTGGGAACGAGAGAGAGCAGCGACTGCGCTGCTGAGCGTGAAGGCCTCGTCCAGTGAAAGCCAGGAAGGCAGAGCCCTCCTCGGCTCCCTCTGGAACAAAACCAGTGGATGACTAATGCACTCCTTGTAAATACAACTTACCCTATCAGTGACTAATGAAGGTTGTTTTTTTTTTTTTTTTTTTTTTTCTGCCTCTCTAAAATAAAAGCCATTGCTCAGAGCAAGGATCCTGATGGAATCTCTTTCCTCTTGTTTTATTTCAGTCTTATCAGTGGTGTAACACTCCAAACACTTTACAAAAGGCAGCTTAATGCCCTTTTTTCTTATGTGAAACTTCCAGACTATAATTTGTACATCAGTTTTGTTCTGATTGATAAACAAATTTTGCTGTGGTCACAGCATGCGCTTAGTGTGATCTGTTTGAAACTAACTTTATTTTTTCTGTTGGATGTAGACATAGCACCGTGTTAGGCCTGCAGGTTCAGTCTGTGCTTAGGATGCTTGCTCCTGGTTGTGTGTGGTCCTTTAGGAGGGGATGTCCCTTTTTTCTTTCTCTGTGCTGATGAGCAGGTTTCAGCTTGCAGGTTAGGAAGCTTGTGAATTTGCTAAGAGCTGCTGGGGAAGGTGTCTTGTTTCTATTGCCATGCTGTCTATCCCTCCCACAGTATAAACTCAGTGTGTTACCGAGTTGCCCAAAAGAACTAGAAATAACATTCAGCAAGGTGTGTATGGAGGTATTATTCATGTATTTGGTAGTTTTGGATGGGTAAATTGGTCTGAAACTTTATATCATGGAAGAAAAAAAGTAACATGGGAATTCTCTGGGCCCTGCTCTGTGAATTGTTTCCATGGTCCCAAAGGCTAATCCCTATCTGAGATAGACCCTTAAAGGTCTTCAGTGCAACAGCTCCTGGGCAGCAGCTAAACCGCAGATGCTGTAAATCCTCATTGGCTTCATCACACTGGCCTTTTCTGAGAAGAAATCCCCCAAAGCCTCATGTAGATTTAGGAAGTCC
The DNA here is from genome assembly GCF_059628265.1 of Tinamus guttatus. Lineage (NCBI taxonomy): Eukaryota > Metazoa > Chordata > Aves > Tinamiformes > Tinamidae > Tinamus > Tinamus guttatus. Next base: position 8,799,014 of record NW_028288780.1, read on the forward strand.
TCTTTGCACATCAGATATATTGTTGTTCTCAAGGCAATGGGGGCAGGTGTCTTACTGCCTTCAAACACTGTCTCTGCAGCCCTGGCTTGTGAAGCATGTGAGGGGATCAGAGGAGAGCAACATTTAGTGCTACTGCAGGTCTTCCTTGGAGAATGCTGTCAAACACATCTTCCTCCTTCTCTGCTTGTGCCAGGCAGCCTGTTTCCATGGTCTGACATTGCGGTGGCTGCTCTAGCACTAGTTCACATGCTTTTTTTGGAGCCCTCTGTCTGTGCCTCGCAGTCTCTGTAGTCACCATCCTGTCTTCCGCTGCAGCCCAGGCCATGACCTGTCCCCCAAGCCACATCATGACCTGCTCTTTCCAGTCGCTCTCCCTTCCTGTCCTGATCTGACCTGAATTCTGCCCTGCAGCCCCCTCCCTTTTGTCCAGCTTGTCACTGGCCTGTGTTTCACTCCTGTGGCAGGGTGGCTGCTTGGTCTCGCCTGCACTCCTAAGTCTCCTGGGTGCTTGCAGAAGTTGAGATAGCCAAGTGTGCTGTGTCTGCCTGACACAGGTCACCAGCTGTCACCTCAGCTGGCTTTTGGGTACCTTCTGAAGTAAGTTACATGCAGACTTCATAATGAAGAGCCGGAGCATTCTGTTCTGAATGGCTTTGCAGTGTGTTATATCTGTTTCCAAGTAATTTGTTTTTGATGTTTAAAAAAAAATCAAAAAACTATGTCAAAATGTAAGGGGAAAAAGAAATGTATAAATTTTTAGAGATGTAAGAGGGGAAACTTGGACCTCAGGAAAGAAGTGCAGGAATCAGACATTAAATCAGACTGTTCACAAAGATGAAACATACTTGCCATTTTGGACCTAGCATAAATTGCTGGTAGCAGGAAGGCATCAAGCTGTTCCTTGTAAAAATGTTTCTCTCTCCTAAGAGCCTAGACCCTTGCTCAATTCCATATAGGCACAACAATCCTAGTGATTTCCTCCTCCCAGAGCCTTTTTATTTTTAAGGTCTTGTGTTCTGAAGTGACTCACCAAGGAATCCCTTGCCCCAGGTCACAGAGTTTGGCTAAATAAATGTCGCATTCAAATATGACAAATAGTGATCGATTGCACAAGTAGGACCTGAGCCAGTTGATATAAATCTGCCTTTGACATAGATGTTTAAATACCAGGGCATGCGTCGTGTCTCCTGTGCTCAGGAGCCAGATGCTCAGGGAAGTTGATCAGAGATTGAATAAAATGGGACCAAGCAGTGAACCAAGTTGACTGATAGAAGGAAATAACGTTTCACAGGTTTCTTAATTTCCTTTGGTTTGTCCATTACTGCGTTTGCATGTAGTATTCTGGAGTGCAGCAGAATTGGGAGCTCTTTTCCTCTCTGGCTGTTCATAGTTCTCTCAGTCCAGGAGCACTTTCTCTGGCCAAGATGTGCTGTGTTTCTCAGAGGCAGGTAGGACTGGCCATTACAAGGTGGAGCAGCTTTGCACCGACATTTCAGGAGAAGACCTCATGAATACTTCGTGTCTGGGGCTGGCCTGGCTTTCGGGCTTGCCTGGGGAGCAGCAGCAGCACGGCCGCCTCAGAGGACGCTGTGGCGGGAGCGCTTGGCCCTGGGAGCGGACAGGCAGCGAGCCCTGGCGTGCTGCGACGCTGCCCAGCCGAGAGCGCTTGCCCGAAGCCTCTTCCTCATGGGGACAGGGCACGCTCAGCCTCTCCGCGGAGCGTGACGGCGGCTTTCTTGGCCAGCGTCGTCTTTTTACGCTGTCCATGTTAAGCTAGGATAGGTGGCACATTATCTCCTGACCACTCGCTGTTTTTTTTCATTGTCTTGTTCTGTTTCCTAGTGTGACGTGTATTGATCTGAACCTTGCAGAAATGCTTCTCTTCTCTCTTGGCATTTTGGTATTGCAGTAAATAAGTCTTACATATACTTGTTTTGGTTGCAGTTTAAAACCTTGGGGAAAACTGGTGTATGTGCATGTGTGCAATCCTGCCTGTTTGGGGGGCTGCAAAAGATGACACAAGTTATTCCTCACCATCGACCTTTTCTACCTGTGCGGCTAGCCTCTCCCTCCCTGTTGGAACCCTTTGCCATGTTTTGTATCAGTGGCCCTTCATGAAGCTATTGCACCTGTGTATGTTAGGTTGGGTCTCCTGTTAGCAGGCTCTGTATGTATTCCTCGCCTTTAACTACGTGTGACAACACAGCGTGATCCTTCTGTCCCAGACTTCTTACAAGCTAAAGACCAGGAGACTTTGCCATTAAATCTTAAGTAATGGGTTTTGTTTTTGTGGTAGAGTGTGGAAAGAATACTCTATAAGCTGAATTTTCATCACTAAGGCCAGAGAAGCCCTGAAGGAATAGGTGGGTTAGAGAAAGGAGAAGTTGTTTCTTTCATTTCTTTGCATACCTCCAACTACTTGTGGTGCAGTTTGGAAAAGTTAGGACTTTTCTAACTTTTTTCTGACTAAGTCAAGACGCTCCGCGATATGCCTGCCTGGGTTCTGGATGGAGAAAACACGGACTCCAGGGTTCTCTGTCTCTCCTCTCCCCACAACCCATTCCTTCTAGTGCATTTATATACTCATGAAGGATGAGGGAGAGGCCTATCACATGAAATTAAATAGTTGAGAATAGTTAGAATTTTAATAGATCCCCCCCATAGGGGGGTGAGCTTTTACACTTAAAATCTTCCATCCTTACAGCACTGAACAGCTTTACTTCTGGATTGGAAGGCATGGTACCTCAGTATCACAGGACACAAAGCTTTATTTTGTGATGCTGAGACCTAAACCTGTTCGCTGTTCTTGGTGCATCTTCAGCAGAGATAGTTTATACCTGTGATTTAGGCTTCACATGATTTGCTTATATTTCTGATATATTTGTGTTTTGTGGTAGTTAGCAGTCGTACTGCTGCCTTCTTCCTAAGCTTCAGCATTGGGCTGGAGCGGTTTGGATGCGACCCATCAGCACCCTGTGCTCTGATGGTCTAAGTGGGCAGTAGCCGTTGCAAACTGACTAATACCAGCTCAGGGAGACGAGTCTTCATCGCTTTGCTTTGCTTTTGTGTTTTGTCAATCTTCTGCCCTTCTAAAAGGGTACTTGGCATTACATTCTCACCTGCTTGAGATCCTAGCGCTTGTGAGCAACTTGTGGAAAGAGGACCAAGGACAAGAAGAGATGTAGAAGCCTCCAGTAGCCATAATGGAGCCCCGCAGACCAAATGGCTGCGTGAGCTTGCCCGGCTTGCACAGCGGAGGCTGCGGTGCTCACAGTGGGCCCTGTGGCCGCCCCACATGAGCAGCAGGGATGCTGTGGGCTTAGGAGTTGGTTGCAGCACCCATCCCCGCCTGGCAGCAGCATTTATCTAGGCCAGCAGGGACGCAGGGAGTGGTGACTCACTCAAGGATTCACGCGCGCTCTCCCCCTTCCTCCCCCCGGCACAGCTGTGGCTTGGTCATCAGCCATTTGGGATCTAGCAGCTTTATTTGGTTGCTGTTTGCAGTGGGCAGTTTCTGTTAAGGTTGTTAATTTTACCGGCTGCTCTTCCAAGGCAGTTGACTTAAGGAGACACTTAAAATTGTCATTCCTGGCTGTGTTTTCTTCTTCCCACTCATAGTGCTGCCACACAAACAGCTGCTGTGGTGCGGGACTCAGCTGCGGAGGTGAGAACAAGCACTCAGGCTGGCGACAGGAGCTTCCCAAAGCCACGGAGCCAGCGTGGAGCTGCTGCTTGGGACAGTGGCTGCTGGCTGGGTTGTCCTCTCTGGGCTCTGCCTCAGCAGTGCTGCCGGAGGGCCTGGTGGCTTGGCCTTAGCCGACCTGGGAGAAACGTGTTCCCTGGTGGGGTGAAGAGTGAATGTGGGGGCAGAGGGAGGTGCAGGAACTTCTTTAAATGGTGGAAACTGGTTACCCCATGTGACAGCAGCTGTTGGTGAACTGGTCAGCCTTACGTTCTGCTGAGCTGCTGGGTGACGTGGCCAGCGGTGCTGCTGGCTGCTGTTGAGGGTTACAGCCTTGATGACCTTACCCAGGCACCCACCCTGCAGATCTCTCCCCTTGGCCAGGGCAACTCATCTCTGAGCTGGGCTCTTCCTCCCTGTGTTGTCCTGTTCTCCTTGTGCTGCTCCTTCTGGTCCGTTCACTCCTTCCATGCTCTGTCCTTCTTCACGTGGCTTTGGCTTCGCTTTGAGCATCTCTTCAGTTTTCCCAGCCTCCTGTCCATATCCCTGGCTGCAGGTGCTGTGGATGCTTCTCTTTTAGAGCCATGTTTTGTAATTGTATTTACTAGGGCCTGGGGATGCGCTTCCTCATCCTCACCGCCCCCGGCTGCTGTCTCTTCAGATTCAATGCTGCTGTAAGCAGCTCAGGGGAATTGCTGTCCTTAAGTCATGAAGAATGTGGGCTGCCCAGCCACCGCCCCATACCTTCTCAGTCATTGGCCCTTTGAATCACTCCTTGCTGCAGAAATCAGTCTTGTGTTGCAGGTGGGTATTTTCTGAGGTGAAGGGCTGCCCTTCCGCCTTCCTGCGTCTGTCACCTTCCTGGTGCGCTGTGAGCTGTGCCCTTCTGTACTGGGGTGCAGAGCTGTGCTGTGGGCACAGGGTGACTAAAGGACTGCAGTATTTGGCTATGTTCGTTGGTGGGAGATCTGGAGAAAAGAGGCTGAAGAAGAGGCAGGGATTGTTTCTTGCCAGCATTCACCTTAAAATTGGAGGTGGCAGTTTTGGTAATGGGGTGAAGAAGGTTCATCTGGCTCCAGAGCCACTTGTCCGGACAGTAATCCCCAAGAGGAAGCAACCTTTACCAGAGCATTTGCTGGAAGTGCTGGCTGTTGGGAGGCCCTTTTGAATCCAGAGATATGGGTGCCGGAGTGTGTGCAGCGCTGCCGCATGCTCCTCAGGCTGCGCACAGGGCAGGCTGGGCTCCACTTGCTGTTCTTGGTTCCGTACTCCGCTTGGGAGGGTCAGAGTAACCGTTACTAGCAAGGCTGGAAGTACCCCTTTAGGTCAGAGCTGAGGCTGCCTGGTGGGCAGCAAGGGAGAAGCTTTCTCTGCCCCTATTCCTCATTTGTGTGTTCTGCAGAACTAAAAAAAAGGTTTTGTTGTTGGCTTGACTCACTGCAATTAAAACTTAAGTAAATAGCGAAAGTTGCTTTGTAGCTGTCTGTTAGCCCTTTCAATAAATGTTCTGCTGCTTTTCCTTTCTTCTTCTGGCACACCTGCCTTTTACCCTCTCATTTTGTGCTAGGGACAGGCAGCAATTTACAGGTCTGCTTTGAGTTCACATGAGCACTTATGGCTTAATCTCCTAGGCCACTGTCAGTCATTTCCTTGTTAGTCTGTGTATGGGGCTGCCTTCTTAAGTGAAGTGCTTATTTCTGTTGTAGGTAAGTTGTCCCTTAAACACAGATTTTTGTGGCTCTTGCAATTTGACATGTGTCTGTCATCTTGATCTGATGCCTTGGAATTCAATGCCAAGATGCACCCCATAATTTAGACCCAGGCGATAGCAAATAGATGCACACAAAACATACATTATTATGGTAATGTAGTAGCATCAAATACTTTCAGACAAACAAGATCCAAACTGATCTAGCCAGAAGCATTAAACATTAATCAAAAAAGAATGGGGGTGGGGAAGATTTATCCTGAGAGTAAATCAAAGCTGTAGAATAACAGTTGCCCCTCTTGGAAAAGAAGGGACACAAACTCATCTTTCCTTGGAGACCTGAAAGAAGGGCATGGTGAAGGGCTGAGCATCTTGGGGTGCTGCCCTTGGGGCCAGGCAGGGCTGGAGTTCCCATGTCACACATGCTGTTTGCAGGCTGGCCTCTTTCTGAGCAGAGCACTTGCTTCCTTGGGAGGCAGTTTACCCAGACAGACTAAACACTGACTTTTGCACTTCTGTTGAGCACTGAGCATCATAATGAGGACCTGTTAGGTTCCAGTGTGGCGCTAGGAAGAGTTTCATGCTTCATGGGGTGAGGTGTGATTAGATATCCCGGCGCTGGTGTAATGCTGGGATGAGCATTTATTAGTTTTAACTTTGCGAGGCTGTTCAAAATCTGCTAGATCTAAACAGTATTGTTTCTTTATACATTTCTCTTTCCAAGGAAGGATGACAGCTCTGGTAGTGACACACTTAAATTCCAAAGACCTGAGGTTCTTTTCTCAGATCTGTCACTGACGTGGTCTCTGGCTTCAGTACCTCTGTTTCCTCCATCTGTTTAAACAGTTAAACAGTTTCATGGTTTGTCAGGTCACTTAGTAAACGTTGCTTACTCACCTAGAAATTCTCTGATGGAAGATGTCATGGAACTAGTTGTTCTTTTGTGTTCTTCTGTTTTGTTTTCTAATGTATATATTTTTTCTTTTCATATCTGTATCTGTTTCAGAAACTTCCCAGAATTTCATTTTCCTGGAATCTCTGCTTGTAGGTCTAGAGATGAGGGGGACATATGCAAAAGACAGCAAAGAAACAAGTACTGCAGAAGTTGGTGTAAGCTAAGAGCCCCTGTCCTCTACATTGTCTGTGTACCCTATCACAGAAAGTGTGAGGAACAAGGGTTTGGATTAAAAGATTGTTAGTTTATTTCAGAATCACTTTTCCTTTCTTACTCTCTGCAAAAAGCATGCCGTTTATTGAAACGCGTGTTCCAAATGCTGCTTGTTAGGTCTGAAACACCTCCTCCCCACGCAGCTTTCTAACCAAAATGTGCTGTTAGGGGGGTGTGCACATCAGTGTTAGAGCTGCAGCCTCCTACCTCTTGATCCCTTAACCCACAACTACCTTTTTTTCATGCATGTGAGGCCACAGCAGGCTGTCTGTGACAAGCTGCCCCAAACCTATAGTTGAAAGATGCAGATGCCATCTCAAGTGACCACACCAGGCCATGAGGCACAGCCTGTGCTGCAGCATTTCTTGGGGTACTGTGCTGCTCCTGGCAAGGTTGGAGGAACCTCCCAACCCCTGTGGAGGAGCAGAGCCTGCTTCCCTTCTTCTGCCTCTCCGCCAGTTCCTCTTTTATAGGAAAGGTCAGGTCTTTGCCACCTAACTTTCAAAGGATCGGAGTGGTGGAAGGAGGGCTGGTCACCCCATCCTTTCTTGGCTTCAGGGAGCGGTTGCTGCCGCAGCAGAGACCAGGCTGCCCCACAGCAGATCCGCTCTGCACCCAGGCGGTGACAGTGCCCAGGGAACGGGCCTGCCGGGGGTTCTGCTCTTGCTCTCAGTGAAGTTGCTGGTAAGGCAGTCGCACGAAACAAAAAATACATCAGCTCCCCTCCCCCACGCACTGGAGTGTTTCTTGGCTCAGCACCCAAACTAGCAGCTAAACACGTGATTTACTTGTAAAATGCAGCCAAAAAATGGTGCCACTGCACCACTGCAGATGGGGAACTAGGCGTAGGGGGCTCAGCTTGAGCTGCCTTGTGCAGATCTAGAGGCTGAGGGCTGCTGGGCAAGAAGGGGGCACATGAGGCTGTTAGAGGAAGCTGAGGGGAGCTCAGGGCTGCAGGACATAGGGCAGCAGAGGAGAGTGTGAGCTGCACAAGCAAAAGGCCAGGGAACCCCAAACAGCAGCCCCGCAGTGCGATGGAGAGGCTTTTGTGCAGGGTGCAAGGTCTGAGGTGACTGTCGCAGAGCGTCCTATTGATTTTTGCTCTGTTTGGATACAAGATGTGGGAAAGGGTTTGACCATTTAAGCTGTTTAGCTCAGCATCTCCTGGTCCACAGACTTCTTTCTTCTGCTAGTTACATTCATGTCTCCTGAGGATCTCTTAAGCTTTTAAAATTATACTAACCAAATATATCCAAGCAGATCTAAAACAAGCAGTTGCATTTAGTACAAGCCTGGAAGGGGCTGTCACACACACACCCCACCAGGCTGGAGAGCCAGGTAGCTGCCGCATTCTTCGTGTGAACACAACTGCACCGTATTTCTTCCTGTGTCAGGACCGTGGCCGGTGCAGCTACGCCTTCTGGCCACAGCAAATGAAACAGATAAAATAAAAGCCCAGTAAAGGTTAGGAATTGTCTGCCTATAAAGTCTGTGGTCTCCTTTTCATCAAGTTGGGAGGAAAGTGGCCGCATTTTGTTTTGTCAAGCTGAGGGTTGACGGCTACTGAAAGCTGCGAAGATGCGCTGTTGCAAGAACAGTTCCTAGGACTTTTCACAGTAGCATGGACTTTCCATGTGTTTCATCCAGCCTGAGCAGGGCAAACCTAGTGAAAGCAAGAAATGACTCTCTGCAATAGCCAGTGGAGCAGGTGGAGTTGTTGAACTGGTGGGTATTTTTAAAGGTAAATTAGGTGAACTCTTGTTTATAGCATTCAACTGTAGGTATCAAGCTTTAGGCTGCCGCTGACCACCCAGCATGGAGTTTGGAAGGTAACCTCAGTGGTGAAATGCTTTCTCGTCCACATATTTACTGCGGAATCGGGAAGAGCTGCTGCCTAAATGACTTGCTTCCGCCAGAGTGGTGTGACCCAAGTGAGCTACTGGCTATCGAGAAAAAAAAAAAAAAAAAAAAAAAAAAAAAAAAAAAGGAAGGGAGATGAAATCCAGATCAGAGATACTTGGAAAGGCTTAATAATTATGTTGTTTTAGTAACTGAAGCAAATAGTTCATGGGAAAAGCAAAGGAGATAATGTAGTCAGGTCAGTGCAGGTCTCTTGTATCCCACTGATGATTTGGGGAAGGAAGACTAGGGAGGTGAAAAAAAACTCTGCAAGAGGATTGGGCATATCCTAAAGGAATGTGTGGACTTGGAAGCAGAGCTTGCATGTGGGGGAAGGCATGCATGCTGTGTGTCAGAGCTTACTGAAGACTGTTGGCTGGAGCCTTTGGTTCTTTGGCCTGTATTAGTTGTTTCGTAGGCAGATAGCCAGTGTTCACCCAACACTTTCAAACTGCTGTCTCATTGTCCTGTGGTTGCACTAACACTTTCAGGCTGTGAATTTACCGGGCTCTGCCCGCACATTGCTGCTTACTGAGTAAGGCTGGAAACAGCTGTTGAAACAGCCCAGGCAGCTGAACGTGTTGTGCTCTGAGGGGGCGGTGAGGGACCGGCCTGGCTGCCGGGAGCCACAGCGGAGGGGCCGGCGGGAGTAGCTGCTGGGGCTGTCATGTCGAGGGGTTTACAAATCCTCCCCAGCACTGCAGCAAGCTTGGAAGGAGCTCCCTTGCCAAGGCTACTCTGCTGCTGCTGTTTTAGTGTTCTGCAATGTGTGCCCCATTTAGAGACTTAAGTAGGTGATGCAGAAGTTTTGGAGGAGCCTGGAAAAAAGTGGAAAGGTGCCTTTTGATCTACTGCTGGGAGAGTTTTGTGCTGCACGTGCTCTTGGGGCCCCTCAAAGTTTGGTTCAAGGTTGTTTTATGCAACCTTGCCCAAACCAGACAAACTCATGTATTTCTAGAGAATGGATGTGCCACCTCCTCGCTTGTTCTTTGTTTCACTCCTCACACAGAAGCTAGTGAGTGTTTTCTATACTGTGTACCGCAGCCAGGGTCATGAGCCTGGAGTGCCCAAGGTATTGGGGAGCCTCTGGAGACCTGCTTGGGGTGCTAGCCCTTGCTGGCGTAGGTGACTTTGAGGAGCCAGGCCATGCTGTGGGCCATTGCGCTGTAAACCTTTTCTGTGGTTGGAGTGTCCCAGTAGTGTCCTGAAAACCCTGGCCAGAGCATGTGTGAAGAATCATCTAAAAAGAGAAAACAAACAACTCCCCCCCCCCCCCCCAAAAAAAAAAAAAAAAAAACCCACCACCACCAACAAAAAAACATTGAAGGGGACAAATGACACAGCTCAGACCATAGCGAGGGATAGGAGATACGTGCCCTTGGAGGCGAGGAGCGGCATGGCAGGCTTCAGCCTCTGCTTGACATCCGTGTGTCAATACCGTTAATCATGGCCGAGGTGACTCTCGCCTCCGGCTGTGACTCTGCGCCGCTTTGGTGCGGTGACATCCTTTTTCTCAGGGTTCCTGGAAAGTTACTGTGTGTCAGAAAGCTCAAGACAGCAACTTCCCCTTCCTGCTGCAGCACACCAGGCCTTTTCTTCTGCTTTGTAGCGTGTGAAATATGTGTTACTCAGGCTTTCTTCTCTAAACAGGAGGGCAGGAGTGTTGCCTGCCATGTCAAGTCCACCTGCTGTGTAACCCAGAGGAATTATACTGGTCAAGTTTTGCTGACAAATTGAAAAATATGCATGTGAAAAAGAAAAGCAGCTTTGAATTGCTCTGAGCACACAAACAGCAATGCCAAATGTGCTAAGACATCCTATCTTTGCAAAGATCCATCTGTTTTAAGTAGTTTTAGTACCTTCATCCCCTTTGCCGCTGTGATAGACATCTTCATTATCTGCCTTCAGTTACTCTATTGAAGATAACTGCAAGATGAGGAAATATTGAAAAAGAAAATAATTTTTCCTGACCCACTCTTTAAGGAGCCAGTCAGGTGCAGAAGGCAGAATGGTTTAAGGCATTGTGTCTGCATTTGCTCTGTCATATTGGTTGTCTAATTTCCATGCTACTTAGACACACACACACACACACACACACCCCCCAAAAAAAAGAAAAAAAAAGGTGGAAAAGGCCCTCTAAATTTATTCAGATCTTGGTGTTCTTGGTGGGTTTTTTTGTTGTTGTCGTTGTTGTTTGTTTGTTTGTTTTGTTGTTGTTTTAAAAAACATGTCCCAGTACAGTGATACCAGGAGATTCACAAATACTCATGTGTGGAAGCACAGCTTATTACAAACTCTATGAGCATCCTGGCTCTTTTTAAGATCCATATGTTGTGTTCTTTGAGGGAAGTGTTGTGCTTGCTTCTGTGAGGGAATTGTTTGTTTTAGGAAGGTTAGGAACGGGTGGGAAAACACTACTGCAAGGTAATAACCTTAGCAGCTTTTGTTAGAGGAAAGACTTTGTCAGAAAGTGTGCCTGGCAGCGATGCTTGAAGGCTGTCTTCTGTTTGCTTGTGGTGCCCTATAGGCACTCGAGCCTACTGCTGTGCGAGTAGCTGAAGGCGACTGCCGGAGGCGCTGCTGCTGTCTCGCTTCTCCAGCTTTTGCCTGTGTGAGAAAAGGGGAGTATGTCATTACAGATTTATTAATTGTGGTTAGTCTTTGAAAAGAGAATGTAGAAATACTGCTAGGAAAAGGTAGGAATCTCTGTGCTGCAAGTGGCTGGAGGGAGAGCATTTGGGAAGTATTGCTATATACTTGGATCTATTTTCTTCTCTAGGCATCTGCTGTTAGCAGATTCTCAGAAACAGGGTACTGAATCTAGATGGACCTCTGATCATTCCTAAGGCCTACCGTGAATTTTGCTGTTCCACAGAAAATAAATAGTGGTGACTGAGACATGCTGGTATTTGTTTAAAGTGGTGGCGTGTTGTGGCATATTGCCCTATGCGGACCCATTTCGAACGCTTAAAGGTGTGTCTGCCATTTTGTAGCACAGCGTTGTCCGAGAAATAGGAGAATATAGGGGGAAGTCTGGTTCGAAGCCCAGAGTGAGGGAACTAGCTCTTTATTGCTGGGAATGTCTTGGAGAGGAAGTTTAAATTTAAACAAGCAAAGAAATGCATGAATGACCTGAAGGCACAGGCTAGGCTCATGCTGCAAAATCTATTTGATGCAAATTTGATTTCAGTCTTGAAGCAACTCAAAAGATATCTCAGCAGCTGGCATCAATTGACTGTCTCCCAGAATTGGCATGATGACAGCAATCAAACTGAATTTATTGCCTTGGGTTTGATTCCTCTTCCGGACTCTTCCCATTCTCAGAAAAGTAATCTAGGATGAAGACACCAGTCCTGTGGGGATACAGGCTTCCTCTAACTGCAGTAATAAAGTACAGTTCCAGAGCAGGGTGAAGGCAAGTGGACTGTATCAGTGAGCAGCTCATGCTGATACTGCAGTTGAGAGCAAGAAAATTATATATTGGGTAAAGGGAGGAGCAAGTTTTTGTTTGTTTGTTGTTTCCTAGCCCCATTGCCCTGTTTTTTTTTTTTGTTGTTGTTGTTGTTTTTCCAAACGGATTGATTCATACCTACAAGTCAGTTTTGTTGCTGCTTCTTTTTACTGCCCTTAGGAAGGAACCTGTCCTCCCGTTGGGGTGATTGAGCTCTTAGCCAGCTCTAGGAAAGCCCTTTTTGAGGCAGGAGCCATAACTAAAAAGCGAGCCAGGGCCCCACCACCTCAGATAACCGCAGCCTGGCAAGGAGAGCCAGGCGCAGGACAAGTGTTGCCGCGGGTGTACTCCTTCATCTGTGAACCTGTTTCAAAACAGTGTGGTGTTTCTAGTGCTTGTTGGAGCAAGTGTGGTAGAACTGGTGTTTTCCACCTGATCCTAGCAGGTGTGAATTAATCACTTCCTCTGCTAACTAAATGCTTTTATTTAATCGGATGACTGTTTCGTCCACTGTTTCCGTTTTTGTTTTTCGGTGCCATCTTGTACTACTGTTTGCCACGAGAAGTGACTACCCGAGATAGGTGCTGGAGACTTTCCCATAGCAATAAATCTCCGTGTTCCCCAGGCGGTGGATGGAGAACAGGAGACGAAGGGCGCATCTCTTTCAATCTCCCGGGACCCAGGCCCTTTGCAGAGCTTGGGCAGAGTCTTTGGCTGGTTGGAGAGGCTGTTTATCGCAGCTGCCCATGGCTGAAACGAGACCTGTGGCGCATCCCTGGAGAGCAAGAGTGGCGGGGCCTTGCGTGGTGCCTGTGGCCGCCGGGCCCACATGGCGTCGCCTCAGCACCCGGCCGCTCATGCCTCCTGGCCGCTCATGCAGCCCTCGCTCACACCTCGTCCTCACGGCAGGTGAGGGCCGCTTTCCACAGCTCGGCTCTGCCTTCCAAAGCTGTGTCACAGCTCCACACAAGCAGCTCTCCCCTCCGCGCAGCCCCTTCTCCTCCCAGCGCTTCCCAAGCGGCTGGTTGGGCACCACAGCCGCCACCTTCTCTCTGTTGCTTTACAAGCGCTCCCACCTCACAGCTCCAGACTGCTGCAGCCTGCAGGGGTCCTGCACCCCGTCCCCAGCCCTGCCAACGTCCTCCTGCTGGCTTCTGGGACCCTTGCAGCAAGAGAAGTGCAGGGGATAAACCTCCGGAGAAGGAGAAGCTGAAGTGCGTGGCGTGACCAGAGTAGGAAGCTGGAAACCAATTCCTTAGGGAAGAGGGTGCCCAGAGTTGAGTCTTAGTTTGTTCATCTTTTAGGTAACAGAGTTGAGCGGTCAGAAGATGGAAGGACTTCCTGGCAGAAGAGTTAGAAATGCACAGCATGATAGACCTGGCTGTGTCCTCCCCCCGCTGGGGTTTGTTGGCTTTTCCTGAAGTAAAACTGCCTGCATCTTGCTTTTTATTTCTCACTTTGGTGTACTTGTCTTTTACATCACATTATCTTATTTTTCAGATGTGTTTGATGTATTTAGGCCAAATTATCCTGGCTTTAGCCTGTTATATTCTTTGCTTGGGCTGCATTGCCTGTGTTTTCGGTGGCTTCTGCCTGTACCGTTATTACCAGAGCTCAACCACTTCTGCCCGTTGCTTGAGCACGAGTGCTTCTGTTTTGGTAAATGGGCTGCCTTGATGTTTTAAATGAAGCAGTTTCATTTTTGCAAGTCCTTAGCTTTTGTAAATGGTGCTAATACAGTCAGTCTCATTTTCTATTAAAGAAAATCTCTAGACAAATTGAACTGCCAATTTTTTGGGTATCAGGTAGGGATATTCTAAAGACATCTTGTGTTACATTGCTAGAGCTATGCTTAGAGAAGCACTTGCGTAGCAGTGATGCTGGTGACATTGCTTAAGTGTGGTCTCAGTTTTGAACCAAAATGCATATTTTATCTGTGTAGAGGCCTGATAGAGAACTAGACATTTGTAACTTAGTTTGCATGCTCAACATCCAAGAGTTTGAGAAGACTTTATCTTCCAGCCTTAAGCTCTATCTCTTAAAACATATGAATTTTAAATTTTGCTACAAATAACCTGTGTAGACTGGACTTTTCTATCCATGTAGATAGTCATTGCTGTGGATAGAGGAATTGTCCAAATAGTGATTTTTTTTCTGGGGGGGGGGGGGAGGGCGGGGCAGAGAGCCAGGAAAACATTCAATGAATATTAGATGAGTGTTCATAATATCCTGTACTTAAGTTTTAAGCATTAGCAATTGCTCAGCAGTAGACAGCTCTGTAGCTTAGCAGGGAGAAAGCTTAATGAAACCCAGAATGTGAGAACAGAAGCTAAATGAAATCAGACTTGGAAATACAGTGCAAAATTTTAACAGCAAGTTTAATTAACATTTGGAGAAACTTTAGTGAGTATCTGGCTTTATGCATCACTTCAGTGTGAGTGCTTATGTTTTCAAAAGACACTGTGTGTGTTAGCCACTATGAGAATTGTTTGTTAATATTTCTTAGCTTGTGAAAAGCAGGAAATAGACCTAATGCCCTAGGCCTCAGACCGTATAACTTTGGTCAGGATGTGTTGCTGATTTTGCTAGCTAAAGCTGGGCATCTGCTGTGCATTAAGAACCTACCTTCACCCAACAGATGGTTTGCAAAAGTTTGATCTCGTGGGAGGGAAGAGAAGTTATTTGCTTTGCAAGCTCTTGATAAGGCAGGGATCTGAGCCCATACCTTCTTTGCATCATTCCTCTAATGTATTTGTGAATAGTTTGGGTTTTTAAGATTCTGTGAGCCCCTGTGTAAGATGAGATGAGCTGTCTTATACCCTGACCTTTGGCTGCTCTTTTGACATCACAGAATCGTGTTGTTTTTCTGTTTCCTGCTGGAAATGACCATCATTAGACCAGGGAGAGAACTAGAAAAGCTGCAATTCTGTTTATTCCTTATACACCTAGATGCTTTGTTGCTTCCCACAAGTGTGATACGGCCTCAGCTGCTGACGCTGGGAATGGGAGTGCAATTGTGGACACTGCCAAAGGCTACCTGGAGATGGAGGCTGAAAGGGGCTCTCGCCCGGGCTGGGGGCTCCTTTCCGGCCCCAAGCAGAGCTGTGCTCCGGTGCCGCCCGGCACTGCTCCACGCTCCTCCCGGAGCGCTCGGGCGGCGGCAGCGCCCTGGCGCAGCCTGACCTTTCCATGCTCCGGCTCGTCCCGGCCGGCGCTGCTGCGCTGGCGAGTGTGCTTTCTCTCCCCGAGATGTGCTTGACTTGGCCTGTTTTGTTGCCCTGGTGACAGAACAGTGTGTTATGCTTTCCCCCCGACCAGAAATAGTTTCTTGTACCTTGTGACCGCGGTGCTGCGCTGCTCCTCTGGTCGCCAGCCAGGCTCGGTGGTGCTGGAGGGCTGGCGTGTGGGGTGCTGACCTCTTGTCACAAGTTCTGGTGTGCCCGCTGCCCGGGCTCGCTAGCTGCCCTGCCTGCTCCCCTCCCTCTGCAAGAGGGTCTAGGGTTTCAGGGGAGCAATTGCTCTTGATTTACATGTCCTGTGGCATTTCAATGGTTATGTCATTTTGGTTGAGCCTGTGCTCCTGTCAGCTGTCTGTCTTGGCTGTCAGGGCTCGGTGGCTGAGTAGCACGTGGTGAGCTCTTACCTCTCCTTCCCCCTTTGCTCAGCTGTTTTGCTGTCTGCTTCCCGGTGTCCTTGTGCTTGGGAACAGATTCTCGGCAAGTGTAACGGGGCCCAAGGGCAACATGATCGGAGGGGCTGGAGGATCCCCTTTTGCAGCACTTCCAAGTAGAGCTGGGAAGGAAAGCAGGGAATTTGCAAGACCTGGGCATGTGAGCAGCATATGGTCCCGCTATGGGGATGTGGCCGGAGTGCAGAGGGCGCAGTGCGGTCTATGCCTTCCAAGTGCTTTGCAGAGGTTTTGTGAGAGGTGCTGCTGAAAGGGGAGCCACGGCACCCTGCCCCAGCTGCCCAGCAATGCAGACAAGGGAGCGCTTGCACCACACCAAGATGCGGGAGCGTGGAACCGCTCCAGCCCTTCTTGCTGCCTGCTACTTTATTGGAGTGGTTCTGGTGTAGAACAGTGAAATGTATGTAGCAGCAACAATAATTTCCAGGACTGAGAAGGAAGGGGAGATGAAAGGAGTAATTTACCTTCCCCCATCCCTGAACAGTAGCAAATGAGGATATAGGCAGATCTCAGCCCATATAAAATATTAATTGGGACATTTTCTACAGTTCAGCAGTGGGAAAGAAGACAGAAATCCTGCAGTGCCCTGAGCTGCTATTTGCAGTCTAGGGGAGAGGGGTTCTGAGCAGAAGCATGTCCGGTGTCACCTCTGCTTGTGGGGACAGGAATGGTTGCCCAAAGCTTGTTGATGGGAAGGGAAGGCTGTGCAGCGGCTGCAGGGCTGCGCAGGCTCTTAGGTTTAGCAGTGCAGTGTGGTTTGCTAGAAGTTGGTCTCCAGTGGGCTCTTGTAAATCGGAGGGTGCTGCAGTGCTCTCGGTGGCTGTTGAGTGAGTAGCCCAGCCAGCCCAGCGTCCTGCCTATTCCCGTGGAAAAGACTTGCGTGTTGCTGGGGATGCAGAGAGGGTTTTGAGCCGGCGTGCTGAAGATCTGATAGAGAGGAAAGATTGTGATGGAGCAGAGACTGGTGCCAGTTCCCCTTTCTTTGCCCTTTTGATGGGTGAGCTGGGAGGAAGGACTGTCCTTGTTCTTGCCTCTTTCTAGGCATCCGCATTCCCTAGAGGCCTAGAGTTCAGTAACTGCCAGGGCTGCCTGAACGATTTGCTCCTCTTGGATCCTTTCAGTGAAGCTCTGCTTGTCTGATGTGAGCACTGCACTCCAGAGGATGGGGGCTTTGTAGTGCAAGTCAGGGATCAGACACTGCTCTTGTGGAAAGAATTGCCTTTCTGCATGAGCTTCAGGGACTAGAAAGGCTCCCTGCTTCCTGACAGAAAGGGGCAGCTTTACTGTAGTGTCCTCACCTTTCCTGGCCCCCACATGCATTAAATTTCAGCAAGGAGAAACCGTTTCTGCTCTCCTTGATGTATGTACTTTTTTTCTCTAATCCAGATGACAATCCTGCTCAAGCTGATGTTGCCTTTGTGCTGGACTAAGCACATTTAGCATGTAGGCAGCGCTGCTTGCCTGCAGGTCGCAATGCTTGCTCAGCAGCACTTGTCCAGCAAGCGCGTCCGTGGGCGCCGAGGTTTGGTTACCTTCGCGGCTGGCTGCAGCTGGCAGCTTCCTTACTCCGTGCCACGGCTGGGCCCCAGCTGCCGCTGGGAACTTCTCCTTCTGCCCTGCTGCTCTTCCCCAGGGCTTCTCTGGAGCAGCAGCAGGCCCTTTCCTGTTTCAGGCAACTTATGTCTTCATAGGGTCTTTCTTCCCCTCTCCAGCCTCAGAGAATGGGGTAAATCTCAGAACAGGTGCCAAAACTGACTTTATACTTAAGTGATGTGTTTGCTGTGGTGCTGCTTGCTTGGAAACGAAGCAGAAAACACAACTTTAGCCCCAGCTCTGGGGCATGGGAGGAGTCCTTGGTTCCAGGTGCCCATGCAGCCTTCGTCCCC
Source organism: Tinamus guttatus (assembly GCF_059628265.1). NCBI lineage: Eukaryota > Metazoa > Chordata > Aves > Tinamiformes > Tinamidae > Tinamus > Tinamus guttatus. The sequence continues at coordinate 8,816,496 of NW_028288780.1, forward strand.
TATGGCTGGAAGGCCTGGGGAGATGTTCATGCAGTTGCCAGTGTCACACAGCCCTCGAGGCGACTGTTTTCCTTTCTTCCCTGAATGTGAACAAGAGCCTAGTTCAGGGCTGTGTGCAGCTTAATGTCTTGTTTCTTTCTCTCTTTCAGATCACCAGAAACTGGAACGTGAAGCTCGAATCTGCCGGCTCTTAAAGCATCCAAATATCGGTAAGTCTCTCTGAGCTCAGGAATGGGGAGGCAAGACAGGAGTCAAACGGCTCCTCCTTGTACTGAGGAGGAAAGCAAGAGCATTCCCAATGTCCCCAACAACTCTAGTCAAATGTGCCTGTTGAAACCACCGTAGCTTCTCCTGTTGAGAAACCCCACGAGCAGCCGCGTGCCAGTCAGGGCGCCGCGTGGGCCGCGTGCGCCCAGGTGAGCTGTGCTCTGCGCCGCCGGCTCCTCCGTGCGGCCGCCCGCCCCGCACCGGCTGCTCACCTGGCCTGCTGCCGTGGGGCTCTCTCCCCTCACCTCTCTGCTGCCTCTTCTTGGCACTCTTCTGTGTATCCACTTAAAGGCTGTTTTCAGTGAGATTCCGTATTTAAAGGAGGGTGGACTAGTAGGTTGTCTCTTCTCATTCCAGTGGTCACGCAAGACAAAAGAGACAATAATTTGTGTCTGCTCCTGAAATACGTTTGTCGTTTTGTTTTTAATCTTTTGCTGAGTGTGACTGTTTCCATGGTTATCCTGCATGCAAGATTCCTTTTGTTTGTTTGTTTGTTTTGTGCTTGCCCCCAGTGGAACAGATGGGAAAGGAAGAATTGCCCACTTTGTCAGTGGGGGTGGTGGGGGAGGGAAGTGAAGTCCATAGAGTCCAGAGAAAAACTCTGACTTCAAATAAAAAGGGAGGGGATAATAAGGCATAACTCCAAAAAAAAATTATTTACTAAGCTGGACAGAGTGCACGTGCAATCTGTTTTGTTCCAAAGTGCTAGAGAAGTTTGCCTTAAGGTTTTCATTGGTGAAACTTTACATCGTTGGCTCTAAGTTACTCTGAGTAAGAGATTTGGAGCGTGTATCATCTTTTTTTTTTTTTTTTTTTTTTTTTTTTTTTTTGTGTGTGTGTGTGAAGTTTACATAAATAGGGCTCTAGAAACCCTAGTTAAGGTTGGGGTAATATCTTGGAGAAAACACTAACAGTAACACTAACTACCGAACTGCTATCTTTGATGAAGCTGCTGTTAATTTCTCTCTGGGAAAACTGTAATGCAGTGTCATTGCTTTCATTTTTTTTATAATCCATTTAGATAGATATGTTCTACAAAAGTGCTTTTTAAAATAAAAATTAATTTAAATGCTAGAGTTTTGGTCGTTGTGGAGCTAGAAGTTCCTTCTCCCAAAGCATGGAAAACTTTGGCGGTGGCGCTGCGATCTCCTCCGAAGCAGCTGTAGCGCTATCAGACTTAATCTGGCTGTGGCGGAGAGCTGGCTGAATTTTCAAACTCCATCTAGGCTGAGGCCTCTGATTGCATTAACGAAGAGACTGATATGATTGTGTTGCTGAATGAAAATGAGATGTTCATTTGGATGAATTTTTCAAGTTCCAGATATGCTTAGGTTTTTCATGTTTCTGTTTGCTTTTTTCTCAAAAAAACAGAAAGTTTTCCTCAAAAATTCATCAGTGGAGACAGCTGTTTCCCACAGCATCTGTCTGATCTCCTGAATTTCAGATTCCTATTGGTTTTGGTTTTGTCCACTGAAGACCTGGGAGAGGAGGGGTGCCTTACAGCACACTGTGCAGACCAGTATCTGTAGCCTGTTCCTCATGCTATGAAGGAGCCGTTTCCATCAGCTCAGGGCCCCACAAAATGCTGAGCACTCAAGTAGCAGCCTCAGCTGAAGGAGCTTTCTGTTCCTTGTAGCCAAGTGCAGTCGTAGAGATACGAGGAGAGGAACAGTGATTCCCTTCTACAGTAATTTGCAGTGATGAATATACAGGTTTGTAAACTTATTGCTTGACAGTGTACAGAGTGACTAAAGCTCACACTAGGAGTTAGCTACCAAGCTGCTTTTGCCCCATAAGTCTTGTTACTATCATCGCTTAAATGTCGCTTTATTCTTTATTTTGGCTAGAATTTCTCACTCCCATCATCTATCTTTTCTCAATTCTTAAAACATTTATTGTCAAGCATCTCAAAATTAAGCATTGTATGCAAGAGGAAAAACATTTATTAAAGGTGAATTCCACTGTAAACAAGCATATCACATTCCTAGCTCAGCTCTGCAGTTGGTTCCTTATCTGCAGTGAGTGACTTGTCTCCTGATGTATTATGTTTTGGAAAAGGCTCTTGTGAGGAATACATCTGGTCACAGGTTCTTGTGTTTTCTGCAGAGTATTGCTTGTTTTTTCTAGAACAAAACTGTTTTTATTTTAAGATACAGAGATTAGCCATTCTAAATTCTAAGGCATCTCAAATAGCAATAAAGGAATAAAATTTTATGCCTACAACGCAGTCTTGGAAAAACACCTCAGGAAGTCATACAGTCGGTTCAGTAGTCCTGTGCAAACATTTGATAGCTGCCCCTTTCCAGGCATATTTGTTCTCAAAGCCCTGTAATGATCCCACAGCCTCTAGTGGCAGTTCTAAAATGTTTAATTCTTCTATCAGTTAGACATCAGAAAAACATATTTTGCTGCTATCTTAGCCTTAGCCTGTTATTTCTAGTTTTATCCAGAGTATATGTAGAAAGTAGTTTTTCTTTCTTGTAGCAGGCTTTTACATACTTGGAGACTGTTATCATGTCTCCTTTCAGTCTTTTTTTTCTTTAGACTAAACAAACCCAGTTCTTTGAATCTTTTCTCATACGTCATGTTTCTAGACCTCTAGTGTTTTTTTTCCTGCTCTTCCAGTTCCCTGGCCTCTCTCCAGTTTCTTCACATTTTTCTAGAAATGTGATGCCCAGAGCTGGACATGCCAAGGCTCTAACTGAGGCCATGCGGGTGCTGACTGTAGGAGGAAGTTGTGGCCTCACCTGTCGTACTAAAGATGCTCTTGTTTCTCCTGTCAACGTGTTAAACTTGCTTTTTGAGTACGCTGTTGGTACGCATTTGCTTTCTGATTCGTTATTGCCCCAGGCCACACTCTGCAGAACTGCTGGCAAGCAAGTCATTTTTCCATCTTGAGTAGTGCACTCTACGTTTGTCCTCATTAAAATAAATGGGAAGAAATTCACTCTGCATGGATTCCCTCTGAATCTGTAAAGACCATTTCGATTTCTGATATTAAAATATGCTTGCAGCTCCTCTCACAGTAATGTAATCTTTAATAAGTGCCATGTATTACATCATGTAGATAATAAATACAAATGCTAAACTGTGTTGGACTCTGGACAAACACTTGAAGATATCACTTGATGCACTGTTCCATTTTGATAGTGAGCAATTTTGCGTATGCTTGTTTTTTTCCCTATATATGCCGTTATAAGCTAGTTTTGTATATGCATTTTTCTAACTTGTTTATGAAAAAATAGAATGTAAGATTGTCTCGGAAGCTTTGCTGAAATCCAAATGATAAATACATTGTTTCTTCCATATTGCTAGGGCTTCTTACTCTGTGACTGAAGGAAACCATGTTGTTTTTGAGGTAGTGGTGTTTTTTTTTTTTCCCCCCCTTGACTTATGTATATGGTATCTAGTAATCATCCTGCTGGTGGAGTTCTGTATTTAACCTCTTCTGCATGTGTTGCTTCCCTGCGGGTTGTGTAGCTACTCTACACCAATATTGCAGAACTCTGCATATTTTGCACTTACTTTAATGAAGAAATGAAGTTTTGCTGGAGAGAGCTGCAGTGTGTCCTGCCGTTCTGCAGTGACCCGAACCTTGAGTGAGTTGAGGGCAGGGAGGGAGGAAGCTGCAACCCTGGGGGTTGACTGCTCATCTCTCCTGTCTATATACTGGATATGAGGGAGCCTGTTGCTGAATTCATGGGTTTTATCCATTTGCTCTAAGACCGTTGATTCTAGGGATGGGGATTCCAGACAGCAACACATTGACCATAATGCTGCTACTCATACTAGTTAAAAACAAGATAAATTGGATACAAACTAGTGCCAATCGTGTTTATCAAACTTTATGGTATTTTCATTTATTGTCATTTTTATGGTAGGACTGCTTTCTGAGTTATCCTAACGTGCCTTCATGAAATCTCAGCCCTGAGTTTAGGCCCGTGCTTTGTAGTAGGACATCTTGCTTGTCCTCAGATGCACATGGAGATCCACAGGGTCAAGGTAATCACAGTGAAGCAATCCTTCTGCGAACTTAGTATGTAGGATGGCTGTCTCTCAATCCAGAAAGCTTTCCAGTCTCTGGACAGAGACATTTAGCTGGAGGCAACATTCTGATTTTCACAGTACACAGCTCCCTGTACCCATGCATCATCTCTAGCTTGTTGATTTGGGTTGATCACCTCAGATCTCGCTTCAGCCGAGGAAGGGCTTCCTTCCCTCTTTCAGCCCGTGGTTTTGATGCTCCTGGCAGCTTTCTAGAGTGTTTAGGTGTCAGGCCCAGGGAAGTCTTTTACTAGCCATGCTCACCCAGTGCAGCAAAACTGGATGGAGATGAGTCAGTGATCTGTTCCCTTTCATCCTGTTTTAATGGGAAAACAAATGCTCCCATTACTGAGGATATGTTGTGCAAAAGTAGTTCTTAAATATATTTGTCTTTATTTCAGTGATCGCTTAGTTATTCTTACCTTCTTCTAGCCTGTTATTGTGCAACTTCACTGCTTGCGTTTAGATCTGCAATAAAACAAATACTTATATTAAGAGAGGCTGCTAGTAGCCCAAGAGATGGAACAAAATTCTTTTTTTGATTTCTGCTTTCATATCCTGTGCTGCACTGCTTCAAAATTAATTTCTTTGAGAATTTACAGCAGTTGTAAACTGCTGTTCTCAGCATCTATCAGAATTATTGCTTTTTCAGGTTTTCTTGCTTCTGACTTTCTCCCAAATACACCTGCACTTAATTATTTTGAGTTTTAACTCTATCTTTTAGTTTGTTTCAGAATGGGCCATAATTTTGGACATGTCCTTATTTAAAATGGGGAAAAAAATGTAGAAAAATCTCCTGTGGATTAGATGAATTTCTTCTGGCCTCGTTCAGTTTTACTTCCTTTGACAAATGGTCTTTCCTCTGGTATCTTTGCCCGACTCCTGGGAATGACTGTAATAGATGGGTAAATAAAACCTCCGGTCTGTGCGCATTGAAGTGGTGATTCAGGTGACCAAGGTGTGAATTGCTGCAAAGCCCCAGAAGGATTTTGTGCTTCTGTATACAGTGCGGTTAGAGCATCTCAACACGTCACTAGGCTGGGTGGGAAACAGGCTGCTTGGACCACATCTGCAGCCCCCTCACTGGATTTGCTGCCTGCATGGTTTGATACACAATCTAACGTTCACTTATCACTTTAGGAAATTATTATTGTTAAGCAGACTCTCCTTTTTTTTTTTTCTTTTTTTTTTCTTTTTTTTTTTCCCCTCCAGCCACTTGGAGTGTTTTCCTATCAACTTTTATAAGAGATTTGAATCGCTTCCATCGTGAACAAGGAGAAACTGTGGGCTGTGTTTTGCTGTAAGCAGCAAATTTCCTTGTTTTTTTGGCTGCAGGCATCCAGACTGCCATTGCAAATTGTCACAGGAGAGATGTTGCATGCAAAGAACGGCTGAAACGCAGAGATTTCTTCCACAGTTTGGCGATATTTGTGCCCCAGCAGATCCCAAGGGTTTCAGCAACCCCTGTGTGGGGTAGCCAAGGGCCCAGCCTGCTGCTGGGGGATGTTTCTGCACCACCTCTGAGCATCAAGCAGGACGAGGGGCAGCCACAGAGCAGGGAACTGGTGCAGGCAACAACTTGCTCTTTGAAGGGGAAGTTTCAGGTGGGCTTTCCTGGGCAGTGTGAGAAAGGAGGTGTGAAAATCAGGTTTTTGCAGCAAGGGGAATGGGGCAGAGCACCTGCCTGCGGGGTTGAGGTACTTTTCTGCTCTGATGCATGGCTGATCAGAAATTATTAACAATTCTGGATGGTCGCGATTGCATATTTTCAAGAAAGTAGAGGATAGTCCTGCTAGTGCATTCTTCTGGCTTGTGTAATGTGTAAGTAGGGCATACTGGATGTTATTTATCATGTGTTGAACTTCAGGCATTTGTACAGACGTTGCAGCAAAATTACAATTAAAACACACAGTCTGGTTGGTGCTAAAGTGGATAAAACAAAAAAGCTGTAGCAGGAAGAGTGTTATCTTGACCTCATTTTAGGGCTAGAGCCATTAAAAGTGCTTCACTGAGGACAATGCTGGAAAAAAAATGATTGTGTGGCTTTTGATACTCTCTTAGGGCTCTTCCTTGTCTTTCCGTGCAGAGCAAGCAGGAGTTTGGTTCTGCCTGGAGGGAGGCGAGTGCTACCGCGCTCCTCTCCCGTTTGGCAGAGCGTTGAGGTGGCAGGTGGCCGGCAGCGCTCGGGCTTGGGGCTCTCCGGGCGGCCCGAGCGGCTCCGGGTTGCGTGTGCGAGGGCAGGGGGAAGGCAGCGGGGTGCGTCCTCCGAGCTCACTGTCCTGCTGCTAGCGGTTACTGCGCCAGCAAAGTCGGCATTAGCTGCTGGAACAGATGATTTCTAAAGAATTATTTGCATGACACGATTTAATACTTTTTTATAGCAAATTTTTAATTAAAAGGAGAGTCCTTTTGGAAGCAGACTGAGCAGCTGCAGCTGAGTTCTGGTGTTTAATATGATGAGAGAAACAGCTGGGGTTGGAGCAGAGCACCCAGCTCGGGGCGGGTGCGGGCTGGCGCGTCCCTGCGGTGCCGGGGCAGGTCCCCGAGCGCGTGGCAGCCCTCCGTGCCCGTTCGCTCACCGCTTGCGCTGCCGCAGGCGACCGTGCTCGCTCTGCAGGCTGGTGGCTGTGTGTGTTTGGGTGCACCATGTGTGCATCTCCTGGAGCAGGGGAAGAGAGTGTCGGGCGGGCTTTAGTCCCCAGTTTTATTCAGCTGCTTCTTGCATGCACCATTTCCTCAAATACAGCCCTCACGGCGTCTCTCTCTTCCTCCCTTTCCTCACGACAGAGGCGAGCGCTGTGTGCTGTCTGCTCGGGAGCTGTGCAGCAGCGAGGCTGCGGCTCTTGCTAATGAGTAGCTGACCTGCGTATCGCAGCCTGCAATCCCCACGCTCCCGGGGCGCTGGTGAGATTGCATCGCTCAGGCTGTCTGAAAGAGCTGCCGCGTTGTAATTACCAGGACACAAGAGACAAACGGAATTGCCGTTTCTGCCAGGTTGCACTGGCTCTGCTGCAGGTGCAGTTTGAGGTAGCAGTCTCCCATGCCTGCTGACTTTCTCTCAGCCTAAAACTCTCTGCCTGACAGTCTGCAACAAGTTCTCTTTGGTTAGTAGTTGTTCTGCTACTGCTCGCTACTGCCCTCATTTTGATTTATTAGTTCTGAAGTTACCTGTAAGACTTTTAGTCATGTGAAATTAGATGTTGTTATGAACGTACAAGCGCAGTGTTCTTGGTGTGGATGGACTTCTGTTTGTACTCTGAAACATCAGGCAAGCTCTTTCACCATATCCTGTAACAGCTTTAGTGCCTTATTGCCTGGTTCCTCACTTCTGTTTTCTTCTCTTTTATTCCCCTGTCCTTGGCTGGTCTTGCTTAACTTTGTAGCAAGTGCTCTTACATCAGTGAGCTCTTTAGCATGGGAAGAGTCATCCCGTGACCTTGAGTGTATGTGGGGTTGGCAGGGATGGACTTCCTGTGCCTATGGAAGGAAGTATGGTTTGAATTGCTTCTTCAGGGCCATGGTAGCAATTAATAGAAATGCCTCATCTTCTGGTGCAATATAGGGAGTGAAAACAGGTTTCTTTGGCAAGTCCTAGACTTTCTTGTAGTTAGTTGGATGGAAGACCTTGTGTTTCCATTGTGTCCCAATTCCTTCCATCTGGGATTGATGCTCTTTTTGCAGTGTGTGCATTTGTGCCACTTGTTGTATGAGGCATAAATATCACTGCTGCCCTATGCAGAGCAGAAAAGGGACCTGCAATTTTTTTTTAGGAAAAGCAGAGATAGATTAATACTTTATTTCTCCCATTTTTCTTGTCCTGGTTGTTCCATTTTTGACTCCTTCACCTTCTAGCATCTATAGATGACTTTACTCTTTCCCATATAGTGTCCACAGCTTATGTGCATGTGAGTGGGCAGTGGTAATAATTAGAGGGGCTGTCAGCACCAACAGCCTGTAGAACAGATTGGATCTCCTTTTCCTGGAAAAAATGTATGAAACAGAACCACTCACTCCTCTGGGTTCCTGTTAGCCACTCCTGGAACTGGGCATTCAAGAAACTGCCTTCTGCTACTCATGTGCAGGGCAATCTCACAGGACATGTTTAAAGCATGGACTTAAAAAAAAAAAAAAAAAAAAAAAGACTTTATTTATATGCTCTCTGGAAGGTGGACGTGTCAGATGGTATTTTGATATATCTCTGTGGTGAATGTTACTGTGTGAATGATACTGTGGATTTCCTTGATGAACCCAAGTGGAGAGGAGGCTAAGAAACTCTTTAAATGGTTTTACCCTCAACACAGTCTAAGGGTGGTAGAGCTGCTTCTGAGTATGTGCTGCTTTGTGGGGTGGCTGAGGGCTTTTGGAAGAGACAGTTAGCTTCATAGTCCCCTAATTGCAGTACCCTTTCTAGATCCTCTGTAGTCACGTGGGCTGGCTCTTGTGGCAATGTGATAAAGTAGGTAGGCAGTAGTTATTTATGGGTGAAATACTACTTAGTGCCTCTCTGCTTTACCCAAGGACATTACTTTTATTTCTTCCCACCAGTATCATATGAAACAGATGTGGGCTAGAAGTGAAAGTCACAAAAGTTTTGGTGTATTCAGACCTCCTAATCATTTTTGATTCTACTCAGCCCCACTCCCCTCTAACCTTTAAATCTAATATTTTGAGCTGCTGCTAGTTATTCCTCTCTAGAGTAGTCATGCCTGCTTTCATCTTTGCTTTTTGTCGTTTTTAGCTTTTGTTGGTTTTACTCTTCTACTCCCTGAGCTTTGTTGAGCATGTGGAATCCTAGACAGATTTTGATCTGCATCTCTCTGGTCGTCGCAAGGAAATGGCTCCATTAAAAGTTAACCACCTGCATCCTGCCTGCAAGGCCTCATCCCTTCTTCTGGTGGTTGGAGGGTGACCTACTCATCAGTGTTTAGGAGCTGTTTGTGTGTCCATTTCTTGCATGTACTTGTCCAGTTTTACGAGGGAAAACCTGCCCTGTGCTGGGAACCCAAGGATCCGTTTCTACCATTCTCCCTCTTGTTTCTGGTCTTGAATGAAAGTCTTTTCTGCTAGGGTACACCATCCTTCTCTGTTGCATTTTTGTAATGCTACCTCTCTTGGATCCTGCCAAGTACTCAGGAGGCAAGTTTGAAGTACATTTTTTGTATAAACACAAAGTGGTAGTATACAGAGACTGCTACAAAGCCAACTAAAGCTCTTGGAGGAGATATTTTTGCAGAGTGATTCTAGGAACTTAATTCTTAAAGGTGATAGGTCTCTGTTCACATGCTTTAGCAACAGCATGTTTCACCTGAAACGCCTGCTCTCCTCTTCCACCAGTGGTAATTGCTTCCCTGCAGCCTTGTCAAGTGCGCGATAGCCCTCCCAGGCCCCCTCAGTTAGGTGCAATCAAAGCACATTTAGTAAAGGAAGGTGCTCAGGGAACAGCTCAAGATCTTGTAAGTTAAGGCAGGAAGAAAGCAGGGAAGTACAGACAGGCAAGGGAATGGGGAAACAGTGAAATGCTTTTAGGTTAAGTAGGGGCCTCGGTGCTGCCTCCGTGCTATGCTGGGGTGTGTGGATATGATAGCATGCATGGGAAACAGTGGCCTAGCAAAGGAGAGCTCGGAGGAGGGTTAGAGGAGAGCGCCGGGAACGTTTACCAAAGCCGCCCATATGGGGTGGGAGCGTGTGCCGAGTGCTGCTCTGCAACATCCCCGAGGCGGTGGAGGCAGCCAACGTCCTGAGCCAGTAGGAGGGGGACACTGACCTCTTGGTTCCGATAAAGAGATGCTCATTATTACGGGGAAAGTCAAGACAGGTCGCCTGTATTTTATTCAGAATAGAACCAAACACAGTGAGGAGATGCAGAAGCATCATTAAAAGGATGGAGGAGAATAACAATCTTTGTCTTCTGGGGATAAGAACTATAATGTTACTTTGTTCAACACTAGATAACAAAGGGTTTCAATGACTGGGATCCAGCCTGGGTTAGTTGCTTTAGTTGGATGAATCAAGAGGAGAAGCACTTTAGAGAGACTTATCTAGAGACTCATGTAAAGAAGATGACCCATCCCTGTTCTAGTATCAAAGCTTAGGAATTGAGTCCAACAGCACTGCTAGGTTGTGACTTTGGCAGGCAATATAGAGAACCTTTCCCATGAGGAGAAGAGAGGTAAAGAGAGGAGGATGTGAGATGAAATGAAAAGCTTAGTTTCTCTCTCAGGGTTGGACTTTTTTTTTTTTTTTTTTTTTTTTTGACTTAGAGCACTAAAGGAGAAATGTGTCCCTGTGTGTTGGCTTCATAAAGATGATATGTTGCCCATTGGTAACATGACAGAAGGAAAACAAAAGAATACTAAGGGACAGCATCCAACTTTGGTGGTTAAAGGAAGCAAGAAAGGGGAAAAGCTGAAGAGCGAGAGCAGAACTACTGGAGTATAGGTATGGAAACTGAAGAAGGATGAGACTTTGGTGAAGGGGAAGGTTATCAGATGTGATGGTACTAACAAATGGATCTGGAAAAATGAGGCAGGAAGCTGACATGATTTTTTTCTTGAGGATTTTGGGGTGGAAGTAGTAGTGGAGTGAGTTAAAGTTGAAGGGAAGGAACTGAATTTGTTGAGTTGGAGTTGGTTAGATGGTTACTGACATGTAGGTGGACTTTTTTTTTTTGAGATTCTGAGAAGAGTTTATCTTGTGCAATCTAAGTGTATGGGGAGAGAGAACTACTAAAGTAGGAGAATGGTCCAAGGTATTTAGGGTTTGTTTTGACATGGGATAGGGTTTGGGTGTGTGTGAAGGACATCTATCTATTCCTTTGAGATAACGGAAGGAAAAGAGTTACAGGTCACTAGGTGAGTGCAAAAAGCAAACGGCATGGGGAATTAAGAGACTGATTGTGGTAGGGAGAACTTGGTTTTGTGGGTAGGTCTGATCCATGAGGCGACGTATTTGCTACATGCTACCTAAATCCCCATTTCTTGATTGTGTTTTTTTTTGCAGTGCGGCTCCATGACAGTATTTCAGAAGAAGGTTTCCATTACCTCGTCTTTGATCTGTAAGTGTCTCTGTTTTGGCTTTGAAGCTTCATCAGTGATGCAGACATGTGGATTGTTGACTAAGAATGGAATAAAAAGCACCTGTGTTATTTTAATTCTCTCTTTCCCTGTTGAGCCCACTACGTGATTCTAGTCCGCTTGATAAAAATCCTTTTATGATGTGGTAGGGGGTGGACCAGGAAGGCTCATGGCAGGAGATGTAAGATGGTGAGGGTCTAGGGAGGGAGTCTGCAGGGATCAGAGGATGGGTCTTCTGCCCAAGCTTATCATATGCTAAGCTGTGAGAGGAACACGGACTGTTTGTGCCCAGTACTTCAGCGGTGCCCACAATCCTGCTGGTGTTATGGCAGTCCAGGGGCTCTTGTGGATGTAGCACTGCTTGGGCCACAGCTGTGGCATGTTCCTCGTGTCCTCTGTACTACAGTAGCTCTGCACAAGCTGTTCAGTGCAGGCTGCTGAGGGATCCTGGGGAGCAAGGGGCTGATCAGGGAGGCACCATATGTGCTGTACCCAGCTACGTGCGGAGAGGCTCTGTAACCTCCCTTGTTATTCCAAATTTCAGGGTTACTGGTGGGGAGCTCTTTGAAGATATTGTTGCCAGAGAATACTATAGTGAAGCAGATGCCAGGTAAGACTGTTTCCAGACCCGTCTGTGTGTGTGCCCTGTGTGTGCCAACACAGTGGAATGAATTTCCTGCTTGCTGTTCCTGTGCATGGCTTTGTGCTGGAAGTCTTGCTCCCTGCCTGGAAACAAACCATTCTTCTCTCTGCTGTTAGCCTGAACTCTTGTCCCTGGTCAGCCCTGACTCCCACAGCTCCAGCGGCTGCCCCTCGCGGAGGCCTCTGTGGCAGCAGGCTCTTTCCTGGGACCTCTGTTGCTGGTGGCTTTGTGTGCCTGGCCTTCCCGGTGGGTGATGACAGGGTGCCCTCTGCAAGCACGGGCAGAGCTGCACACTGGGCCTCTGACCCTCGTGCTGGGGCTGCAGGGATGTGCTCTGGCTTTTGGGCAGGCCCCGTTACTTTACCTGTGCCCAGGTCAGAGTTTCCTGGGGGGAGGCCATGTTTCTGCGAGCCCTTTGTGCCTGTAAGCTCACTGGTGCAGTGAGAAGGGGCGCCGTGTCTGGGAGTGACCTTTGTATTTTACTATTAAGTAGGTATAAAGTTCTGCCCTTCCTTTCTGGAGTGGTCCTCCCTCACTGGCTGTGAGTTCCCTGTAATGGGCTGTGCTGTTTAGATGGGTGGGCATCTGGTGCAGCGGTAGCCTGAGGTGCGCTCTGGCCTCTCCAACTCATCCTTTGGACATGGAGCATTTGGAATCAAGCTTGGGGTTAGGCAGCTTCTGCTTGGCTTTGGCAGGGCCTGGGAACGGCCTCACGGGGACATTTTACCTCTGCTTGTTCTGCATCTGCCTGCCTGTGCCATGCTCGTCCCCGTGGGAGCAGGAGCGGGGAGAGCTGTGAGCGCAGAGCGGGAGGGAGCGACGCTCCGGCCGAGCGGTGCTGCGTGGCGTCTGCAGCAGGGCAGGCTGCGGGGCCACTGTCTGCAAGGGAGCTCCCAGCACAGAGATCTGGGGGTGTTGCAGCAGGGTCATGCTGTATGGATGCTGTTGGCACAGGATCTCTTGCACATGCACAGTCACTGAACGCGTTTTGCCCTGAAGCTGGGCGCTTTTGGGGTTATTGCCATCCTTTCGTCTGCTTCTCTGGCCTGTGTCTGTTCTCCGGGATGCTCAGGAGCTGGCAGTGAGAGACCCTGATCCAGTGAACTGGGATAGGTTAGTTAGGGGAACAAGAGTGGTTGCTTTCCTAAGGGCGCTCAGCCCTCTCGCTTCCAGCTGGCCAGGCCTTGCAGTGCCCACAAGGCGACTGAGTGAAACTCCTCCCTTTCTCTCCCTGTGCCGAGCTGAATTCCAGAGCAGGCTGGGAGAGCGAGGGAGCGAGGTCCGTGCCAATCCGCCGCGCTTGGCTCGCCTGGGACACCTCACACTTTTGCCATTTTTGGCCAGAAAATGTCTCTCGCTCAGACTCAGCTCCGTTCTAATTATACATTTTTTGTTTTGGGAGCGGGGAGATATTCATGGATTGCTACCCTGAGGATTATACTGCAAGCTTGGGAAGTAGGGGGTGACAGTTACACTGTGCTGCACATGCTCCCCTCTTCCTCCCCTCACCCTCATCCCATCTTTTCCAGTAGCAGATTTACTTTCCCTGACACATTTCACTTGTTTCACAATGTTTTCCCCTCGAGGCTCAGGACGTTCAGCACTGCTCCTGCAGTGGGAATTGTCACAGGACACGGACTGCATTGCCCACATCTGCTTGCTTACTGCCCAGCTGTGCAAGCCGTCAAAATCCCTGCTCCCTTCCGTGTTACGAGTTGTGTTTTGTTAGGATATCACTAATGCACATATGTACTTAGGCTTTATCAGCTTTAGCTTGGGAGCTGAGGAAGGTTTTAGCAGATGATTTCTACCAGAAATCTTACCCATGGGGACGTTGTGCTGTCCTTATATGACAGGTGTTGATAATATGTCTTTTCCCCATGTGGTTGCTGCAAGGAGAGTAGCAGAGGTGTCAGTTTTCTATGAGTTGGGGGAATGTAGCACAGCCACTCGGTGGGGAATGAGTCTGCCTTTCAGATCACTAGCCCCTTAAGTGGGATCTGTACTTAAAAGGCGCCCAGCACGCGGATGTGTGTGCACTGTGTATGCAAGTGCTTGAGATGCTGCTCTGAAAGCTTTGCAACCTGGCAGGCACCCAGGAGTTTGTTGGGGCTGCTGCTTTCCAAAAGTTTGTTCTTTGCTCTGGACTAGCCCAACTGAATGTTTCCTGGGGTGGTTTGGCCCTGTCTGCCCCATCTCAGCTGCTGCGAATTTGCAGGTAAACCAGCAGTCTCTGCCAGTTTGCAGGTGCTCAGGTGTCTCAGTTTTCCGATGTGAAGAAATTGGCCGTCAAAACAAATGGGTTAAGTAGTGTGAAGGGAGAAAGGAAGGTGGTGATGGGGGGCAGAACGAAGGCCTTGAGGTCCTGTCACAGCTGGATGGAGGGTGGCAGGCTGGCTGTGACAGTGGCATCCAGTGGTCAGGACAAAGGGCATTGGCCTGGGCTCCTGAATATAAAAGTTAGGGAAACAGTTCTAGGATGAGATGTCAAGTGTACGTGCAATGGTAACCCTGTGTGTCTCCCTTTATCTTGCAGCCACTGTATTCATCAGATACTGGAGAGTGTGAATCACATTCACCAGCACGATATCGTGCACAGGGACTTGAAGGTAATGTTTCCTCCGGGCCACAGAGGCTGAGGAGAGAAGACAGGGGATCAGTGCAAGGGGAATAATGTGTTGCCAGCTGGCACGGCCCCTTTTTTCATTTTCTTTTTTCTTCTTTTTATTTGAACTGGGCTCAGAGGTTCCTGAACTTGCTCTTTTGGATTTTTCCAGAGGTTATGCTGGTCTCCAAGGAAGTTTTGAGTCTGAACTTTGTGAACCTTGCCAGCCGTCAGTCTCTCTGAGGCAGCTTCAGCATAGGATAGTGGTGATCCTTGGGACTGATAGGCTTTCAGGGAAATTTGGGTAGGATTCATTAGAATGACGGATTTTTTTTAGTCTGTTGTTGAAGGGATATCTAGAGACCCGGGGCACTCTCTGTTCAATCTGCCAAGATGAGTTTGTCTACACAGAACATGTATATTTTTATTCTGCACTTGAATTGCCAAACACATGCCATTGGGCTAGAATAGCTATGCGTATCCGTCCTCATCAGTAGAAGCATTTAATCTAAAAGCAAAAGTGCTGGCCAGTTAAACACTGGTTGAATCAATCATTTGCCACGTTCTAACACGTATATAGGCCCAGAACCTCCTCAGTGAAGTTACTGAAACTCCCTTCCCACACAGTGTTCCTTGTACTGGGAGCTGGGCAGGCTCCAGAATGAAAAGCCTTGTGCAGGAAGGTCTGCCCTGCAGCCTTCTCTGTCTAAAGTGGGAACGGTGATGGCCACCAGTGTTCCAGTTAAATTAATGCAGGGTGACACCTGCTCCTAGTGATGGTTTGTCATAGAACACATACAGAAAGGTATAAAAATATTTTGCAGAGAGCGTGGCAAATGCATGTTGCAAGTTCAGGGGCCATGTTTCCCCAGTGTTTTGATCTAGTGAGCATCTGTCAGCCCTTAATGTTTCTGGCAAATTCTCTTGCAACACTTTGTTGGCCTTCTGACTCAGAGCACTGTGAAAAGATGCAGGTGGTCTGCTGTAGAGCAACCAGGATGATCTGGATGAGAGCTGACACTGCTCTTGAGGAAAGTAACCTCCATGGGCCCTGCCAGGGAGGTCCTCATGGAAATGAGTGGTGTCTTCTGCAATAGGAGGGTATGAATTTTCTTTGCATCCTGTGTGCAAGAGGGTGCACTCAAAAAAGACATCACTTGTTTTGCTCCTCAAGTTCTGTTAAAATAGTGAGCTTGTTCAAAACTTATCAGGTGTTAGACTCTCCCTTCACAGTTAATGTGTTTCCTCTATTGCTTGTGTTGATTGGCTGAAACTGGCCTGGCCTGAGGTTCTTTTTAGCAGTAAGTATTGCTGTGCTCTTTAATGTTCTAGCTCTTTGCCAAAACCTTAGCCTTCAGGATCAGCGTTAAATAACTGCAGAACTTGCTTCATACAAAGTTTTGCCTTCTGCACCTCATTCTTAGTTAGTCTTTTGGCTGACATGCCATTAAAGAACTTCAAACACCGAGCTGCCCATAGGGGCATGAATGTATCCATATCTGTACCCAAGAGTAGGTAAAACCTAAGACAACCCCTGAGTTGGCGAACATGCACATAGATAAGCACCATGAGGTGGTAGCAGATGTCTTTTAGAGGCAAGTAGGGCTTAGCTAGCATAAATCAGACTTAAATTTCACTGTTACTTAGTCAAGCCAAGCCCAGACGTGGTTTGGATTTGGGACGGTTTAGTGTAGGAGCTTGTTTATGCTGGTGAGTTTCCATCTCTGTAGCTTAATTAACGCAGCCTCCTCCACCTCCAGGGTAGTGGAGAGCCAGAGGCAGTAAAACGCACTGATCCGCCTCTGCCCGTGCTGCTTGCAGCAAGGACTGGGACGGGCAAAGCCGTTTGCTCTTCGTTCAAAGCAAAATCAAGGCACAGGCCCAGCAGACCCCCACCCAAAGGCAGGTGAATGAGGAAAGCCTCTATTCCTCTCAGGCAGAATAGTGGGGGAGCTTCTCAGCGGGGTGAAAATGGTGAGGAGACTGCAAACAAGAGCTCCACCAAAACTGAAACTGTGACCAAGTCCTGCGTCTGTTTCTTCCAGACTTGTATTTTGCTAGGTTAAAAACTCCAACTGACACATGTATTGCCCACATTTTCAGAAAGGGGTAGGATAACATCTCTGTCCTGGCTTGTCCCTGTCTATAAGTTGAGGTTCCTGTCGATCTGTAGTAGCTTCCATGTCCAAAGACTCTGGAGCCTCAGAGAGAAGTGACGTGGCTGTCCATGGTGTAGGTGAGAGGCAGTAACAAAGCAACATATTTTACACTGCTGTAAACGAGGATTCATAGCCTGGAAAAAGCGCTTACAAGACCACTTATTGCTGTGCTGTTTATGCTAATTTGAGACTGAGGCTTTTTCTGCAAGGGATGAAAGCTACTGCCTATCTAGATGATGCCTTTCCACATTACAGCTCTCTGGCAGCCCTTATTAACATCATATTTACTTTCCCGGTGCCTTGGGGACAGTGTAATGTTTGTGGGGAGGAATATCACTGTGTCTGCAGCAGGGTATCTGCTGCATCTCCTTCTCCTCCCTGCTTTCTGCAGAGATAGCAGAAACTAATTTGGGATGCTCTGCTGCAGGAACTGTACTGCCAGTGCCCTCTGGTGTCAGCACACGGAGTGCTGGGAAAGAGGCTCTGCCTCTTGGAGATGGTTTTAGGAGGGGGAGAGGAGAACTTGTGTTAAATGAGAATTTTCTGCTGGGGTAGATCACGGCTGTTCGTTGCTGTTGCTCTCCTTTAGTCCAAACAGTTTACTATCTGCCTGCTAAATTCAGTCAACTTAAACGATGTGAGCACTGAGGCAGGAGGCTTTAAAGAGGATTATCAGCCTTTCATTCTTACCCGCTTTCTTCTTTCTTCTCTCCAGCCTGAGAATCTGCTACTGGCAAGTAAATGTAAGGGTGCTGCTGTCAAACTGGCTGACTTCGGACTGGCCATAGAAGTGCAGGGAGAACAGCAGGCCTGGTTTGGTAAGAGTGTTTGGGTGTTCCTGCTTTTGCTCACCTCCTTCTGGAGCCTTGTTGAATTTCAGTCTCGCCGAGTATTTACTCTGAGCTCTTGCACCATGCTTGCATGTATTTGGCATTGATACTTCCTCTCCGAGTATCCCAACCACTAGGTCCTTAAGCACAAGTCCAGGTGTGATAGAAGAAAGAATATGATAAGGACAGGCAGAGATTTTCGCTGTTAATTTCTCTATTTTTATTCTCGATGTTCAGTAGATGCTAGTGTTAGCGATGAAAGCAGCTACTAAGTTTAGACACTGTTCCAAATTTTCCTACTGCTCAGGAGTCTTGAGATCTGGAATATTGTTTGGTCATTTTACAGAAATAAGTTTGACCTGGCCTTCCTCAGGCACATTTGGATCTGGCTTTATCTTTAGGTAAAACAGAATTAGAAATGAGACCTTCTCAGGCTATAAACATCTGCTCTGAGGTTCTGCAGTGCTGTGGAGACTCTGGATGGATGGCTGCTCTTCCTGGTTTGCCCACCACGTGGCACTGGGTTGTGTCCTATCTAGGTCCAGTAGTTTTGAATTTCAGGTCGTACACGTAGCACTGGTTGAGTTCTGGCACAGGGGGTTGTGCTCAGCTGCATGACAGATTTCTTTTCCATTTTGGCTTGTTAAGCGACGCATAGATTGCTCCATGTTTTGCCATTTCTGCTGGCCTACTGGAGCTACCTGTATCTCTAGCAGATACGCATGGGGCACGGGGATGGGTTTTGAGCTTTACTGGATGCCATTAGTGGATTTTGTAATATCACAGCATATCTTTTCTGCTTGGGGACTATAAGTACTTCATGTCATCCATTTCCTGGCAGGGTTTGCTGGCACTCCAGGCTACCTCTCCCCTGAAGTCTTAAGAAAAGATCCGTATGGAAAACCAGTGGATATATGGGCATGTGGTAAGATTCCATTAAAACGTTTTGCACTTGCACCACACCTTTTTGTTTATAGGAGCAATTGCTTAAAATCTATTGCTGGGAGGGAATGTGGTGCTCCTTCTTGACCTGTGGGTAGATGAAGGTATACTGAAAATAAGCACTTTGTGTAGACAAAAATAATACTGGAGCCTGAATTAGTTTGATTTTTGGCTCCTAATCCTTTTTTCAGTCCACCTATTGCATGTTGGAGTCTCGAGATAGAACTATTTGTGACTGTGAAGAGTCAGTTATTTAGATCTGTAGCCATTTTCTATTACACGAACTGTGTAGAAGATGAAATATTGAAGGGAGCTGATTTTTTTTTTAAAGGAAATTAACAACAAAGTGTAAATGTATTTGGGACTGATAAGTTTAAAGCTGTGTGGTATCAGTGTTGCCTGACATGGACTAAATGTGTCTCCGCAGGCCAGGAGTTTTAGTCTTGTCAGCGGCTCTCTGTCCCAAGAGCACAGCCAACAAACTTGTAAAAGCTGCTCCTTGCTGCCAGCACTCCCCAGGGATGTGGCTGGGGTTGTCCTTGTGGCTCAGCAGCTACAATGGCCGTAGCAGGGAGGAGGGTAGGGAGGAGTCCTGCACCGCAGTCTTGCCCTGGCAGCAGGGGATAAGAGCTGAGCGTGAAGTGCCAGGGCAGGGTTCAGCAAAGGAGACATTGGTACTGTCCTCCAACACCTCTTGAGACCAAGCGGGGTGGCAAATGGAAGTGCTGAGCAGTTGTTGCCTTGGGGAGAGTCGAAGAGGGGAGGAAGAGGGGCTGAAGGAGTAATTGGCATGTTTGCATAACCACAGTGTGTATCTGTGTCTCTCCCTGCCAGGAGTGATTCTGTACATATTACTAGTGGGGTACCCTCCCTTTTGGGATGAAGATCAGCACAAGCTCTATCAGCAGATCAAAGCCGGAGCCTATGACGTAAGGGCCCTTCCTTGCTGCCTACCTGCGTGGGTGGAGAAGCACCGTTCCCCTGGGCCATCCAAGACTTGCTGTTGTCTTACTCGGTGTCCAGCAGCAGGCCCCAAGTTACGCTGCAAAGTGGTGATGTTTGGCGTGTGTGTGTAGGCCTTGCTGTTGCCACTGCCTGGGGCTACTGAACGGATATGTAGTGGGCATCAAGATGCTGCTGCTCGTTAGGGCAGTAGAGCTGAAATGAAGATCTTGGGTGTCTTCTACTGCATTTACCATAGCCAAGTCCCAGTGATGTTACCAATGCTAACTTTCAGGCAGAGCAGAGTAGAATGAAAGAGTCTGCCTTTACCAAGGCCTCGCTGAAAGTGAGGAAGTATTCTAAGGAAAAAGAAGAGCTTAATTTACAGCCTTGGCTGTCCTCTGCTCCACAGCAGAATTTTCTGCAGCTGTGGAAAGTGTGTAGCCCTGTGAGTAGGCTGAGTGGCCAGGGCCTTGGCAGGATAGTTTGGTGGTGTGGATCAGCGGAGTGAGTTTGAGGCTCCAGTAAGAAGCCAGGCAGGTCCTAGGGCAGTTCTCAGAGCATGGCCAAAGTGAGGTGTAAGAAGCCTCTGGAGGAGAGGAACAGCAAGGAGATTAGAACTGGAAGCAAGGATGAGGTAAAAGCTGGTCTGGATGGATACAGAAATGTGGACACTTGGCATAATGTGAGAAGGCTCGGGAGGAAGAAGAAACTCCTGAACTTGTAGTTTAGCACCTGTGGGAAGTTGGGGAGCTCATTTTGCAGGCAGCCCCAGCGCAGAAAGCTGGGGTTCTGCTGCAACCCAGGTTGCAGCCGGCTTCTGTGCCCGAGAACAGTGGGGTGGTGTGTGTGGTGGGAACTAATGTCCCCTGGCCCTGTGTCCGGCCTCGGTGGCTTCCTGAGTGAGAGCAAAGTCATGTCTTTGATAGCCTTAAATGGACTTTTGTTCTTCTCTTGCCTTCCTGCCTCTCGTTTCTCTGTTCTTCCTGTGTTGCTTGTTCTCTTTTTAAGTGTTTTTGCATTAATTATATAGATGCGGATTTTCAATGTACTTTGGGATTAAATCTCTGACTCTTTTTGCAAGTAATGGAGAGTTAAGTGCCTAATCCTGACACCTCCCGTAGTTCATCTTCCTGTTTTTTGCATTCCTGTACATAACAAACAAGTTCCAGTGGATTCTTCCCTTGTTGTGCCTGGCAGAGAACAGCTCAAGCCCTACTGGCATGCATGCACCTGGGGTCCCTACCTCAGCCTGCAGGGCTCTGTATGTGCTGGACTGTTATCTCTCAACCCACAAGGAAGTGGTAACCACGAACCAGACATTCTTGTTCAGGAGGGATTTTGCAAGGTGTGACCAGAAATATATTTGAGATAGCAGAAGGGTGGATACTGTCCTGACTGAAAGCTCGATATTATGATTTTTAAATAGTCCCTTGCAATGTTTGCAGAACAAATTGTATAATGCTTTGCTGATGCCTGGGAATGCAGAAGAAAGATTATATGCAAATTGAGTATGATGAGTGTATTTTCATGACCCAACTGAGCAAAGCACAACAGGCAGAAGAGAGCTGGAATGAACTTTCTCTAAGTATTGTGGTACCCGTAGGAAATGCTCTCAATGCAGATCAGTCTTCCTTTATTCCTCCTCCTCCCGCCCCTCCCTACCTTCTGCCTTTAAAACAGAGAACTTTTAACCCAACAGCAGATTTATCTCCCAAGTTCGTCTGTAGGGTTCCTAGGGGAGAGACATGCTGCAATTCGTCTCAACGTGCTGTCATCTGTAGCACATCCACACAGCTGGAGGATGGCTTAAATATCCCTTCTTTATCATTACTGGAACTGTAGAAGGGAACACAGTTACCCCTCATGGATGATCAGCAACTGAATGACTTGATGTTCTGTTCTTTGTCTCTGTGTTTCTGTGTTCCCATCCACCCTTGCATCTCTCTTGCTTGGCAAGCAATGATTTCTGGTGTGGTAGAACTTGCTAACAGCTTTCTAGTGCCTTGCTGGCATCTAAGTGTCTGGTGTTGCTCCGTTACAGTACACTTTATGCTGGGCAAAACATGCCTGATGGGCTGCTGGGTGTTAGCTGCTGTTGCTTTCACAGAGTTTGGCTGTAGATGAGTGTTTGTGTTATTGTATACGCTGTTATAGCTTTTTAACATGCTGGAGAAAGAGGAAAATGAGTTAAAAAAAAAAAAAAAAAAAAAGAATGCTTGTGTTTTTTGTGTTACAACTCAGTTAAAAAGATCTGTGACTGTACTTTTTTGACTGGTGAGTATGAATGAAATTCAAAGGGCTGACTGAATCCTAAAGGCTTTTAAAGCTGGTAATCTTCCTGCCTGTATTTGCTGAATGCTACAGGCACGTCCTGCTGTCTGGTTCTGCTCACTAGTTGTTTTCTGTAGAATTTTCATTCAGTTCAGGGTTTTACTTTGTTGCTGTTGTTCAAATATGTTGGTCCTGGTACCAAAAGGGGAAAAGTTGGGAGTTGAGCTGTGTGGGAGGGAAAATCCCTTCTGCTACCAGGGAAAGATATTTTGAGTTACCATCTCTTTCTTCTTCTTCTTTCAGTTCCCGTCACCCGAGTGGGACACTGTGACTCCTGAAGCAAAGAATTTAATCAATCAAATGCTAACGATAAACCCAGCAAAGCGCATCACAGCTGACCAGGCTCTCAAACATCCATGGGTCTGCGTAAGTGTGTTCCTCTATTGCAGGTTGGTTTGTGGCTTACTCTTAAGGCCAGAATATTTAAATACTTAAATTGTGATTTTGAGAGGCTGTTCCTGTAGCAAGATAACTTTGTAATTTTGTGGTGCTTTTATTGTCACTGTAAGGAACAAAAAAAAATCACTGCTTAGAACAATTTCTTGAATGTCTGTAGTTTCTGTTTTTCCCCTCATCTCCACTTCCAATACAAATCATCTTCCAATGTCAGATGGAGTTTGGGATCAGACAAAATATTTTAGGATTATTTTGTTCTGCATCTCCTCTACTGCCTATTGTATTGCATCTTTGTAATTTTTGGAACATTTCTATAGTGTGACAGCTAAATAGCTGTAAACCTGTAAGCAATTACCTTTTTTTTTGCTATTCCATGGAGTTTCTGTCTTTCCAGGCCTCTCACTGGCCTGGATTTTGCATCTTTTGCAAAGCTGGTGAGGAAATCCTGGAATGCAGCGGGGTTCGCAGAGTAACGCCTTCCCCCCCCCATCCACCCTCAGCAAGATGAAATGGCTCCTCCTAAGTCTAACCAGATGCTTTTGCAATACTGTAGCATACATTTGCTTTTTTAGGTTGTTTTAAAAGTGTGCTGCTTAGCTCGTTTGTTCTTGAGAAACTGTTAGTTTTTCCTTCTGCTGTAAAACAGCAAATTAGCAATTTAAATTTGTATTTGTGAACATCTGTGTAACAGTAGTGTGGCTTCTGCTGTCATGTGATGCGGTTCCTTGTAAGTCAGAATTTTGCATTAACTCAGATTTCGGGCTCTTTTTTTTCTTTTTTCTTCTTCTTTCTCCTTTTTCTTTTTCCTCCTTTCTCCTTTTTCTTTTTTCTTCTCCTTTCTCCTTTTTCTTTTTTCTTCTCCTTTCTCCTTTTTCTTTTTTCTTCTCCTTTCTCCTTTTTCTTTTTTCTTCTCCTTTCTCCCCTCTCTCCACCTCAAGCTTGTGATCAATAGCAGTTTCCATTTTTTTTCCCCAGTGCATGAAACCAAATCCATATGTATTGTTATAGCTCACTCCCCATGGCAACCTAACAAGAACAGAGTTTTTTCGTCCCTAAAAAGGGGTTTGGCTTGGGTTGGTTTCATAGCCGTTTCTGTCTCTCACCCAAGCTGCCTATTCTGGAGCCTGCTGTTTGTATTTTCCCTGTGAATTCCATATATGCAACATACATTTTCTCTCTGGAAATGGGTTTTTCCTCTGAAGTAAATGCAGTAGCAGGTCCTGAGTGTCTATGTGAGACATTGTCTGCCGTAGCATCCGTAAGCTACTGAAATGGGTGTCCTGAACCTTGTAAGACAAGGGGAACATCTGGGTGTCGCTTTCACGCCTAAGGAGGCTGCGTGAGCAGTGACCATCAAGGTGGTTTGGGGAAGGCCTTGCAGCCACCTCTCCCTGCCCACCTAACTACTGCGTTCTGCAGCAGGTGATCAGCTTTGAAAGCAGGATTGAAGCAGATATTTCCTGTGCAACTAGCTGAATCTGGATGTGGTTTACAGTTCTCTTGGCTATTAAATATTTTTTTCCAAGCAGGAGAGAACCAAGAGAGGATTTGTAAACTGTAGTCTGCCGAGTTAGTCATTCACCCACTGTCCTTGTAAAGGGAATTCAGGCTTGCAGCTCTACACAGAGCAACAACTACTTTGGCATCGGTCCCTGATTTTCTCATGTGCTGTAAATGACGGGCAGCATCAGTTTCTGGTTTCCTCATGTGCTCGAAATGACTGCCAACACTTCTGGGAAGTTCTCTTCTTGCAGCTGATGGGATCCCAGGCTGCCGAGGGTGACAGATGTGCATCCCTAGCTAGAGGTCATGCTCAGGGTTTTGCATTGATACATTAGAGCCATAGAATCCTCCCTGCTACATACTGAAAATCCGTTACTGCAAAACTGTTGCAAAGATGCTGAGCCCTCTGCTAGTTAAGCCCTTAGATTCAGTGAGTTGCCATGGCCAAAAGGGCACCCCTCACTAGTATTTTTTTTTTTTTCTGGCTGTTTAGCTTTGGAGCTGTTACTAATACAATCTAGAGCTTATCTGTAGTGCCTCCCCTCAGTCACAGTGTCTCAGGCACTGAGCTATAATAGCCATCCTGACAAAACTTTTTTTCCTATATTGGTAAGTTTGTAAGTTATAAACTGGCTGCAGCATCCTGTAGCCATGCAAAAGTCATTGCAGCCATACATGGCTCAGCCATGTATGTTGATTTACAATTCATGCTGTATCAGGTAGAGAGAACTTTGCTTGCTGATTCCTTTAAATAATTTGCTGACCTTTTCTTGTTCTTGTCTTTCAGCAACGATCCACTGTTGCTTCAATGATGCACAGACAGGAGACTGTGGAATGCTTGAGAAAGTTCAATGCTAGAAGGAAGCTAAAGGTGAGTGTATGATAGTTCGGAGTCTTGTTTGCATTTTAGTTATCTGAGTTTGAGCTTAGTGTCTTCCTGGAAACAGTTTTTTGATTTAAAAAAAATAAAAATAAAAAAAATTAGCTCACTATCATTGGTCAAGTACCTTATGTGGTCTTCCAGCACAGGGTAATAAAGTAGTTTATAAAAAGAAGAAGCTTTGTAGCTTCTTTCTCCAAAGCAGTAAGTTTCTCAGAGAAATTAATTCTTAAGTTCTAGTGCTAAATTCTGATGGTCCCTACCTCCCAGAAGCAGGGTATCAGATGATACCTGCTGCTGCCTAGGGAGAACCCTGTGGCTCCCATATGGAGACGTTATTTGCTATTTAAAAGACAGAAAGAAACGGTGTCTCTAAACATAACTGCTAGTGCCATTTTACATGTGCCAGGCCATCCTGCCTGGTCCCTAGCTGTCACTCCAGAAAGGCAAGAGTGTCTCAGAGGTCCCACGTGAGATTCAGCAGCCCCATGTGGGGATCTGGGTGCCCAAGGGCTTTTCGGGGTAGCATTGGGATGCCTCTGTTGTGGCATGTGAAGGCCTCCCATGTCTCTGGCTCAGCGCAGCCCCTTTCTGCAGCGAGTGGAGCTCTGTTATCCCTGCTCTCTCTTCCCACAGGGCGCAATCCTCACAACAATGCTTGTGTCTCGGAATTTTTCAGGTAAGTTTTCACTATTCCCATCCCTTCCCTGGTTTTGTTTCATATGTGTGTGAGTCACTGTATGTTTTAACCTTCTGGAGGTCAGCAGGATAGCATGAATCTCTGTGTTCACAATCCATGGTGTAATAGTGGTAACTTCATCTCAGCTGTTGACCACTGTGAAAATGAGAGTGAATAGTTTAGGTGGAAGCACATATACTGCAGTCTGGTGCAAAGTAGGGGTAAAGTCTGCTGCCACAGTCTCCTAGTGTTTTTTTTGTTGTTGTTTTGTTTTGTTTTTTTTGTCAGCTCATGTTTGGGACATTTTGAGGAAGGGGCCCAGGGCAAGTAACAATACTAGTGAGAATGGGGAGAGGAGCTATTAGGATATTGTATTACTTAGACTCAACAAAAAGGGATCTGAAACATCTAGCTATTAGGGTTTTCCTTCCTGGCATCTCAGAAGTGTTTTTTCATCCTCTCAAGCTTGACAAATGGCAGGCTGGCTCCCACCCAACTGCATTACGTAGTGCGCTTACTGAAAACAGAGTCTAACCATGCAAATCAGTGCTTTTTGGAAGATGGTTGTCTTGGCTCAGCATATTGACACGATGCACTCTCATCTGTGTTCCTGCCATTTGGATGGGAAGCATCTATTGCAAGTGCTGTTCATTTCTTTGCCCTCTTGGACATTTTTTTCACCTGTAAAATACACTGGTAGAACAATTGCTGAATCCACATATTTGATTTTTCTTGCACTTGACTGCAGCTACTTTCAGGTGAGCGTGGGTTATATGGACTGGAAGCAATAATGAATGAAAAGGAAGTACATTCATTTAATCTGGTCATACTTAACAATGAGCAGCAGTGCTTACCTTCTGTGTGGTGATGCAGTAAACTTCTAGCTTAAAGGAAAGCCTCAGTGAAACCTTTTCATTTCAATTTACATTCATGTATACATTATTCTGGGAAATCAAGACAGGAATTTTGTTCCTTTGTATAGATTCGGATAGTGTTAGTGGTGGTCTTTGTACCTTGATTTCAAATTTTTTACTTTTATTTAATGAGGGATAACCCATAACAGCTACCAAATTGTTTCTTCTTGATTCTTGTTTTAAAGTGAACCTGTGCCAGTATGTTATAACTCTACAACAAGTAAGTGTTGCTGTAGCAGTTTTTCTTTACTTCATTTCTGATAGTTGGCCTTAAAGGAACAGACTCTTTTTCTCCATTTGGTTGTCCCAGTATCGCCTTATGTTTTATATTGAAAATTATGCAGTGTTTTCTGAGAATGATTCTGAAATAATTTAACCGTTTGAAGAGCTATAGCACATGTACAGAGCTTCAGCAGAACTGTAGGAAACATTTAATATTCTCTTGGGCTTTCTGCTCTCTGCTGGTGTGAACAGTCTTTGGTCTCTTCACAGAGTTACTTTTATTTCACTTAATTGATGATTCTGAAATAGTTGGTATTTTCTTATATTTTTAAATAGGTCTAGATTCATTTTTAGTCTACAAATGTTGTCACTTCTAATGAAGATGCAGAAGTGCTTGGGTAAGAAAGTCTCTTGTGGCCTAGATGTTGAGTCCATGAAATGCCTGAGAGAAGAGTTCTTAATGGTGTGTGACCTGTGCATCCGTTCTCTCCCCGAGCTGGAATCGGGAAGGGAACGGCTTGCTCTGCTCCTTCTCTGTATCTCGAGGGCTGAAGCTGCCGGATGCAGATCAGTTACCAGCTCAAGAGAAGGAAATCCTAGGTGATCTGTACTGAGTGTGCAGCTCTTGGTGTTGTTGAACTCTGTTTAAAATATGAGCTGTGATCCCAGGTAATGAGACGCTCTGAAAAAAACGTCCAGAGGGAACTGCTGTGAATTTAGATGTGAGGTATTGATAGCCTCTGTAACTAGTGGCTCTTCCTAATATTTTCTTGACATTTGAAAGGGGAGAGACAGCCATGTTTCTTTTTGTTTGGTGAACTATGGGTGGTATGGGCTTGTTTTTATTATCATTATTCTTAAATTTCCTTTTTTTATTAAATTGGTGCAGTTTAAATAAAAAACCTGCTGGAACTGGGGAATAAGGGCACTCTAACTCCCAGTAAAGAAGCAGGAAGGCCCTTTGGGAAACTTGCTTAAAGTTTAGTCTTCTCCTGTTGTGACAGGTCACGTAATATCACTTGAAATGTCCTGAAATGCCACTTGTTTCATCCCCTAAAGATTTTTCTGATTGGGTGACCCTATTTTTTTTGGATTTCTAAAAGTCCCATTTCTAATGGACAGAAACCTATGGTTCTTAGAAGAAAGGTTTCTTCCTGTCCAGGGACAAGATCTCCTAACAGTTTCTTCACAGATTTTTTTTAACCTAGAGGAAAATAAAAGCTCGTGTGACCCTGGCATCACTTAATTACGTGTGATAGTACTACACGCGGGCAATATGAGAAGCCCTCTTTATCCTCTTGTCATCACTATCTCCTGTCAAGCATTTTGTAATGCGAAGTTGCTTCATCTGGCAGAGTAGTTTTAGCTGTGACAACTGTATGCTTGAAAGTATGAAACACAGGGTCTGCAGTGGTACTCTTTTCTGTTTAAAATAAAAAATCTCTTTTTTGTCGGGGCAGGGGAGGGACGGAGAAAGTTTCCATTATTTGCGAGTAATCTTTACATCTCTTTATAGGTTTCTTTTGTCCCAGATCAGTTCCTGAAGATAAATAAATGTGATCTGGCTCCTTTCCACAGTTACAATTTATTTGGCAATGTAATATTGACTTTTTTTTTTAAGACTCTTAAGTCAACTGTAGACTATATATTAAAAGCAAGCACAGTTGTTCTTCCTTCAGCATAAGTTAGGAAATGTTTGAGACCTGGTCCTAATAAAGAGCTTGTTCACTCTCTGGTAGCTATTTACACAGCTGGGAGAGAACATTACACTCTAAACCCTGATATGGGGTCTTTGAGGTTGTAACAGCCTACACATACAATGCTTGAGATGTTGGGTCTTTTCAACATTGAGCCATATATGAACAAATGCTGATTTGATCTATCTTTCCACTTACTGCGTATAGACGTACTTTGAAGTAAATCTGTTGATTCAAGAAACTCTTGAATCCCCTTCTGAGAGCTAGCCAGTAGCTGGAATTCATCTCATGATCCTTACTGACTTTTATAAATGTGAATTTTCAGTTGTTTAAACAGTTAGGCGAAGTTGAGAGAGATTGGGGGAAGATTCGGGGACGTAAGTGCTTTCTGACTACTTAAAAGCTGGCTCATGTAACCTGTATCATGGTGATCTTGAACTGATTAAAGAGCAAAAAGAATGAAATACTATGAATAATAAAGTGGCACTGAAGCGCTTTACTATCCTGCTGAAATGACATTCCAGAAGTACCTGTGAGGCTGCATTTTTTGCTGGAATGTGTGTGTGTCTGTCTATGAACATATATATACACACGCACGCACACACAGAATGGAATTTAGGTTCTTTCTTTTAACCAGAGCAAAGTTAAAACTGTGCAAAGGATATGTTTGAGATATCTGCTGTGTTGCTCTGTAGATATTCGTTGAAGATAAGAAATTGCATCTGATTCATGTAAATATTAACTTCGTGATGCGAAATGAAGTGTGAAAATAGAGGGGAGAATTTACCAAGAAGTTTCTAAAGAGTTTTGAATAAATTAATATGAGATCATCAGCGGGAACTATATTTCCCAAGCAGAAGATGAGATTACAATTAATGAAAAATTAAGTAGTTTGTCTGTGTATTAAATGGCTTAAGAAACAGTCAGGAATTTTGGGAAATGATGTACAGCTCCTAGAGCACGGACTTGCTGAACTAATGTACTTCATTGATGGGTAAGTAAACCTCCCTTTTACTTCCCAGAATCTCATGGGTTTTAGCACTGCATTTAAGCATTTATTGCTATGTATGAGAGTCTAGTGCATCATCAGAAGCAGTGGATTTAAACGAGGATAATTCTTCATTTAAACTTTATCTTTCTGTGAAGTTCATGAGAACTCTTTGAATGCTTTTTCTCATAGTGTTTGCCCTTCGCCCCTTCGTTTCTTGGTTTGGCAGGAAATGGAGGTTTTTATAATACTACAAATTAGGTGCTCTTGCTGTTTTATGGAGTCTTTAATTTGGCGCATACTGGGACATTCAGTCCCAAAGGTCTAGAATGGGTGTTCAGACTGTCCCAACTGTAAAAGCTCTCCTCGTGTGCACGTGTGTGTGTACCTGCAAAGGGGCTGACTGTCAGGTTGTGAAATTTCTGCCATGATAGAAAGGTGTATGAAAACCTCAAGTGAAATATCACAGACTATCAGGCTCTCTGTCTTTCTGTCTGTCTGTGTGTCTGTCTTCTTCATGGAAAATGCTTTGGTTTTCTGAGGCAGGGAGAACAAAACAAAAACAGAAATTTATTCGTACAATTTCTCCTTTGCTCTCCAGTGAGAGTAATGCTTTCCCTCCTGGTTCCAGCCTTCCCGCTCTGCCTGTTTAACGGAGTGTTGAGAAATAACCAAGGGCTTTCTGTGAACCTTTCTTTACCCTGTCATAGTTCCTTGAACAGAATCATTGTAGCCTTGTTGAAGAATAGAAGCCCTCAGGGAAGACTGACAGAGGATGGGGAAATGTTAAATGGAGCTTGCACTCTCCCATCAGAGCTTGCTGCTTGCCTAGTGCACAGGGATATTTTGGTGTAATGCTGTAGTTGTGTGAGTGGGACCTATATTTTTAATTCTGCTTCCCTATTTATATATACATACACACATTAAAAAAAAAAAAGCAGTTATCAAAAGAGCTGATGCTTTAATTTTTGCCAGGCAGTTGGTCTATCCAAATTGATTGTCTGCATATTAGTCTTACTTAGTGTTTAATATACTTGGGCATTTGCCAGGGACCTCCGCTAGTGCAACAAGTTCCTATAACAAGCCAGCAGAGAATCGAAGAGGGAAGAGGTTGTTGAGACAGAAACCAGAATGCTTGGACCAGGACATTGAATGCAAGACAAAAACTCCACTCTGGTCTTGGAAATCACTGTGTATTTTTTGCCTTACCAGCTGTCATGAGAGAGCTGAACAGGTTATTTTGCTGATGGAAGTCCTTGGTCTTCGGACTGCAGTCATCAGCATGTGAAGGTTTAGAGCTCTCCTTCAGAGGCGATGGGCTCTTCCATTAGTGCACGATCAATTGAGAGAAACACCGACTTCTTTGAAAGGTTTTCTCGTTATATTTAGTTAAAGAAAATCAAAGAATTCTTAAGGTTAGAAGGGACCTCTAGAGATCATCTAGTGCAATCCCCCTGCATACACAGGGTCACCTAGAGCATGTGGCACAGGACCGCATCCAAGCGGGTTTTGAATATGTATGTTGGTTGCTTGACACTATCTTCAGTAGTAACGCTTTCTTAACCATGTTCCTAGCTTATTTATGGGTACGCCACGCTCCTTGACAGGGGGATTTAATGGCACTTTGGTCTGGAGCAGTTTATTGCTTTCTGTTGTTTGCATCTGCACCAGGAAGGCCTGTGAAAGCTGGTTGGTGTGTGTGCATTTACTTAAATATTGTCATGCAGACATGAGGTGGAACGACAATATGCAGCACTGGGCTGAAACTTCCTTCCTGCATCCCCTCTTTTGTCTCTCTCACATATTTAGAAGTCAGGCAGCTTTTTTTCTTTCCTTTTCTCAGCAGTGCAGCACCTTGTAAGTAAAAGGGCTAGCATGATGTTGAAATCTCTTCCTTGAGTCCTACACGTGAGTCAGATAGGTATGGGTTTGACAGTTTGCATAGCACTCTCATATGCTTATAAATGTCCTATCTTAAAAAAGACAGTTTTAGCATTCTAGGTTAATGACTTTGATTAAAGAACGAAAGGTCCCCAGAATCTACATTTCAAAGTCCTCTTGGCCTCACTGTGTTCCTACAGAGTTACTTTTTTAAGCAAAGCTCTTATGCCACACAGTGGAGGTGGCCGCTGTGCCAGTTTTGAGGCAGTACTTAACTAACGCGTGCTGCTAGCACGTGTGAGCCCAAGTCTGCGTGTGGAGGGAAAGGTGGCATGGGGTGAGGCAGGAGCTCTCCTGCTCGTGAGGAGTTGTAGCAAGAACTGCATCTTGTTCAAAGAGTAGAAAGTAAATATTCTTGAAGCTGTGCTGGATGCATGGATGTATGGTGAGTTCCAGAACCGGCATCAAGTTGAGAATTGTTAACGTGGCTTCTTTGAACTGAGAATGAGGCTGTAACAAGGTTTGTCTCTTTTCTCATTCCGTGTGTGTGTCTAATTTTGGGGTACAGCAGCATAATCTGAAAGCAAGAAAGGTCTTTTCTGTCCTGTGTCCTATGTTACCCTAGTGCAATTCAGTCAGACTTAGCAAATGCAACTTCAGTGTCATCCCAGAATCCCCCAAAATATTATCTGGAAGCTCAACTGAGGTGCAAAGTGGAGACCTGACAGCTGGGGCTAGGGCAGGGCCAAGGCAGAGCAGGGAGCTGGCCTGGCGGCGGGAAGCACCTTGCCCTTTCACTTAGGGATGGTATTTTAGGCCCCTGTGGAAATTCCCCTCTCTGCCTCCTTTGGCTCTGGTACATCCGGCGTGTCTCCTCTTGGTTGTCTGAGTTGAGCATGAGGGATTTGTGCCGGTGCCAGGAGCAAGGCCAGAGCCCCGTCTGTTTTCTGTGGAGGAGGGCGGGGGATATGGTGTATGTGAGGGGGAGGTCTTCTGAGCTTCTCGTCAGAGATTAACTGAAGGGTGTCTTGTTAAACCAGGAATAGAACCGTGCTTTTGAGTTACAGGGTTAGCTATCTGTGCATATGTGTTACTTCATCCTAGAGGAATTGTAACTCTGTTGTGAAGGGGACATTTAATCCTTTGAATGCACAGAAAGTGGGAAGAATGAGGAAAATAAATATTAGTATCTCTTGCCTGGAAATCTGCAAAGCATGGGTGCAAGAGTATTTCCTCAGCAGTAAAGGATTTGCTTTATATGTCCTTGGGCTCTTCCGGAGCAGTTTTCTCTTCTGCTAAACTGAATGTTGCATTATGGTGTGTGTCCTTTGAAGTACACCTTGTCATAGGGAATCTTGCCTATTACTTGCTGTAGAAACTCTTGCATCGCCTTTGATTTCTGTCTTACAACAGACACAAGTTGACCTGTGGGTATATTTGGATGTGCCTTCTGTTTCTGTGAGGTCTCTGCAGTCATCTTCGTGAGCAAGTGCATTTTGTGGGCTCCCCGTTGTCCTTGCAAACCACCATGTGGTGCATGAGTTACGTATCGCACACGCTGAGTTTCTTCGTGCAGGGTGAGGACGCTAGCAGGGCTGTGGCACAGAGGTGCGGTGGGCTAGGCAGGGGGCGGTGTCGGCAGCAACGCTGGGTCAGCACTGCAGGGTCCTGAGCTGCACGAGGGGTTCTTGGCTGAATTTGCTGTAACTCCACAGAATGTGTGTTTAGATGCCTTCTTTTCACAGAGACAAATGACAACTTCAAGGGAAACTCCAAAAAGAGCAGAAAAAGTTGATTCCCAGCTGTCTGGGTCCTCCTCAGGATATATGATTTGCTAAGTAGCAGAATCCTCTGCTTCTTCTCAGTATTGTAAGACTAGAGACTTCTTTCTATTTTCAGCAGCAACTGTTGTCACACAACAGTAGTTGTGTAAGCTGGTGTGATGTATGTGTGGCATAAGTGCTGGACCCCATGATCTCCTCGATCTCCCTCTTACATACATGTGGAATCAAGCTAGTCTCCTTCATTGGGCCCTGAGGTGGCAGGAGTTCAACTGCATGTTCACTCTTGCACTGTTCAAGTAAGTGTACATGCAGCAGGGAAGCTGATGCAGGACACATGAGTTGCCTGGGACACTTGGTCCACCCAGTTTAATGTGTGCACACTGGAGTGTTGTGTTTTGGCACATCACACACAGGAGATTCCTGCAAGTAATTCATTCTGTGTCCTTGGGTGGTTTCTGAGGGCAGGAATTAAAACAAATTCCTCATCCAGGATTATGTCTGCATTAGGGAGTAGAATTAGGAAGACCGGTTCAGAGGTGAAGATAGTAGGTGTAAATATGGTGCCACCTCTTACTGTGAGGAGAAGCTGTTGTCATCTGCACCAGCGCAGTGTCTATGTAATACCTATTCAGAGGGCCCTATGGCATGGAGGGTGGGATGGGAGACACTTTTTACAGAAGACTTGAACAGTTGCTTGGATAACGTAAATGTGGATTCCACTATATAAGTGTGTTGTTGTGCCATCTCTGTGCCTCCCGTACGGGTGCTCCTGGAGAGGAAGCAAGCAGCATACCTGGGGTGGCTCGCTTGTCCTCAGGTGGGGAGGGTTTCAGCAGCGGTATAAGAACTGCCTCACAGCTTCCCTTGCTCTAGGCCTCCCCACTGCTGGGGCTAAAATTCGGGTCAAGTACCCAATGCTTCTCAGCAGCTGCTTAGGAGAGGCATCGTTGTGCCAGTCCAGCCAGTCTCCAGCTTGCTCTTTGCAGGAGAGGTTCAAGCAAAAGGGTGCAGCCTTCATGGATAGGTAAACTGTGTTTTGTATCCGTGGAGGTCACAGATGGCACCTCACTGTTGACGGTCATTTTCTGCATGTCCCTTTTCTACACGAGATGCAGCCCCTTGGTCATCAGTCCCAAGGGCCCTTCCGCCAGGCGCTTGTTGTGGCCACTCTGCACGTGCTTGTCGCGCTCTCACGCGCGTTGCTGGAGCCGCCGCTCAGCTGAGCGCAGCGCAGCCTCTTGAGCTCTGGGAGCTCAGCCTCTTTCCCACCTCTCCGCTCTCTCTCTCTCAAAAAAAAAAAAAAAAAAAAAAAAAAAAACAGCTGTCAGGCATTGCCTTTTGCACTTCTTCAGTCTGCTGCTTTCTGCTATCCCAGATGTTGCCCTGGGTAATTGTGGATTGTGGCAGTGATTAAGAGGCCTCTGCATTATCAGTGCTCCCTTTATGAACAAAGTATGTTATGTAAGTGGCTGTACTTAAAGGGAAAATCTTTATCCTGCTGCAGAGATGTGTCAGATTTCTTTAGTTTTTCCCCTGTAAGTGCTTCCACTTTTAGAAGGGGTCACTGTGAGTTGAAATAGATTGAAATAAAAGAAAAGTTTACTTTCAAACCTAGTCTTTTGGAGACAGTGAGCATGAGAGCATTTCTGCCTAATCTGATGCGCAGTAGACTAGATGGGCCATCCTCTGCTACCTGAGTGCATCTGAAGATTGACCTGGCCTGTCTTCCACCTTTCCTTGTGGAAGAAGAATTAGCTGGGTGACTGTCCTTCTCAAGTCTCACATAGTTTTGAGGAAAGTGGGCAGAGAGAGAAGACTCTTGAACCCCAAATCTGACCTGTTTTTCCTGTTTCTCTCCACAGCTGCCAAAAGCCTGCTGAACAAGAAGTCAGATGGAGTGAAGGTAAGTTCTCACTCTCCCATCTCACTGTCCCACCCCCACCTGAACAGGATCCCCTCCCAGGGTAAAACCACACCACTGTCCTGTTCCACGTACGGTAATGCAGCCCTGGGTGGGATCTCAATGTTTCTTACATGTTGCACAACTGTCTAGGTGCACCATTGTACCAACGAGGTTTCTTTTCCCTCTTTTCTCTGAAGCATGGAGACCTGACCAAAGTTGTGGATTAGAAATCCAGCTCTGGTGTGGCGCATACATCTGATTAGACTGACTCTGTTCTGTGCAGAATGCTCGAGAGTATAGAAAATGCACAGAACAGTTGTTGATGGTGGATGACCAGCAGACCCCCAGGAGATCCCTTTGTCTCACCCCCTTCACGTATGCTGAAAGTTGAGCCACAAAAAGAAGTGGGAAATGAGGAGCCTTCTGAGTTACTGCTCAGACAGAAAAGGATCTTTAATTCACATTCAAGTTCAGTCTGCATCCCTGATGTCTATACCCTCCCTGGTTCCCTGCTGAGGGAAATCATTCTTTCCCCCCTTACCCAGCACTCTTGGTGCACATGGTCATCTTCTAGTTCTGGAGGTCAAGACTGTTCAGTATTCAGGCATCATCTCTTGGCCATCCAGGATTAGAGTAGCAACAGCTAGGGACTTGAGGACTATCTCTCCTTGACTTTTCCAAAGGATGACTGCCTTCCAGCTGGGAAGGGAGTGTTCACTTTATTTGCTTGCACTTCCATTTGAACACAAGCCTTTCTTTGCAACTGTAAGTGAAATACCTCATCTTCTGGTTTGGCACTGTGGAAGCCTTCGCTCTCCCCCTGCTGGTGGATTTTGACAGGCGTGTTGAAGCACCAGTCCACTGCTCTTTCCTGCTCTTTTGGCCTTTTTGCGTTTCAGTGAGCCTTTGTTTCTAGAAAGAATGCAAGCAGATTGCTGAAAGATGTTTTCAGGGGAGGTGTCTTTATTTTGGTGATTGCTGTAATAAATACTGCATTCTTGCAGTTCTGCTGTGTCCTGCCTGAATGAGACCCAAGCCTGGATTTCTTTGCCCAAAATAATATGTGGAACTGCTAGTGTTTGTCTAGAATACACATCTTTGAAATGTGCCTGCAAGAGTGAGCTTTTGTACCTTTGCCCATGCCTGCGTCTTCTGTACAGGTGTGTGTCAGACCTGTGTAATGATGCAGCAAGCACCTCTGAGTTCTCTCATCTGTCAGTGCAGACGGCACTACAATAAAATCCCAGTGTAATAGGAATGGATGGTCCCTGAGTCAATGAACTGAGAACCAGCAGACACATGCTTCAGAATCCCTACATGTCAGGAAGAAAAATAACTGGAAAAGCAACATACAGCAATATATCTATGCTTTTTGTATCTATCTATCTATAGCTTTTTGTCTACCTAGGAAACATGTGGCTTTCTTAAAATTCTTGATTTCCAGCAGGCTCAGTGTGTGTTACAACTCGGGTCAAAATGTTGCAGAAATGGTCACATTGCATGCACACTGCTTAGGAGACAAAGCTTCCTGGCCACATCGTCAGGGAGACCTGTGTGTTTGGAAGAGGCTTCCATTCTATAAGATGTGCGCTGTGCATTTCCAGTAGAACATGATGTCTTTCTTCCTTTCTGAAGAAGAATAGAACTGAATTTTGCTTTTCTGCCCAGTTTTGAAGGATTTTTCAACTCTTCCTTATGTTTGTATGTTCTTCATATATAAATTAATAGTTGTGACAAAGTGGAGGATAGAATGAGAACAGGACCAGTCTGGCCTCCTGCACAGCATTTTCTGTATGTGGTGAGTGGGGTTATCCTCTGGGAACTGCTTCCTACTTCTGTGTGACTCTAGAGACCTGTCAAGCATCTGCATCCAATTTTCATCCTCCTCAGAGTGAGAGCAGTCCTACTGTGCCCTACCAGCCTGCTTGAGAGAGCAGACTGGTTATAACAGCGTACAGGTCGCCTGCCTCCTGCCGAGCAGGTCGTGCTCTGTGTGTGTGTGTGTGTGTGCACTGCTTCCTCCATGTGTTTGTTGCAGCTATGTGCTGCTCTCCCTCTTCATCCCTGCAGTTTGTATGTATGCTGATTCTTCCCATTAGGCATCCATGGAAATGGAGCCTTTTGCCACTTCCATGTGCTCACCAGAGCAGGACTAGCTTGCTTGACCACCCTGTAGTTGTTCTGAGTGTGTCTCTGTGCCTGGCGCTGTCTGATTGTTGGCATTACTGTCGTGAGCAGTTTAATGTCTTGCTGCTTATGCAGGAGACTTGTAATTTAGCCACTCTGATTCTCTTCTAGAGAGCTTTGGCAAGTGGCTTCAGTTAAGGATGCCTGCTCTTGTGTTACTGGTTGCAGACTCTATGATCCTTTTCCCTATGCAGCAGTGCAGAGCACAGATCCCGTGACTTGAGTGCCAAACACCTTCAGCTTTGTGATATCCTCTTCACTCTCTCTTCCTACATAAGTAATTTTATATCAGATATAGGTTCAGAACAAGCACTGCAGAGTGTATTTTCAGGTCTAGTCTACTGACTGCATACCATACAGTTCAGCTTTCTGTCATATTTCCTCCCAATATGAAGACTTCTTCCTCCTATAACCCCCTAAAATGACTTATCTGCAGAGATTTGAGATGAAATGTTTCAGTGTCTTCATTATGTTTTTTCCAGTCCAGGGCGATT
Organism: Tinamus guttatus; assembly: GCF_059628265.1. Classification (NCBI taxonomy): domain Eukaryota; kingdom Metazoa; phylum Chordata; class Aves; order Tinamiformes; family Tinamidae; genus Tinamus; species Tinamus guttatus. The sequence continues at coordinate 8,853,863 of NW_028288780.1, forward strand.
GTGCCAAGAGTGTTTGGGAAACGCGTTGTGCCATAGATAGCCATGCAGAGGATTAGAATGGAAAGATTATTCCTGCCACTGACTGATGATTGTACTGTTGTAAAAATTAGTGGCTTTAAGACCATTAAGAAAAAGCACAATTGGTTTGGCTTAATTTACATTGAAGGTATTTTTCCCACCCCAGGTTGATGTTTATTTGATAGGATTCAGAAGTGTGATTATAGTCGCACCAGGATCCTGCAGTATTCCAGATACTGTAGGAATTTGTAGTACATGGTAATAGGTAAGTTTGAGCGAAGGCCACACGCTTCTCTTGGGTTGTTCTCTAGAATGCCATGTGTTCTAGGTATATTGGTGAATACCTGATGAATGATGTTACTGCTTTAGCATAAATGAGAGAGGAATGGTATATTATACATAGTGATAAAACCATCTGGTGTAATTTGCAGTCATCTGGTATTTATTAGCTGTAAGAAACACATTTTTTCCTCTCTATAGGAATTAGCTTTAATCCTTTATTGAAGCAAACCTAACATTCTGAGGTAATGGGGATGCGTGTGTTTTACTTCCTTTTGGAAGGAGGGAGAAAAAAGCTTAAGTCAGGAGTGGGGGAACACATAGGAAACATTTTTAATGTATTATAGGTGTGTCTACAGTGACATTGTTTTACTAGATTTCCACGTAGGTGACCCCCTCCTCTAGCCAATTTTTTCTCTTCCATTTCAAACACTCCTGGCCTTCATTGTGCACTGCTGCTTCTATTTCAAGTACTAATTTTGCTAATTGGTAGATGTTCCATCAACTTGGCACCTGAGAACTTTTCCATTATCTTAAATAATGAATGATTTAAAGTGCCTTGTGTCTTAGATTGTCCCTGCCCACCAAACCTTCACTGGTAGTGCTGCACTTGCTCTCTTCAGGCAGGATTTCTTTCCAGACTGGTGGAGTAGCATCAAGGAAAGCCCAGGTTTTATTGCCAAGGATCATAACTTTCTACTTTCAAATCCAGAAAGTGAGACTAGAAGATTCTGGTTGACGAATTGCAGAGCCATGTAACATACCACGTATCTTGTGGCCACCACTGTAGGTCCCAGGTATATATGTTTTTTAAAGATTCTAAATTTGGAAGCAACATGCAACTGTATTTTTTAAATCTACTTTCCATAGTTTCATATCAAACCTATTTGTTTTCTTGTTTCCCTTTCCACTTGTAATCTGGATTTGCCGTCCGCTGGTGAGAGGGGTTAAGGACCGACTGGAGCAGACAAGGGAATGAAGATTAAGGACACTTTGTGAGGAATGTCCTTTCTCCGACTTTGTCAGGAACTGAGCTCCCTATCGTTAGGGCTCCAGTATTCCTGCCAATTTTGTCTCTGGGCAGTGCTTCAAACACTGGTGTTCCCTTTTTTCTAAAGGGGAATTTCCCTTATTACTAGTGGGAGAAAATGCATTTGTTGCCAGATCTAAGATGGCCTGACAGATTCATCTTCATAATCAGAAAATGTTAATGCACAAAGTGCTATTTTCAGTTAAGTATATAATTATAAGCATTTTAAACTTAGCTCTTCTTTGTTGTTTTCCTTTTTTGCTTGTTTTGAGCTTTTTGGTTTTTGATTAAGAAATACAAAATGTTACCACTATTTTTCAGGAGTAACTCTCCTGAGTTTTTCAGTGTAACTCTCTAGCTAGTAACTTGTATAGAAAGCTAGAGGATGTGAAAGGCTTTTAACAGCATTCATTTGAAATGCTCTGCAAAACTTGTTGACTTTGTACCTTGTCACTCTACTGCACAGACATGGTTTTATTACCCAGTAAAAGCTGAACAGGATAGCTGAAATGAGAACTGGGCTGAAAGAGTAAAAATCTAGGGTTTCAGCGTGATGGGGTTAATGTGGTAAAACCTGCCCTCTGCAGAGAGGCACCAAATGCTATTTGCTTGCTGTTCATAAGAAACATTGCAGAGTGCACAGTTTTTATTCCTGGTAGTACCAGTTTTCTCTGCTGGAAAAGCATCCCCAAAAAGGTGGGGAAGAGGCAGGAAAGGAGCTGTGCAAGCTGGCATCGCTGCCGGGAGGGCAGTTTGTGGAGGAGCATGTGACAGAGAAGGCAGGCTGGCAAAGTGAGCCCATAGGGAATTCTTAGAAAACGGCCCTCTTGAAATGCAGAATACCTGTGCAGGAGTTAATGCTCCTGTTTCTACAAGTGGTCTCGTAATGATCTTTCAGACATAATGTTTAAAGATTGAGCGGTGAGAATAAATGAGGAGGACCCAAGTTCACCTGAACACAACAGTTTTATACTGAAATGTTTTATTCGGGATACTTGGGGAGCACTTCAGATCTGGTTGAATGGAGTGCTGACATCCAATAACACGTTCCACTAACCTTTGATGCCTTTTTTTTTTTTTGCTTGTATCATTGTAATGCTTAGAAGCTCCGTCTGAGGTGAAGGTCCAATGTGCTTAGTGCCGCACCGATGCCTAAGTAGGAAACCCCTGCCCCCCAGCTCACACCTAGAGATGAGCAGGCAAAGCACGAGAGAAGAGAGGGGTTCACAAAGATGAAATGACTTGCTCAGCATCACATAAATGACTGCCCAAAACTGTAACTGGGACCCTGACTGGATTCACTCTTTACTTCTTACGACGTCTTCTAGCCTGCGTGGTATTTTCTGTGGGAGATGGCAGTGATTTGCACCGGGTGTTCCCAGTACTGTTGCTGTCCTGAAAGGCAGTGACTTGCACATGTGTGTGCTGCTCACTGTGCACTCTACTGTTTGGTGTTACCCAAGCAGAGTTCTTTCTTCCCTCAGGTTTCAGTGTAGGCAGTTTGAACACCTGAATTTCACACAAATACAGAGCATTAACAAAGATTCACCCGTGGGGTTGAGGGGAAAATGCCTGTACTGCTTTGGGAGAATGTTTTGTTGCGTCTCAGATGTGGGGAGATCTTTGCAGTGATCGTTGAGGTTCTTTACCAGAGGCTGGTTGTCTATAACACTTTTTTTTCCAATTCCCTGGATTGTCTTTGCACTGCCTAGAAATACTAGCAGCATACAGAGATGTAGCTGCATTATGGAAGGTCTGTCATAACCAAACTTCTGTTACTTTTTTTTTTTTTTTTTTTTTTTTTACTAGCTGTAGCCACATAACACAAAAAGTTTTGCTCGCTCATGTGGTGGTCTTAGGTGCCATAGGCAACTTAAGTCTCTGTTAGAGAGAGTTGGGAGACTGATCTGTTGTTAGTGATTTCCTTGACAATATTTTGTCTTGGGTGTTACTGTGCTTTGATGTTTGAGCACTCACTGTCAGTCAACATCTGTCTTTTAATCTCTGATCTTAATGCAGACCCTCCTCCCTCCTCCATGTTGTATTACTTAACTATCTGTTTTTTATTATTATTATACTGGCCAGTAATGATGTACTCTCTGGGGTTTCCAGAATCCATCATGCCATGTTAATAGAGCAACAGTGTTTTAAAGTTAGATTGTGCTCTAATTAAATTCTGATCTGCAGAGGGCTCAATTTCCTCTTGTATCAATGTTTCTTGTGTCTCTAATTTCTGAAAAGAGAAATGGGGAGAGGGTGGTGTGTTTGTGTTCTGTGTGGTTTGGTTACCTCTCCTTTGATATAAAACTGTTTGGTTGTCTGATAACTTTTTCTAACCCCCTTGTATCTGTAGCTCTTGAGAAATCAGTAGGCACTTCTAATGAGACCATCTCCTCTAAGGAAAAGCTTCCCTGACATATCTGTGTGTGCTGTCTTTCTGTAGGATAAACTTGTAGGTTTAAATATAAAGGTCTAAAAATAAAACCTTGTTTTGGAGTCATTTTTCATCAGGTGTGAATTTCCAGTTTTCCTGGAGAAGAGTCCTGCTCTGTGGCTGGTAACAAGGACTCCTCTGAGTTACTGTTGGTCTGAGCATTGTATTAGCATACTGGGAGTCCTTTCCATTTTAGCTCTTACTTGAGGAAAAAAATGTGGAGAAATTAAATTGTCCAAAGAAGATGATGTGAGGAATCATATATTTGTAAACCAGTCAAGTCCCATATTGCCTCTGTGAAATGGAAGCTCAGTGAGCAAAATGCTGAACAGATCTAGTAGCACCAGCATTGGTCCCTATTGAAGTTCAACATCAGATGAAGCAGGAGCTTCACTAGTTGAAAACTGCTCCTGCGCAGTCCGCTTTATCCTGGGGTTTAGATGGAGAGTAAATCGGAACGTGGTGCTGGGCGAGTGTGGCACTCCCTGCTCACAGAGCCGCCAGCCTGTGCGTGTGTGTGAGCTCTCCCGCGAGGCTGGCAGGCAGGACTCCCTGGGCAGCAGGGGTGGGAAGCGCTCTCCCCTGAGGAGCGGACAGCGAAGGAGAAGAGCAGGTGGAAGAAGCTGGCAGACGTAGCTGGGGAACAGCTAGTGCTGTAAGGAGGAAAACCAGCCAAGCTTGGACTGGGCAGGACAGCACTGATCAGAATAGAGGAAGATCAGAGGGATGCATGTTGAGCCTGCCTTACTGGAGAGTGGAGTTCAGCGTGGAGTGTGGCTGAAGCTATGTTTGGGCAAGAAGACATGTCCTAGAAAAATGGGTAGCATTTGCACATTGGTCTCTGTTTTCTCTCTGTTTCTGAGAGCATAAGGTGAGCCGATTGTGGAGCACCTCCTTGCTTTCCTTGCCTTTTCTGTGCTTCAGAGTGTGGGTGCATCTTTCCTCTCCTGTGCCAGCCCCAATTTCTGTGCAAGGGAGCCCTTCTTCTTCCCATATTATCCAATAAATCACCCCATCTTTCTTTGGCCCTGGGAATGCTACTATGTCCTCCTCCCTACCCTCTCATGATGGTGTCGTGCACACACACATTTGCTTTCTCCAAATGTGAGGAGTTTTGTGCCTACCTCCCCATGTGGCTGGAGAAACTGCTCCTAGCTCCGAGGTAGGAGAGCGCACATCCCACGTCTCGTGCATATATATTCTTCCCTCTTCCCTCTTTCTGTCTGTATGTTTGGCACCTATGTTCTGGCTTTGATGTTTGAATGGATGGGAATCTCTGACGCTGCCCTTTCCCCTGGGCGTGGTGGTGTTCTTTAAGAGCAACTTTTCTCCGCTCCTTTTTGCGTGTCCACACGTTTCTGCTGCTGCTTATTCCTAGGGGAGTGTTATTAGCAGGGGGGCCCTTGCTGGCACACTGTTGTGTGAATAGTTTCTGTGCTTTTCTTCTCATCTCCTCTCTTCCCTTCTCTTTCCCTCTCTCAATGGTGTGTCCAGAAAAGGAAGTCGAGCTCCAGTGTGCATTTGATGGTGAGCACCTCCCGTAAGCTGCCTGCGATTCGTGCGTCCGCCATTCTCATGCCATGCACGCTCGGCTTGTGCTCATCACCCTACATAGCATGTCTGTGCGGGGGGCGGTGGCGGGGACCGTCGCGCACTGAAAGGTCCACGTCCTCACGAAAAGGGCCCTGGGACTGTCTGCCCTGCCAGCCAGCCGCACGGTTCCTGTTTGTACAGAAAACCAGCGGCTGCAAACGCAGTTTGCCGTTGCCTGCTCCCAGTGTCTGATCTGAGTGCGAAACCCAGAGGCAGAGGTTCTCCAGGGCCCAGCAGAGCACCTGTGCGCCCTGCCTGGGTGTGGGGCTTTGTCGGTCTGTTGTAGAGGTGCCAACAAGAGGAGCAGGTGCTTTGCTTGGCGTTGGTGCCGTGAGAGCCCTGCAGTGTAGAACCAACTTGGAGTTGCTCCAAAAGTGGCAGAGGCTGATGGGGCTGCACTGTTCACACGGGAGGAGCGGGCACAGCACCGCCGGGCGGCTCAGGGCTGCCGCTCCCTTCTGTTTTAGCATTCTGTCCTAGCAAAGTTTGTCAGAGCCTTTACAATCCCAAACTTGTCCCAATCTCGTCTGTGTCTCCCAAATGCATGACCAAATACCTGATAACTGCCTTCCCTGTCTTATTTATTTCCTTTTTTTCATCCATCCAGATGTTTGACATTCATAGAATGTGTCAGAAAAGTAGTCAAATCAGTTTTAAGGGAGCAAAGAGAAAATTGGCCAGTGCCATATTGTAAGGAGTCATGTACAGCCCCTCAGATAATGCCTATGTCTGACACTAAGATCTGGACAGTAACTACAAGTGCACTAGTAGCATTGTGGCTCCTGTCTCTGTTAGAAAAAGAAGCTAAAACATTTCTGCCGTATGGTAGATAGGAATATTATGGTACTGAGAAAAAATGTTTCTGCATTACAGTCCGGAAAATATGTCCCCCCTGCTTCCTCCTTCAGTAACATCTTAAGCCCATGTAAGCACAAAAAGCACAGAGTATGGTTTGGAAAATCTGATGTGCGAGACTGGCTTTTCCCTAGACCTGCCTATACCAAAGTCCAGGGCAGGAGTGCTTCGTGCCAGTCTTTTCTGCCCACTGCCAGCACCACTCAGGTTCCCTCTGCGTGTTGTTTTAAAGCAGCTGGGGTACGTAAACCATTAAGCGTCAGTCTCGGAAAACAGTGAGGCCATGAAGGTGGCTAAAGACGCAGAGAGAGCCCGTATGATGGTACTTATTTGCTTTTTACTGACTACAAGTGTGTGTCCTGAACGATATGATCACTGGTCTGTTTTCTTTCTCTTGCACCCTCTGTGTTGTTTGTACCTGTCTGTCTGTCTCTCGTCTAGCTCGGGAAGCACTTCCAACTGCTGTGCCAAAAACAAAACTAATTGTGTTAAATCTTAAAAAGGGCCTGGCACCTTTTTAGGTGAATTGGCTTCTTTCAGCTTGAGCTGAGAACTGCCAAGGATCATGGCCTGTCCAGTGCCTGGGAATGGGAGGGGAAGGAAGGGGGTAAGAGTGTCCCGAGCACTTGGGCTCAGGGAAGGACACTGGGATAGGTGGCCTTGAGACATGGGCGTGTGGGGAGAATCAGGGCATCTGCTGACTGCCATGCCGAGATGGGCTGAGCCTTTCGCCTCCTGTTTATTTGGGACTCTGTCCTAGAGTTAAATATTCCATGAATCTGGAAAGCCAGTGCATAGGTACTCAGTCTGCTCCAGCCTACTGGATGGGGAAGAGTATGATGGATGCAGCTGGGAAAGGAGGCTGTGTGTTTGGGGTAGGTGTGGGTTTATGCTTTGTAAGGTGACATCCCACACCTTAACAAACTGCTGTCGACTTGTTTTCAGAACACAGTGTTTTCCTGGGTGATTTTTCCATTGGATTTTGATTATAAAGCCTTCCAGAAAGTAAACCTTTAGGAAGCAAATCTAAAGTACCGAGTGAAAAAAAATCAGGAGAATTTTTGTATAGCTGCTTTCATACTAACTTTATCTTCATACCCAGTAGACTAAGAAAAATAAGCTGTACTCTTTTCACTGGAAGAGATTTGGAAGATAGATCTCTTTGCCTTAGGATCACTGTTTCCTAAGAGGTACAGGAACCTCAGTGCTGTATGGATGGCTGGATCCAACATTGCCAGAAATTTTGTTATATTTCTACCACAAAATAGCTTGGGATCTGCCTTTTTTTTTCTCCTCCTTCTTTCCAGTTTGCTGCTGTTCCCTCTTGCATCCATAGTGCGCTCTCAACTCTTCTGCCATCAGGCTGGAAATACATGAAGGAGTCAAGGCTCTTGGAAAGCCAAAGCCTCAGGGACAATGTGAGGTTGTATAGGGAAGGGCAGTAAGCAGCAATTTGTGAAGTGTATTTGTCCTTTCTCAGCTTCGGGACGAGCATGTCATATATTCTTTTCTTCTATGGATGTTTTAAGAATTCATTCCTGCTTCTCTCTTCCACTTCCTCTCCCTGCCTTTCCTCTTTTCTTTACCCTCTCTTTACTGTCTCCAAAAGGGGTAGCTCAGCCAAAGCATCCTGCTTGCGAAGGGAAGCTAAAGCGCTAGTGGGTGCGTGTGAAGCCTCAGCCTCGCAGGGTCTGTTTCTAGCCGACACGATGAAACACTTGGCAGCGCGGCAGTCGCCTCTGCGTTCTCGGTGCAGGCTACTGCGTGACGAGGGCCTGGGGTTTTGCGTGCGCGTCTGGGAGGGTGGGATAAAGAGCAGCTGCGATGAGGTCAGACTGCAGCGAGAGCAATGCCGGGAATCATCGTGTGCAAACCGCGGGCGGTCTCCTGCAGTGCTGCATTTGAGTCACACAGAGAGCTATATACCAGGTATGCAGGTATCAAGGAGTGGAAACTTCAAGACTTCAACAACTGATTGGATTTGTGGGCTAGAAATACATACTAGTGGACACTGGTTTATCATCCCGCAGAAGCAGACGTGGCTCACTGCTGTGTGGTGCCATGGGGTATTTCCTTGCAGGAAGCTGCTGATTGCCTATTGTGCTGGGTGAATGCAGGAAACAGTTTTTCATGCTTCTGTCACAGCTACAGAAGAGATTGAAGTAAGACAGGATGCAGAACTACTGGGTACCATCCGGAGGACTTGCTGCTTGGGGAACTTCGCAGCCTTTCCTCCCCTTGCCCACCCCCTCCATAGTTTGGTCCTGAAGTCTCTTAATTCGGGTCACAACAGGGATCCAACCCACCATACCTCACTTTTTCCTCTACCTTTTCTAGGGCTGACCACAGCTTTTTTCCCCATCAGCAGATTCTCTCGGACCCTCCTCATCATCGCAAACCTAGGATGACACCTGCACACTTCGGGACTACTCCATCACAACCCGTTTCTCCCCTGTTTGAGACTGTTCCATAACTATTGCATCCCTCTCACTTTTGCAGCCTCTTTCTCTTGAGGCTGCTGCTGCCATTTCTTATCCTTCTTCCCCCAATTTTTTTGCTGGTTCTTGTTCTGGGTTTCCCCCACCCCTTTGGACTGCTACCTTTTTTTTTGTTTTGTTTTTCCTTTTGTTTTCCTTCCCTATAGCTCCAGCAGTCCCTCCACATTTGGGTTTTTGGTACCTCCCTTGCCACATCTGCCACCCCTGAGGGAAGGATGGTGCCCGGCAGCTGGGGAAGCACGTTCCTTCCTCCTGCCTCCTCTTGGTGGGAGTTTGGCGGGAGGGGAGGGTCTGTGCCTTGGTTGGGATTAAGAGCAAAATTGTCATTTTCTTGCTGCCTCTGCTGCCCAGCCGGGGAACTAAAATGATGTTTTTCTGTCTCAGCCACAGAGCAACAACAAAACCAGTATAGTAAGCACTGCAAAAGAAACATCCCCAGTGCAGACGTCCATGGTATCTCCCCAACCACTATTTTTTTTTTTCCTGTTCGGTTTAATTTTGATTTTGTCCCCTCTCTACCCCCACCCCGAGTGCTGCTTGTGCTGCTCTGTTTCCGCTTGTGTTTTGGCTTCGTTCTGTGCGTGTCCCTGTGCTGTGGGGCCTCGTCACAGCCTCACCGGCTGGGGGCTGCACGGAGCAGTGGTTGGAGCGCAGCTTGCCTGGACTTCCCCTTGTGCCCTCCCTGTCTAGTTCTGTGTGTCCTGGTCAACTGTGCCTGCTGGCTGGGGGGAGGCTGGTTTGGAAGAGGAGAGTGGGCAACTCCATCCCCCTCCCACACCTGGGAAATGGAGGATGGACTTCAGGACAGCCCAGGAGAAAGGGCGGGCGACGAGTTTTCCGAGGAACGCCTTGGCGGCCCGCGCGGGTGCCGCCCCGCAGCTCGCTGACGGGCTGTGCGCAGCGGGGTCGGCAGGGCGCCCTGCACGAGCATGTCGAATGCCACGGCGCAGTGCGGCCCTCTCTGTGCGCCAGGGGGAGCGGGCAGCGCTGAAACGGGTGCTGGGGACACGCGTGAGTGTTGGTCACTGCACCGCCACGGTCACTGGTGCCTCGCTGAGCCACCCGCCAGAGCCATGTCAGCAGGAAGAAGTGGTGCAGGATGCTGAGGTCGTGCCTCTGTCAGGAGGGAACGAGTGCGCTCACAGCCCTGGTAGCTGCTCGTTGTGGTGTGCACCAGGGCATGGGGTTTGGCGGCCTCGGCGGGTAGGGGGAGAGATTCGGTGTTCTTGTTGTTTAGGGTAGCGTGAAGGGTTTTGGGGACACTTCATAATTTTCAGCTCTCCCTTCACTGACTTTGTTTGTTAGGATTTTTATGCTGAGGGGGCCTTTCTGATTAATTATTATTATTATTACTACAACTTTTTGAAATTGGATCTCATTTTAGAGACCTGTTCTAGAAAAATGCACCTTTTCTCACAGCCCAGTTCCCATAATGGCTCTTCAGTGAGGAACGTTGGGGTGCTCTGACTTACCAACCTTCTTCTCGTGGAAATTATGAATGTCCCTTGTCAGGGTAAAATACCTGGCAGACTTGACAAAAACTAGGAGATAAAGGCCCCAACCCAGCATTATACTTCCCTTCATCTCTACCCTTTCTGAAGCAATTTCTAGAAAAGACGCTGCTGAGGGGCAATTACTGCATGAGCAACCTGTACACTGGGGAGTGACTCCTGTTTCTGCCTGGTGTTGGGGCCAGCGTGCTTCTCGAGAAGCAAATTGGGAATCTGGGGGAATTGCAGGGAATCTGGGGGGCTTTGTCTCCTAGTGTCGGTAGCTTTTAGTGCAGTCTCTCTCCTCAGGAAACCTGCGCAGGAAGTGTGTGCGCACGCACGCAAGCGCACGTGTGCTGTTTGGAGTGTGTGGTTTGACTTTTTTTTTATGTCAGTCACCTTTTCTCCACTTGCTGGGGAGTGAAAGCATATGGGAAAATAATGCCGTAGAATGAGAATTTAATGGGTTCTTCCATCCTTTCCTAGGAGCCTCAAACAACTGTTGTCCATAATGCTACAGATGGCATAAAGGTAAGGGATGGGAGTGTGGTCAGAGAGACTTCTTCTCCCTCGTGTCATTCTCATCTTTGTATTTCTGACTGGAGTGTCTGCCTTTCTGGTGTCTGGTTTGTAGCATGCTCCTGAGTGCTGCTGGGGGCAGAAGTGGGAACGTTGTGTTCTACAGCTGTAGATCTCTAGAAGAGACTTGAGTAGGGATGGCTGTTTGAAAAGGATAATCTCTTGCCAGTTTGGTGTATAAGCACCGTTCTTTTGTATATGTAGGGAGGATGAGAAGATATAGGCACTCATGCACTTATTTCTTCCTGAAATGGAGACCTGTTCCTTTGAGAAAGCCTAAGAACCCCCTTTTTAGCTTCCTGAGGCTATTCTTTCAAATAAAAGCAGTGATCTCACTTGATAGAGTTTAATTTGTGTTTGTGTGAAAGGTCTGTGTGGAGGGCCTGAACTGCTTGAACGTGCAGGCATTTAGAAGAGATGCTGCTAAGCTTTGCTTGATATTTGGCTCACTTACATCGAAATCTTCTTCATTTTATTCAGTCTGTGCTATACCTGCCTGTATTTTTATACCTTCCTCATCTTCTTCCACAAACAAATCAAAGCCCTTACTAATGCTTCTGACTGCTGATGTCTGGTAACATTCTGTTCTGCCATGCAGGGATCCACAGAGAGCTGTAACACCACTACCGAAGATGAGGATCTCAAAGGTAGGTGTTTTGCCTGTAAGCTCTAATACTGTTAAGTGCAAGGAGAAAATCCTGGATCAGGAGCTACTTCCCAGATTTGCTTGTGTGATTCAGTCATGAACTTGTCAAGAGTGCCATTCCTGCTGCAGTGGGGCCATGCTCTCAGGAACCAGTTGACTTAGCCTTTCAGGTGTATGAACTCTGTTTGCCATGAGCTACTTTGTTTTTGTCTCTGAATGGAAATTCTTTCCTTGGAAATATCATATTCTATTCATCTCTAGTTCATTTCTAGGCTAGGAAGATCCCTACTGGTCCCTTGAGGTTTGGCATCTAGTTTTCTGTGCTTCCCCGCAGGCTAGAAAGTTGAAACCTCTCTTATCACTCCCACACCAGAGAAGCACAGTTTCTCTTCTCACCCCTTTTGGAGAATCTCTTCAGTGATGCACACACACTTTATTTTTTCTCTCTCTCTCTCTTTTTGGGCCCGTTTCTATGATGAAGATCATTCTCAGCTTTTTATCTATGAACAGAGTTGATTTCCCCTGTCCCTTACTGAGATTTTGGGAGAGGGAGATGCTAGTGAGAAATTTCACAGTTTTCAGTGACCTTATCATAAGCATTCTGTGCTTGTAAAACTCTCTTAGATAAAGGAGCTCTGACCATTCCCCAGTTCCATATTTGCTCATGTTGTTAGAGCAACTGCCCATTGTCTGACTCTTGTAAGAAGGAGGAAAGGAAATAAATTCTCCTGAAAAAGTAGACCCGAGAAGAACAAATTCCGTTTGCATTTTGAGGTAGAGGTGCTCTGGTTCTCCCTGTGCTCAATGAGAGTTATGGTGCCTGGGAACAATCAAAGCTTGCCCCATGATGCTCACGGTGGTGGATGCAGTAATGTTACCTCAGTCACTTAGGATGCTTCCCAAAGCTTTTCCTGCGCCTTACCATAAACTGCTGGCTCCTCTTAGGAGTCATCCGGAACAGCAGCACATGCCAGCGGCCAAATGAACTCTGCAAGACAGGTTGTTTCATATAAGACCTGACCTCATTACAGAATAGCATTCTACCTCTCACCTTTTTGGTTTTTGTTTTTTTTTTCTTCCAAAGAGGAAGCATGGTTTAAGAATCAAGCTTTGAAGCAAGGGAACTGGATGGTGTTCATAATATGATAATGAAATGGATTTATCTAATCTCTACTGGATGTCAGTCCAAAACAGATATTTGTCCAAAGAGTTGTCTACTTTGACAGTTTCTGTCCAGGAGACTTCCCGAGATGAAACCCATTCAAGTCAGGAATATGAGTGCTGTGAAGAGAGGAAAGCTGGGACTGGGCTGGAAGGGAGGTGGGAAGGAGGGCAGCTGGCTGTTCGCCAGATCTAGGTGCAGTGAAGAATTGTACAGGGCTGCATTGCTTCAGATCACAAGAGAGATTTATTGGCAGAGCTGTTAGAATAGATTTTCAATAGAAGGTAGCATTTGAATTGTGGTTGAGAAGGAAGGAGCTTGCACAGTAATGATTTGTGCTATGGCCAGCTCTAATGGATAGTTTTAGTGCTTTACTTCTAAGTACAGCAGCATTTGCCAAATGCCTCCCATTCAACTCCTGCCCCTCCATGTTTTAAGCTAAGCAAACACTCAGTGCAAAATTAAATAGGCCAAAAGTTCTGGGTGTGTTGGAGTTATCAGCATTCTGCATAGCCATGACGCTGGGAGCAGGGAAGTGCTTGTACAGTTCTTCTCACCCTTTATTTTCAATAGAGGCAGGTTAAGCAGATCTACTCTGCTGTGGAGCATGAGACATCTTGATACATTAGTGACAGTCACCTCAAGGCTGTGTTGCTTCCACTGCTGTGGGACTAAAGGGAGCAGCTTCCCCCCCACGATGTCCTTACAAATTGCACAGCAGGACCATGCTGTCGAGCTGTCTACATGGCTTTGCGCTGGAGGATACTCCTGCATGTTTTGTGCCCAGCATTGTGGTTTCTTTAATGTTCTCCTATTTCCTTTCTCTTTTTTTATTTACTGAACTTGCGTGTTTTGTTTGTGTTTTAATTCCCTGCCATGCTAGCTCCCCCGCTCTCCACCGGGGACGGCAGCTCAGTGCTTGAAGGACGGAGGCACAGTGAGAGCAAAACACAGACTGAGTCCATGCAGTCCCAGCTTTCTCTCTGTTTCTCAGCCAGTAAGTCCAGGGGTGCAGTGCTTCACGGCATCTTTTTCCAACCCCTCCTTCCACCTTTCCCATTTCTCCTGCCCTTCCTTCCAGAACGTTGATTTTGTTTTCATTTCCAGTACTCCAGAATTAAAAGAAATCATCTCCCTTCCTCCAAGATCCCCCCCTTGCACACTGAAATGCTCCAAATATTCCTTCCCATTTTGGAGAAAACAAAAAAATAAAAAAGAAAAGACCTCATCCTAGCTAATTCCATTCCCTTGCTTTCCTCTGGGTAAGGTATGCAGTTCTTAGCAGTGATACTGTCTTTTGGGGTTGCCTCAGGCAGGTCGCTGCATCTCTTTGTCTACATTTACAGAAAGGAAAACTGTGGTGTAGATCTGCTTTGGAGGGATTTGTGAGGCTGAATTCAGTCTGTTTGATGGAGAACTTTTGAGTTCCCCAGACGCGGAAAGTGCAGAACGAAGGACAAGTAGTTTTTGCAGGCGGTTTTGGGGTTGCTCTAAGAATGAGGATGTGGCTGCTGGAAGACCCCTTGGCATTTCTAGATCTAGTTAGGTGCTCCAAATGAAAATCTTTAGATAATGGTGGATCTGAGGGGCTTCTCTGTGCCTTACCTTACATGTGTCTCTCACTGTCTCAGTTATTTGGGACCTTGGTTAGTCTGTCTGTCCTTCTGCCAGTTCCTTCCTGAATTGGCTGCCTCTGTAGAGGAGGCTGTGGTTGAGAAACTGAGAAAAGGTAAGGAGAAGCTGTAAGTTGGAAAAGACTTTGGTGGAGTTCCCAGGCTTCCCCCTACCTCGCTCATTTTCTGACTGTTTAAAGATGCAAGGGAAAGAGCCCTCTAACATGAGCTGATGTAGTTTGATTCATTTGTCGAGATCATGATGATGATGAAGGATCAGGCATGCACTCTTCTGTCTCCTCGTGTCTTCTTTCCCTGGTTTCCTGCACACAGCTCTACTATCTCCTATGGAGCAGCAGGCAGAGCCTCTCTGTTGTTTTTGAAGCTGTGCTACAAATGTCAAACCCTTGAGTTTGAGGTGCAAGGGGAAGGTGTTTTGCCTAGGCAGACTGGAAGGGATATGATCTCTTAAATCCTTTTTGCTGTGAAATACCCATCACAGCTTTCTTATTAACCTATGCCTCTTGCTTGTAGAAAGGCCCTACCGCGATACCCTGAGGAGTGCCAAATCACCAATTCACCAAGTGGGGCAGCATACCCCCTCCCTGCACCTCTCCAAGTCGAGATTTGCAGTGATGCGGATGCGCTGCTTTCTTTCCCCTTCACTTGTATCTTGTGCTTGCCCGTGTGCTGCTCTGCCCAACCACTCTGACCAACCCTTTAGGTCGTCCCCAGCCTGCAGCATCAGTGATTCCTACTGTGTGTGAGGGGTCTCTTGTCCGGGTGCCACAGTGGCCCACTCAGCAGTGCCCAGCACAGCCGATGTGCCAGAGGCCGCAAAGTGGGCAGAGTTGCCAGGATGTCTCCGTGTGCCTGGGGGCTTGTGCTGTGTGTGTTTGTACCTCTTTGCTGGTTTTTGTTTGGCTTTCTGGTTGGGGCTGTATATGTTTGTACCTCTTTGCTGGTTTTTGTTTTGCTTTCTGTTTGTTTATTTTAACGCTTACGTTTGTTTTGCAGCTACACAGTCTTGCGAAGAGAAGCTTCTTGCCTGGGACAGCCCAGGGCAGACATTGGAGTTAGAGCGCGCTCGGTCGGAGCCTTTGCTCACTCCAGTAGTTCCCTTTGCCCTTAACAGCGCTCCGCGTAAGTTAGCGGCTGGCTGGCAGTAGCGGGTAGTGCCACTAACACGAGTCCCGTCCCGCGCTCGCCCTCACGGCCCGCGCCGCCGCGCGGCGCCGCTCGCTGCCGCCTCATCCTTCCCGCGCTCCGCGGGGCTGCGGCGCGCGGCGGGGCCGCCAGGGGGCGCCGCGGGGCCGCCCGGGCGCGGGGAGGCCCCGTTGGAGGCGCCGCTGGGGGGCCCTCCCGTGGGGAGCTCGGGAAGGGCGCGCAGGAGCGGCGGGCGCTGGGCACGCGGGTTGCTGCCCCGCCGTCTGCTCCCGCCACCTCGGCTGGGAGCCCCGGGACGGGCACCGGGAGCGAGAGGCGCCAGCGCCTGCCGGGCAAGGTCCCGCGGGTCCCCACCCTTGGCACAAATGGGTCTCCTGATGCGAGGCGGCTCTCGTTTGCGACGTGCAGTGAACGTGAGAGGCGCAGGTTGGAGGAATGGGCTTGTGCAGACGTGCAGGGTGAATGCTGCTGCGTAGGGACGTTTGGGGAGGGGATGCCAGCCGCCTTGAGATGAGCTAGTGGTGGTGGCTGTGGCCTGCCTTTCCCTGGAGCTCTGCACATCCATGTGCCCTCCGTGTGGGGTGGGAGAGCCCTGTGTGGATGCAGCTTTAAGGGGCAACAACATCAAGTGACTTGCTTGTCACAACACTTTTCATAATAGACAAAACCTACTGTGTCTTCTTGATCTGTTCCCTGCATACATCATTCTACATATAGAAATATGATATTACAGCACTAGCAGCAAAACCTCCTTTACTGTCATAAGCCATTTTTTCTCTATGGCTAGCTGGGCAGTATAAATCTCTTAGTGGATTTCCAGAATGGATGTGGATACCTTTCATAGCCAGTGAGGTTATCTTCTTTCTAGTCTTCAGCTGTACTTCACTGTTGGGTTGAGGTACTGGATGAAGCTCAAGGGGAACAGTAGTCAGACTAGCATCTGGCATCTAGTGTAGAATTGATCTTCCCTGACTTGTCATTTAAAAGATGGTAGGTTGGATTTAAATACCATTCCCCTGAAAAAAAGCATCAAATATCTCAGATGAGATTTCCAGAGGTGTCTACTTTTCAGAGATGAAAGGAGAGATGGTTGGGCAACTAATTCTGTTTGAGACACCTACATTTCAGATTTTACCAAAGTTAGGGCAGCTGAATTGAAGCCTCACTGGGAGCTGGATTATCAGCTGTGGGAAAGAGAAGAAAGCTGAGGAGTGCTGCCCAGAAAGTGGGCAGTCTTCGTTCATCTCAGAGCCCATGAGTTAATGTAGGCTGAGTTAATGTAGTGCTGTAGGAAAGAGCTAAAAAGATCTGCTATAGGGCTTGGCAGAGTTAGTTGCCTGAAAAACAGTGTGTGCTCCTACAGTGTATGTGTTGCAGACTATGTACCTGTTGGTCTGGCCATCCATCCTGCTTTGATTGTCTTTCTAGCTTGCAGAAGTTATTCCTCTGTGTCCCAAATGCTTATTTGCAGCACTCAGAATATCTGGTGTACTGGTGATGGTGACAGGCAAGATTTTGGGAGACTCTTTACAATCAGCGTGATCTGTGCAGTCGCCATTCTTGTATGGCTGCTGTGCTGGAGAGTTTTCCCTATCTTACAGCTGCCAGACAAGCGTTTCAGGTCGTTAGGTTTACTGACATTCATTGGTCATACTCCTAGAAGAACCTAGAGCTGTCATTTAGGATACAGCCCTGATACTGAGCCAGGCCTTTCTAGAATAAGTTGAATAGGAATAGATATCTTTATTTCCCCCTCTCTCTGCATTATAGGATCACCGTTCCCTTTTCATACCGCTGTTCCCCTACCCTTGTATGGATGGCTGTCATTACTGCACATCTCCAGAATGCAGGGAGCAGCATCCTATGAGATCCAGACTAATGGTGTGCTGCAAATTGCTTGTAGGAATCACCCATTTAGCCCCATCTTCCCATTCAAGGCTTATGCACCGTTAAATTGCTCTTTCTTCTTGTCCGCAGTGCGTAAGCAAGAGATCATTAAGATAACGGAGCAGCTGATAGAAGCCATCAACAATGGAGACTTTGAGGCATATACGTAAGTACAGCTGGCTGGCGCGTAGATGCCTCCGGCAGGTTGTTTACCCGTTTGTGCACAAGTGCTGATGTGCTGGTGGCAGCCGTTTGGCCATACACCATAGAAAGCATCATGTTTTTTAGCCTCCATCAACTGTAGTTGGGATGTGGTTGATTCCTTTATATGAAGTTCAAGTAGTAGCCAGGTATCAAAAAGCAAGAGTAAAATATCCTTTTGTAAGGGAGGGGAGAGCAGTGAGGTGGGCAGAGAGGGAAGAAATGAAAACAGTTTCTATGACAGAAAGGGAGAGGTCTGTGTTATGTGAGACTAACCAGCACCAGCTCTGTGTTGCTGCAGTGGGCCTCAGTCCTCCAAGGATGTGACCCTCGGAGTAAGGATATTGCTAAGCGCACGCAGGTTGCGATGCAGCGTTTACAGGTTCTTCAATGTGTAAATAACCTTTGGGTTCAGGGCAGGTTCTAAGGCTGTGGTGTGTTTTTTGTTTTGCTTTTCTGTTTTTCAGGAAAATCTGTGATCCTGGTTTGACCTCATTTGAACCTGAAGCACTGGGAAACCTCGTTGAGGGAATGGATTTCCACAAGTTTTACTTTGAGAACTGTGAGTGGTTAGATTTGGTGATACCAAAAGCGTTTTCTCACATCATCTTTTATGCCATAACTTTGGCATTTGGAGGAAAAACTGGCAGTGCTTTTGCAGACTGTGTAGATGATGAGGTGTTCACAAGAGCCAGCATGCTTTCCCTCTAAAGCCTTTTTTAGCAACAGTTTCACTTCTAAGCCCCAGTTACCTTCACTACCGAGTTCCAATTTGCCTGGTGCAAAGGGGGTTTAAAAAGTGAGGGACTGGATTTTCTGCTGATATGGAAATGGAAAAATGAACGTATACTGATGGAAACAGTCTATATGTTTGACATAGGGATGCTATATAGTCACACATAAAGACAGTAGAGCCTTCAGTTTTCCCTGGACTGGTTCAGATCTCTAACACCTAATGAACCCCTTATGTGGATACAAGGGTCACCTTGCAGCTGGGGACAGGAGAGTTGAGAGAAATGCTGTCACTTATAGGGATATGGGTAACTCCATACTCCATAGTTGCCTCCCTTTCTGGATGTCTCCACAGGATGAGATAACTGGAAAGTTAAATCCTGATCTGTTTAATGTGTTTTATTTGGGAGGGGTTAGTTCAAGGTCCTTACCAGGCAATTCTTAGTGCTCAGTGTGCAGAGAGATCGTGTCTCTCAAGTACCTGTTCTGGAGTGACTTCTCCGTTTTCTGGGGCCTGCTCATGTTTAATGCAGGTCTAGCTAAAAGGTTTCCTGATTATTGACTCTTGCAGCAATATTCTGTTAATTAAAAGGTCTTTTCCTATATCTGAGAAAACAACACCACTGATGTATAGAGAAGAAGCGTGAGCAAAGAGGCCAGGCGATTCCAGGGAATAATAAAGGCTCAGTTGAGAAAGAGGAGGACAGGAGGTAGGGGAAAGAATTGCTTGGATTTTGCCTGGAAAATTGCAGGAGCGATTTTTGTTGTGTCCCAGAATCCAGCTGGAGGTGAGTAGAATACAAATATGTTGGAGGGGAAGGGAAAGTGTTTTTTCTTAGTGGTGGAATGAAGCTAATGGTTTTACGTGTTCTGCCAGTACTGTCAAAGAACAGCAAGCCAATACACACGACCATCCTGAACCCCCACGTGCATGTCATCGGGGAGGACGCTGCCTGCATCGCCTACATCCGCCTGACGCAGTACATCGACGGCCAGGGCCGGCCCCGCACCACGCAGTCGGAGGAGACCCGCGTGTGGCACCGCCGCGATGGCAAGTGGCTGAACGTCCACTATCACTGCTCTGGAGCGCCCGCAGCGCCTCTCCAGTGAGGATCCAGCACGGGTATGGGCTGGCAGGGAAGGAGCAGCTGAGGCTGCTGTGGGGGGCAGCTCAGAAACATTTTAGCTGCCTGTGAGAAAACAGTGTTCCTGCTAAAATCCCTGCTAACAAGGCTAAAAATCCCACTAATCAGCTAGTGTTCCTTTCCCTGCATCCCTGTTTTAGGGATTGCATAGGATCATCTGCCATTCCTAACAATCTGAGCCAGCTGTGCCTGAGGGTAGCTGCCCCTGTCCCGCCAGTGCTTCCTCACAGATGCTCAGCTCGGGGCTTGGGCAGAGGGCTGATTATTGCCCTGCAAAGCAGGGGGCAAGGAGTACCTCAGGGGGCATCCCCCTTCCTGTTTCCCAGGTTTCAGGGATTTACTCCAGTCCATTAGTACAGATATGTTTATGGGAATGTCAAACTCTAGAAAACATATCATAAAATCTATATGCTATCATTGCTATGCCATAAGAATAAATATTCATACAAACTTTACTACCGACTTTGCGATTAGTTAATGCTATTCAATGTGCAGTATTGAGAAAACATACAGGAAAAGAAACCTAATGAAATAATATCAGAGGATTTAAAATATCCCCAGGTGGCTTGCCATCATTTAGTATGAAAGGAAGCTTTAATCATAAAATTTGACATGAGCAAAGAATCGTTTCCTCTCCTTGAAGGACAGCAGTTTGGTTCCATTTACAAATGCTATTTAGGCACTTTAGCTTGTTTATTGCCTTACTTGTTTCTCTTAGATGTACCAAGTCCTTCTGCCTCCTTTTGTTGTATGCCAAAGTGTTATGTTGCAGTACTTTTACAGATCTAAGTTCTCTAATCTTAAGACATTCTTACTGTTTGTCATCTATTTAGTAACAAGCACAGAATCTTCCACAATTTAGAGTTTTTATTGGTTGTTAGTGTTGATATACCTGGGGAATGTGCACCTGAGTTTATTTTATTGTCATTTCACTGTAAATGATTCAAGTATAGTTACTATTTGAGTCTTAGATCTGTGTACTACTGTGATTGACTACTGCTGGTCAATCAGCAGTATTTCCAGGGAGCAAAGGCAGGAGCGAGGCGGATAAAGCCCTTTCAGTGGCGGGAGGGAAATTATTTGTACAAGTTTGCATCAAAGAGATGTCAAAAGACTTCCCTCCTGGATTTAGTCTACTGTGAAGTCTCAAAAAACATACGGAACAAATTAATAAGCTAAAGATCAGTATGAGTCAGTGGCTGTGCCTAGGAGTTCTGAGGACGCTTAGGAATGAGGAGCCTCAGCAGCTAGAGAAAAGGCACCTTCCCTTGGCTTGGCTGTTTGACTGTTGCCCCTCCTCCAAAAGGAGGTTTTGGAGAGCTCCGGCAAGCTGCAGTGTAGGAACCATTTCCAAAGTACAAAATATTGGTTAAAACAATATTTTTAACACCTGTAAACGAAATTGAAGTGCTCATGTGCATTTTTGTCTTCCAAAGGAAGTCAAACTAACTATGTGCAAGTACAAGTGGGAGCAGAGTGATCAGCGGGGTCAGCCATCTGAACACATCAGCCATTTTGGAGCAACAGTCCAAGTGCAGAGAAGGATAAGGATGAAGGAATCAAATGGATGATGATACTAAATTAGAACCAGAGTTCGGTTTTGCTTAAGTCACTTTGAAAAGAAACTAGCCTTAAATGCAAGCTGTCTGAGAATAAACAGAACTTCTTTGTAGAGAGGTGGCAGGAATTGAGAAGAGAGAGGACTGATAAGATAGTTTGTGAAAAAAGATTAGGTTGTGTGAAAACCTAAGAAATGGTAGAAAACTAAACAGATGATCTTGGCTATTCTTTCACCTGGGAAGATGATAGTATGAAACTGATCAAAATAAACCCAGTTATTTGACACAATTAGTCAGGAGAGGCCTTTGGTATAAACTGTTCTTGGAGCTTTGCAAAACTGAAGAATATACAGTATCTATGGAGCTGCTGAGAACTTCCAGAGAAGAACTTATGCAAACTTTATACGTTCAAAAAGAGAAAAAGAGAGAGAGGGGGAAAGAGGAGGAAAGAGGGAAAAAAAAATACTCCTTATCAAGGCAAAAGCCAACTGGGGGAGACAGACTCTTCCTTGGGGACAGATTCTTCAATCACCCTTTGGGAAACTTCAACTCCCGAGACATACCCTGTTGGGTAGTAAACCCCACTCTGGTCCAGTCAAACAAGTAATTTGTTTTAGCACGTAATTTGTTTTCACTGATACATGGAGCCAGTGCACAGAAGGGGAAGCGTGCACCTCTTGTCTTTGGGGCTGTCCTGACCAGCCCTGATCTGCTTGGCATTAGGAAGTGCTTATCCCATCACCCAATAATTAGTCTGTAGGAAAACTTGTTTTATTAATTGTGTACAGCTAACTTGTGGCTTTATTTCCTTCCGTATTTCATCCCGTTTTCTCCTGTCCTTTCTGGGTGGATGCTACGTGTTCCTGACTGCAGCAACTTGTGGAGATACTCAGCTGGAGGGCAATATCTTCTTAGCAAGCAGCTCTGGAGTGCCTGAGTGACAGCAAATGGTCATGTCTGTTTTGACGTTAAAAAAATAAGTAAATAAATACAAATTACAAACAGGCAGCAGCCAAATGCACGAAACCCTGCATGCATCTGATGCTCCGGGCGCTGCCTTTCTGTTGTTTTCCATGGATCCATCGTGTCTGTTTCTGCTGTACGAAGGTGTTTTTAAATCTTAAAAAAAAAAGAAAAAGAAAAAAAAAAGAAAAAAAAGACATGTTGTTTGTATAAAATAACAAAAACAGGAGTAATGCTAAATAAACGACAGATTATTCAACACGCTCCCCTCTCCCAGGGCTAAGAAAATGGCAGCAGCTGGAACATCTTGCAGAAATGAAGTGAAGGGGAAGGCAAAAGTGAAGGAGAGAGAAAGAGAGAGAAGGAGAGCAAGAAGGAGGCGGCTTGAGCAGGACTGCTGACCTGTGCTCCGCAGAGCCACGGGGCAAGCTCACGTGGCATTCGGGCTGTGCCGTGACCCGATCGGCGAGAGGTGGCGAGGAGACCCCAGGGGAGCCACTGTGAAGCTTGGGGTTCACGAGGGAGTAAAGACACTTCTCTCCCTGTTGCCCAGCAGACTGACTGACTTCAGCCTGAATTTCTTCTGCGCAGCAAGAACGCTACGGAAAGCTGTTTGCTCGGCTGCTGGATCCCAAAACAGACTTTGTGTTTAAAAAAAAAAAAAAAAAATATGGAGAGAGATGTTGATTTAAAAGTAAAGGTGAAAGTAGGGATAAATAAAAAATGGATTTAAGTAAATATAACTTAAATAGAAGCTTGCTCTTCAGAGATACTGGTTTTAGAAACAGCCACTACCTGGCCAGACATGGATGTTTGAAGCCAGCTTATTTAATTTAACAAAAAAAAAAAAAAAAAAAAGCCTTGCGCTAAGAGCAGAGAATTTTGAGGCAGAGGGTACATATATGGGATTTATTTTTTTCCTTTTTTTTTTTTCTTCTTTCTAGTAGCTTAGTTGGGATCCACAGTGCTGCAGAACACGTGTTCCTTAGGAAGCAGACAAGAAACTTAGTGTTACGTTCTTCATGAAGACTTGCACATACACTCCTATATGAGGCATAAATAGCGTGTGTTTTTTATACTGAAATATATGCACCCATAGAACTAAAGGGGTTTACTGGCCTCCTGTTTGATTTGTTTGATCTCTGATTAAAGTAGCAGTGGGAGCCAGCAACCCCAGCCAGGTGCTTCTCCCTCCCACTAACCCATCTGATGTTTGTAAGTGTCATGTTTCCTAGTGTTTATTTGGGTAATTTTTCTATTTTTTACAGTGATGTTGTAACACAGAAAATTATCAGATCAGAACCTCAACAAACTGTAGCGGAAGGACTCCAGGCCACCTCCTGGTGTTGCCTCTGAGTGTTAGAGGATACCGCACGGATTCAGCAGAGGGTAAAGAGAATTAGCACATATGATCTGATGTTTGTCCTTTGGGCCAATTCATCTTCCTTTCTATCCTATGCTGGAAAGGGAGTCCGCTTCCTGTGTTCATTAGCTGGGGAATGTGGAGTTGTTTTGTTGACCTTACCAAAAGTGGATCCTAGCCCCAAGAAGAAAACGGCTTTTCTGATGGACCCTTTTAGTAACAGGATTTATCTTGACCAAAGGGGAAGGCACAGGCTTACTCATTACTTACAGAAGTTGGGTTGGGCTTTTACCTGAATTTCTTTCTACCCGTAATCATTTTGGGATCTTTCCAAGGATTTGAAGTGATTGCACTGACAGCATATCAAGTGTGAGGCAACCTTTTTACAGGCTGTGGAAGAGAGGAAAGCTAATTTGGAATTTTAATCCTTATTTAACAGAATGCAGAAAGTAAAAGCTATTGCACAAAGTGGAGCTGTCACTTCGCGCCTTGTAGCCCTCTGCTGCCTTTGGTAGAGAGGTGCTATCCCACACCAGGATTAGAGCAGCCAACCCAAGATGAAGGAAAAGACCATCCATGCTTCCCAGGGTTTGTCTGAACACTCATACTTCTCTGCTTCCCTCTACCACCCCGGGGAGGAGTGTGGGGATTGAGTCCATAGGGGGCAAACTCTAGATTTTATTATTTCAAAACATTTTTAAGACTGCACTAAGCCAGCAAGTGAAGTGGAAAAGTAAACGGCCTTGCTATTTTATCCTGACATTTTTTAAAAAGCCACGAAGAGAGAGCAAATAGGAGATTACAATTATGCAGTTTTCAAAAGATAAATACAAACCATTATGCATGCCTTCTTTAGGTCTGATCTTCCTTGTCTCTTTACCTGATGATTATTCCTGATTAAAAAGAAAACCCTCTGTATTAAGTATCTGCATATTTCAAGAGTAAATTTAAAAGACAAAAGAACTTTTTTTTTTTTTGGTTTTGCACAGTCTTGGAGACAAAATCTCTTTGGGTTTTTTGTTTGTTTTGTTTCCTTTTAAGTTAATGAGAACCTTAGCTTGGTATGGCCATTATCAAACACAGCTGTACACCTTTAGCATTCTTAATGTTCTCTTATGGGGCTAATATAAGCATCTATATAATATATATTATAAATATCACATTTTAAACAGGAAATGGAAGGCATTTGATGCAGAATTTTTTGCATGATATAGAAATAATTAAAACAAAGTTAGCTAGTGTTTGTTTGTTTGGTCTGAATGTTGGTAGAACCTTCATAGCTTTGTTACGATGAAACCTTGAACTGAAGATATTTAATAAAATAACATTTAAACAGTGCAAAGATTTGAGTGTCTCGCTCTTTCTGTTAAACCATGGGATGATGTGGTGTTGGCGCTACAGGGATAAAGTCATTACACAAAGTTATTTTGGTGTCAGTAGATGACATGATTAAAAAAAAAAAAGACTTGTGTAAAAAGAAGATGACAAGCAGTAGCAAACCTCAGTGGAAAAGACAGTCATGTTAATAACAACACAGGGACAGTAGAAGTTCCTAAAATGAACATTCTGGTGTTTTCCTGACAGGACTGGGGAATAATAGGGAAATGTGGCTTCTTGCCAAAGGCTAGGCTATCTGAAACGGGCAATGTTGTTGCTTCCTTTCGTGCTCTTTGTTTTCCTTGCCAGGTTTTCAACTGCTTTGTGGGATAAAATGTCCTTCCATAGGGTTTGTCTGTTTTAAATGTGTTGAATACAGGTTGCTTGACAGCTACTTTATTTGTTGGCAGGTGTGTTCTGTGTTCTAGGCTGGATTCTCTTGCAGAAGCACTAATCTAAACACTGATTTGCACAAATTTGCCTGTTCTAGCCATGTATAGTTTTCCAAACACAGGTTGAAGTTAGTTGGATTTAACCTTTCTTGTTTCCATGCTGCCTGTTTTCATTAACATTCCAGTTATGCTCCCTGGAGTGAATGTTGTTCCCCTTGGGACCTCCCCTGCCTTTGAATGTTTTGTCTTTTTAAGTGGTGCATGACAGAGCTGCAGCGTGGCTCCCCGCACCGCTCTCCTACGGCCACGGGTCCCTGTGGCACCGAGATGCGCCTTGCTCTGGGCCCTGGTCACGGTGCGGGTCTGCGAGGAGGCAGGCAGTACCTGTCCTCCTCCTCCAGCAGGTCTGAAGGGAGCCCTGGTGCACCTGAGAAGCAAGGCCATGGGGAGGGGTGGCCTTTGCCTCGCCTCTGAAAGAGACTTCAGGTGCTTAATCCTCTCTAAATGCAGCAATTATCTCGTAAATAGGTGTCAGTTGCTGCTGCTTAAGAAGGTGATTTGCTTCACCTGCCCTGTGTAGCCAGTGTAAGACCGTCCTTAGTCTGTAGAGGGAGAAGGTAGAGTCTACAGCCCTTCCTACAAAGGACTGGAGATGTTCCAACCCCGCAGAGAGGTGCTGCTAGCTAGTGTCACTGTGCTCAGGTCCGCGTCGCCGAGCCGGTAAGCTCTCTGCTGAGGCAGCGCACTGTGTCTTGGTTTCTGAAGAAATGTTTCAATATAGTCCAGTATGCGCTAGGAAAAATATACCTGTAAAGTAAGTGAAGATTTCACAAGAACCAGAGTAATTTAAGCACTGTTACTGAAAGCACCATAGGCAGACTAATGCTTACGTTGAAAGCATTTGTGTGCTGCACATGTCGGGCCTTTTGGCGATTTCCAGTGTGTGTCTGCTGTTTAGTAAAAAGGTGGTGGTGTTTCTCTTAAGTGTGTGCCTTTACCACTTGTAGTTGGTCTATTAGACCCTCCAAAATATGTGCAGGTGGGATATGACATGTCGCAGAAAGAGTTTCCATGCTATGTTTCCTTATGTGTGAGCTACCAGCAGGGATCTGCAATGGCACTGATCCGCAGCTTCATACTTGTGGTATTAGATAGAGTCTCAAGCTATGGTGAGCTTTGCTTGTAAGCTGGGTTAAGAATGAAGGAATTACATGAACACTTAGCTCTGTTCCCTGCCAGCCCTTCTCTTGGGCAGCAAATACTGTCCTTGTGTTTTCAATGTATGTTCTTGCTCATCCTCCTTGCGTTGCATGTGGTCACTGCCCTACCAAGTTTCCTTGCTGGCGGGGTGTTGTACTGAGGGAGCCTGGTTCTGCCACTGCAGTGTCTCTAGTGAGGGCAGCGTCTCTAAAAACTTCAAGTTGGAATAACCCAGTGCTCTTTACTTCAAGCTCTAACAATTCAGCAGATGTTTTGTGTATAGAGCTGCACGTTTTGCTATCCTCCCATGTAAGGGAAGCGTTTGAACATGGTTTTCTAAGTTGTCCTGTCCCCCTAGCACATGCACCCAAGCTGAGCGCTGTGTGGGAGGCCCTGGCTAAGGCGGGCGCTTGAGCAGTGATGCAGAGTAGCTGGGTGAGCTCCCGCGTTCCCTGAGAGTTCGAAAGGCTGGGGAGTGCACGCTAATGCATCTGGAATGCTTGTTTGTTTGGGTTTGGGAGAAATTCATTTTAGAGGTGGGAAAGGTGGTCCTTGGACGCAGTTAAAGTGGCTTTAGTGGAGGATTATGAAGTTTCTTTGGAGATTCTTAGTGCTGGAGACCTCCTTGCCAGGAGGAATGCCTGCCTGCCTATAAAGAGTGGAAACTTCCAGGTGTGTAGCATAAAAAAAATAAGTGAACCATTTCCTTAGCAAGTCTTAGGAAATAAAAATGCATATGCCTGCAGTTTAAGGCAACCTGGCTGCAGGCTTTTAATTTTTTTAATTAAAAAATAAAGTCAGGAAAACCTTAACTCAGAAATCCCCTTATATCATTAAAGGGGTATTTTAAAACACAGGCATTGGGTAAGGAGGAAGAAGGTGGCTGCCTCTCATCGGTGACAGTTCATAAAACTTCGTTCGGCATTGTTAGCCATGAACAGAGGGGAAGGATGATATTTATTCACAAAATGATTCCGTAAAGCCATCTCACCACTGTATGTTGACGGAATTGTGCTTTGGCCAGTATGGGATGAATTACCATCTTGTCACAACCAGTTTGTGTGTGTGCCCAGTGCTCATGGTAAGGGAGGTCCGCTGCAAAACGGGCGCTGAGGCGGTGTCCCTGGGGGCCTCGTTTGCCTTGGAACATCCTAAACCTTGTGCCCATAGTCACCCACGCGCAACTGCTGCTCCACAGTTACTCTTGACCAAAAGGCATTTTTTTTTTCATGATTTATTTATAATGTGGTTAAGAGTTTAAAATAACCTGGAAAAGCTACTTGCACAAGAAGGACGTGTTCTACCTATATTGGTTTAAGCGCCTCTTCTTAGATATCATATTTTTCTTGCTTAGAAAAGCCCCAAACCTTGAGCTAGATTCTTAAATGCTTCTTTTTAAAAATGGTAGGCAGCTCTTGTTCATCCCCAAGTAGTATCAATGCTGAAATTATTTTGGTCACCATCATAGAAGGGCAAGTTTGATAGACACGTGCAATATCAGTAAAAATCATTAACCCCGCCCTTTCCCCGTAGTGTCTCCTGGCCTTTCCCAACGGCCGCGTCGCCTCGCGCCGCCTCAGGCCGCCCGCAGGGCCGGGGCCGGGGCGGTGCCTCCCCGCGCGGGCGGGCCGGGGGGCGGGGCCTCCGCGGCTCCTCCCCTGAAGATGGCGGCCGGGCGGCGCGGCGGCGGCGGGTCCCCCCGGAGCGGCGGGAGCGGCGCCCAGCGGCCGGGAGGCGGCGGGGCCCGGCCGGCCTGAGCCGTGCCCGCCCGCCCGCCGCGCCGCTCCGAGCCCGCCCGGCGCGGCCCTTGCGGCAGGTGAGCGGCGGCGGCGCGGCCGGGGCTCCGCTGCGCGGCGGGGGAGGCCGCGCTCGCGCCGGGCGGCCCGGCCGTTCCTGGCCGCGGGGAGCGCCGTGGCGAGGGGGAGCCCGGGGCAGGTGCAGCCTCGGGAGCGCCGGCCGCGAGGCCTCGCGCGGCGGCCGCAGCTCCCAGGCAGCCGCGGGGCTGCGCCGCGTCCCGCCGGCCCCGCGCGGAGGCGCCTGCGGAGCCCGTTACGGAGACGGCCGGGCCGGGGGCGCGGGTCGGCGGCGCGCGGCCGTGCCGGGGGCTGCGCGCTGCAGCTCGGCACAGGGCGCGGAATGCCCCGAAACTTTTCCGCTGTGGCAGCTGCGAACCCGTACGCGGCTCTTGGCGGTGGTGTCGCGTGTTGCTGCTGCTTGTTTTTCTAATCTTCTCCCTCTTCCCAGATTCCTTTCTTTTTTTCCTTCCTCCTCCTTCTTACTTTTTGCTCCCTGCCTGAGTATTTTGTGGTGTTCTGCAATGCAATCTTCTATTGTGTCTTTTCTTTCTCCTTGATGTAATTTCAGCCCTTGTAAGACTTTGTTTGTTTGTTTTTTGTTGTTCATACACAATTTCAAACAAGGAAGCGCAGGAAACTTGCAAGGGGGCGAGAATGAACTGGACGTGAGGGCGCAGGGCAGGAGTAGCGGCGCGTTTGTCCGCGTCGGGTTTCTCACGTCACTCGCAGAAGGGGGTTTTGCTGGTGCTACGTGTTGGGTCTCAAGCTCATCCTCAAGCAGATCCTGGGGGCGGATAGTGGCGGTGCTGCCTGGGAAGGGCCCTGGGGCAAAGGGGCTGCGTGGGGAGCGGGAGCGTCGCCGCGCTCCGGCGAGGGGAGATGCCCCCGGAGCGCGGCGGCTGGGAGGACCCCGGGTCGGCCGGTGGTGCAGGGACGATGCTGCCTGCTCCCCTGCTTTCGGGCTGGGCACGTTTTGCTGTCATGATGCCCAGCCTGCGGTCTGGTCTCCATCGGCATCCACATAGATGGCTTGGTTTAAAAATAAATACATATATAGCCTGAGCCCAGTGTTGTGTGGACGTTTATAATCCTATTATTTGTGAAGAAACAGGCAACGAGTATTTAAAGGCAGGTGAGGCCCTTGTCCTGCGCAGGGCCCTGTTTGTTCGGAGCTTTAAAAGCCGCTCTGGGCTCTCACCGTGGCACATCTGGAAGATACGGCGATCCGCTGCGCAGAGAGGTGCTGATAAGATAATCTGTTTCTTTTTAATTGGCAGAGTTGTTTACACATGATCTCTCCCTCGTTTTCCTGTTTTAAAGGAATGCGTATCCATCCCTGATTACAGCTCAGGTCAAAATCCCTCAGCACTTGTAGCAAATCTCTTTTAATTGGTCTCATTTAGCTCTCATAAGGTTGTGCTTTAATCCTCTCTCTTCTGAATCCTTTTCCCCAGTCTGTAATGTAATTTATTACAGGATATTTTATAGGCAAGGGAGCAGCCCCTGGCTGTCAGCAGCCTTTGCGGTGTATCGCGTTTCCAGCTCAGCAGGCAGCGGCAGCGGCGCCCAGGCCCTCGCCGGGTCCGCGGCGCTTGGGCCCTGTCCGGCAGGTAGCCGGGGTGGATGCTCCCGTCCCTGCTGCTCTTGCAGCTATTGCCAGCACCCAGGCGCTCTGAGCTCAGGCTTTCCCCTTTCAGCCACCTCTCCAGGCTCCGAGGTTGAGTGTAAATGCACCCAAGTTGCTGTTGTCTGTGATGGGGCGCTCTGAGCAGTGCAGAATTAGCGCACGCCCCATCTTGGGAGCTTATTTGCTTAAGGTGCAGAGCGGCATTAGCTGCCCCAGCGCAGCCACGGCGCAGGTTACGGTTGCAGTCACCCCTGGGAGGTTCAGCGTAGCACATAGATCAGAGCCTAGCTGCACCTTCTGCCTCGCAGTATCTGAGGTTCTCAGGCCTCTGGCAATGGCTGTTTGGGGACTGTTTTTCAATATAAACCAATATTCAGAAAGGAAATTATATAGATCACTAGACTCAATCCATATGTGCCCTATTAAAAATGCAGTGGAAGTCTCTAGATGTGAATGATGAATTAATCTTCTACATCAGGAAGATATCTTCCACCACATTCTTCCCTGCTCTAATATTTCTAGCAAGGTAACTGATTTACCAGCGAGCGTGAGGTGGTTGATAGATTTGTAAAGTGTAGCCTGGACCCTCTCAAAATATTTACAGCTTGTTCTGGGTAGCGTCACAAGAGCTGTTTTCGCTGAAGCGGGAGTTGCTGTTTGCTTGTGTTTGCTCTGCGAACAAGGAGGGAGGCGGTGGGGTCGGCGTCCCTGCGTTTGGACGTGGCGAGGAGGGAGGACGGAGCGGAATGACGGCGCGCGGCTTGGCGGGCGCT
Organism: Tinamus guttatus; assembly: GCF_059628265.1. Classification (NCBI taxonomy): domain Eukaryota; kingdom Metazoa; phylum Chordata; class Aves; order Tinamiformes; family Tinamidae; genus Tinamus; species Tinamus guttatus. Next base: position 8,884,242 of record NW_028288780.1, read on the forward strand.
GCCCGGCGCCCCCGCAGCGGCCCTCCCGAGCGCCTTGCGCGCGTGCGGTGTCCGCAGCGGCTGAGGCGGCGCTGGCGGGGCCGCTGCGGCGTGCGCGGGAACGCGCTGCGTCCGCGGGCTCCTGGGGCGATGGGGAGGAGGCAGCGTGGTCTAGGTGCTTGCTGGGGTCACAGCACAGCCACGCTGCGCTAGTCTTGGCTTTGCTTTGCTCGCACGACTCTAGTGCTTTATTCCAGTTTCTTTTTCCTTTGGAATCACCTGCGTTTAAGTAAAAGGTTATCCTCGCCATTCCCTGTGCAGGAGAGGCACCAGAGAGCGTTCCTGTCCTCTCCGTGTCCTGGGATTCCCACTCACAGGAGAAGACAAGGGCTCCTCGGAGGGCAGGGCTTTCCACAGTGGGGAAGGGGGCACAACATGAATCTCTATGTGTTAAATGACATACCGTCAGGCTGTGGTTTTCACCAGGATTGTTAGATAATATATGTAATAAAAATACTGCTTTTATTTATTGGTGTGTAATTTCCCTCCCTTCTCAGCACTTACCTTGGGAGCTGGCCTAGCAGGAAAGAAGGACAGTGAAATGACAGTGTTTTCCCTCCTTCCTTAATGTCTGTTTTTTGCAGTTCTGCTTTGCCCCCTGCTCTCAGACTGGCAGCCCTCGCTCCGAGCCCGTTCCTCGCTGTTGCTCCAGACTCCTGCGTTCTTCATTGAATTTGCATGAGAAGCTCTCCAAGAATACAGCGTTCTTCAGAGCGCTTGATGTTGGGAGGCTTATGTGGCAGGGCCATTAGATTATATGACTGAGCATCTTGCTGTTCTTTGATCATTTTGGTCTTGTGGTTCCAGATGATTCCATTAGCCTAATATTTTGGTGGTCTTTCAGCTTGTCCCTAATTAATGCTAATTTGCTTGGCAGTACTTCTGAAGTAAAATCAGAGTTTGCATGGATCTTCCCTCTTAAATTTTCAATCACTTTCATTTAAATTCCTCAAAGGAAACAGTGGGATGGCAGGCCCTAGCTGCGATAAACTCCAAGTAACAGAGATCAATTTAGAAAAGCAGAGGAGTTTTTTTATATTTGCTTCAAAAGGTTAGAAGAACCCCAGAACATTTTATAAATGTCTATTTTTGTCTTAATAGCTCTTTATTCAAATGACTTTACATTAGCTCTCTGGCCCTGTTCAGTGCTGTGGAAAGCATGGGAAAATCCATGACAGAAAAAGGGTTTAAGATGTTTAAATCAGTCGTGTTTGAGAGCTGGGCTCGTGTGACTGACCATAAAGGTCTGCCGCGGAAGTGTCCACATCTAACGTAGTCACTCCGTGTTCCTGGACGTCGAGGGGGCATCAGGGCACGGTCGTCTCCTCCTGAAGCAGGCGTCCGTGTTTGGGAGGAGAATCACATTCTTGAAGTAGTTTTTTGCCTTTCCGTTGGATATAAAGGAAGCCAGTGGTGTTTATTTCCCATGTGGGAAACGCAGAAAATGGGGCAGACGTCTAACAGTGGGTAAGTTGAATAGCTCCCAAAGTGATATTTATCTGTATCTAGTCCAGGCCCTCTTTCATTTTAGTATTTTTAATAACTTTAGTGATAACTGACTTGCATGAATTTATCTCTTCTGGAGTAAGCAGCTGCTCATAACTACCTTTCCCTTCTTTGGGCCAGGAGATTTGCAAATCTGAATATTACGTCATGTTCCACAACCTTTGATAGCCTTTTTGCCCTTAGCTGTTTGGCTGAATTGTTCAGTGGTCAGGTCCCCCTGTGCCTTTTTGGTAACCAGGACCATTTGTGACTTGGCCCCATCTGCTTTTATCAGACAACGCAGACCAGGTCATAAACAGATCTTCGCTGGGGTCAAAGTCCTATAAGTCGAGGTGGCAGTTGGCTTGGGAAGGCCATTAATGTCCCACATCTCTTTTCTTTCTTTCTCCTGGAAAGAGACAGGCTTTGGACTGCACAAGCTGGAAATTTCATCTTCCAGTGAATTACGAGTTCAGGCTTAAGTGGACCAGTCTAGTGGCGCGTTGTTTCTAGATGGCTGCTTGAGAGGAATAATGTAATTTCATAGCAAGTTGAGTACCTCTTAACACTTGATGGCCCAGGTTGAACCAGGGGCACGACAGGACTTGGGAATCCGTGCCACCCTCTGATTAAAGGCAGAAGTTTCCTTGGAGGAAGGGCTGGCGCCTTGGCTGACTCCTCAAGGCGTTGCTGTCACCTGCGTGCTGGACGCGTTCCTCCTGCGCGGCGGTGCAGCCGTGGGGACGGCTCGGGAGCGGCAGCGCTGGGGCCGGGCGAGGAGCGGCAGACCCGGGTTTCACACGGGGTGAGGGTGCAGCCGTGCCGGGAGGGCAGGAGCGCTGCCGGGAGCCGGGGAGCTGGCGCGCTTCCCCATCCGCTTCCCGAGCCCCCCAGGACAGCGCTGCGAGCTGCCGCATTATCAAATCTGCCTTTTCAGTGGGATGAAGTGGTATCTTGGCCAAGTCCAGAAGCTCCAAAGAGGCGGGTTGATTCCAGATTGAGGCCTGGCATAAATGGCTCATCTCCATTTCTAATTTATTGTCCAGACTTCTTCCCAGAAATATTAAGCTCTTACTCTTTTTCTCTACTTTAGTTACAAATCATGTATTTTGATTTACGTTACTTTTAATTTCATTGTTGTTATCCGCTTTTAATTAAATGTTTTGGATTCAGTCAGTGATACTTCAGCTCACACTGCGAGTGCTTTACCCAGGCTGATTCACACTCATCTTCCATACGAGCAGGGATCTGTCACTGTCTCCTGACTTGGGCTTTGTCTACAGGGTCTCAGGCATTTTTGTTTTTTTTGCCCTATTTCAGGTCTGGACACTTGTATCAAAACCTGCTCTGAGTACATTTCCCTCCCAGGGCAAGGCCATGGAAGAGGCGCTGCCGTGCGTTAGCAGCTGTAGGTCAGTACCATGTAGTGGTGCGTGGAACGTGGCCGCTGCCGTGGCCTGCGTCCGTGTGGACATCCAAACCCAGCTCTCTGCAGGAAAACACGTTTTGCCCCAGACAAAATACTGATGTTTGCTTTTCCCGACATTACTTTTGGACACGAATTCCTCAGCAAGCACACCGAATGGCACTGTGCCTGCGGTGCAAACAGAGCTGCAGGTCCCTTTTGGTCTTGTGTTGTGTGTGTGGAGAGGTTAGGAGCAAGGTAATGCTCAGCACTTGTCCTAGTTGCAGTTCACGGTCAGTATAATGTTTCTTTAAGGTTCTTACAGTTGCTTCTTTGGCAGCTTGTACAGCTATTTTACAGTTATCCTGTTTGTGTATCAGTTTTTTCCCATTGCTAAATGAGAACGGGTGAAGATGACCTTCGAACGTACTTCTCTTGGCTTGTGTTTACCACTGAGAAAAACAACCCCATCCCATCCTGGCTCTCCTCAGCAGTTACACAGCCACGCAGCAGGCAGGATGCAGAAGCAGATGTGAAAATTAGAATAGAGGGAACAGAAAAAACTTCTTTTTTTTCCCCGCTACACTAATGTTAAATTTTGCAGGGAAAAAGGAGGATTATTTTTCAGTTAATCAGTAGAGCCCCATGCGGGCCCAAACGCGAGTGAGGGCTCAGCACGGAGTGCCGTGGCGGTCGGTGGGGTGCTGGGGCTGCTCCTTTTGAGGAGAGGAGAGGTCTGCTCATGCAGGTGCCTGCTAAATGATCACCATAAAGGTGCAGTTCCACGTGATGTCATTGAAAGAAAAGTCCTTTTTTTTTAAATCAGCCCAGCAAAGTATTTAGATGTGAAATTTATCTAGGTTAGGCTTAAGTAAGAGTGGTACTAACAAACTCCAAAAGGATGTCAGAAATGGGCAACGTGGTGACAGACGAGCAGTGCTCCCAGCAAATTGAGATACAGCAACTGCATCTCTTCATGGACTCCCGTTCTTTTCTGCTTGTAATTGCACAATGATAATGCAACTGATATTAAAACTGATTTTTGTATCATCTTATATCTTTTTTTATGTCATTTACTGTGAAGGGAAGGATTGAAGAAATTATAGCAATGGTCATTTCTAGAGGAGATGCATCCTGGGAAAGTGGAAAGCTGTCACTTTAATCAAGTTGCAGAGCAGAGCAAAGGTCACAGGTGCTGCACGGATTTTTTGAGCTGTTCTCCAGCACTTTCCAGCCTCTCTGATGAGCAGCACTGCGTTAGCTTTGCATTTCAGTGGAGCTTACCAGAAGGACGGGACATGTTGCAGCAGCAAGCTATTTATGTTTCTAGGAAGCTTCTTGGTTTTATTTTTGGTGTAACTTAAAAGGAAAAAAAAATGCTGGTTCTTTGCTTCCCTCAGCATCTCTTTCCAGCCCCCTACCGCTGATGGTCTTGACCCATGGTACTAGTCTGGACAAATCTTTGGGGATTGAAATTACTGTGAGCGTCCGGGCCCCCTCCCCTTCCTGCAATTACGTCTTCCTGAAATGCATCCTGTGCAGGGGTGAGGATCAGCAAGAGGCAACGCTCCCAGGCAGAGCAGGGGAAACCCAGACGGTGTCTGCCTTGGAGTCGAGGTCGCTCTTGCAGCCTGTAAACCCTATAGTCTTGTAGTCTGTACTCAATAGTTTTAAAAAATGCATCAAGTTAAGCACCTCTTCATACAGCTGTGAGGTGTAAATGACAGAAATGCAAGACTCCATTTTCCTTCCGAACATTGTGCTGTTCTGGAGAAAGCATTGCTGAGGGTTGCAGAGCTTGTTTGGTCTTCGTGGCCTGGTGGGTTAGTGACCCTGTCCTTGCTGTGCCAGGACGGGGTTGGTGGCACTCGCTCTGAAAACAGTCTTTGAGACCTCTACTCTTTTGTGCTCTCTTCGCAGCCCTGTGGCCCTCGGGCTTTCCAGCCTGTGTTGGCATGTCTGAAACCTTTGTGGGATCTGCTTGAGAAATTGCATCTTCCATTGCAGTCACGACCTTTTACAGTGACTGTCACCCAGTTCAGCTGTGAAACTGCTGACAAAGTTGGGGAAGTGGCTGGAAAGCTCCTGGGTGCAGATGTCAGGGTTTTCATAATGAGCAGAAGAGGATGGGGGAACTCGTGACCAGATGCAAAGAAAGATGACCCTATTTGTACTGACATTAGCATCTAATCTAACACATCTTAAATTTAGCTTTACTACAACAAAATACTCTATCTTTAAAAAAAAAAACTTTAAGAGAAACCTTGAAATCTAGCTTTATTTCAGTGTCATGGGGGAAAAGAGAGAAAATGTTGCATGTAAAGTACAGGAAGGGGTTGCATACTGCTCTGAAATTTCTTCTGGGAATGTAAGGAGACTTCTCAGGCATTTTTTTATGCTCTGTGGCAAGGCTTGGCTGAGAAATATGAGAATAAAATGAGGAGAGAAAAGATTTTTGGGTAGTACTGATCTGAGCCTGGTTAGGAGGTATGGCATTGGCGCAAAGGCTTTTTTATCCTGTCATTGTCACCCAGCACCTTCTTTAACAGCAGCGAAGAAATGACACATGAAAATTCTTAGAAATGTTTGCTAATTATTGTTATTTTTGGAAATGGCAAACTCTGGGAACCAGTAGGTGACAGCAGCAGATGAGGCTCTTCCCTCGTCGCGGTTGCTCGGCTGTGGTGCCGCTCGGCGAGGAGCGAGTCCTGCAGTGCATCTTTTCGGTTTGGCAGACTTCCCGCCCAAGGTCAGCGTTCCCATTACCCTGGTAGCGTAACAGCATCGGGCTTTAAGTGTAGGAGCCGCACAAAGTTATGAGTGATCGCTGATTTTTGAATGCTGCAATACTTAAGTATTCAGCTTGAGGCCGTTTATTAAAGGAGCCTCGTTACCACAGAGCAAGTGCCAAGTGCTGTAAAAATTCTGTGCCCATTTAATGTAGCTCATATTGGGCATAGATAATCACTACTGAGGCTTGAAACCTTTGGCATATGGTGCATCTGGGAGCCCTGAGCCATGGGCAGAGGAATCCCCCTTTCCTTTCCTTTTCCAAAAGGCCCTTTCTTGACACTCAGGTCCAATTGCTGCTATTTCTTGAGCAGTGTGCAGAGCCCAGCACTATGCGGGCAGCTAACTAATGCAAAGTGCTCTACTGTCTAGTGCTTCACTGTTCTCTCTGCCCGAGGCTTTGCAGCCTTTTTTTTTTTTTTTTCTTAAAATCTTTAAACAATGGATTGTCTGTTTTCAAGGCTTTAGTGGGTTTGAAATAGCAGTTACCCTTAGGCATTTGGCTCAAGATTACAGCAGTAAGTACATTCATCAGAGCCCCCAGCCCTTCCAAAAGCCCAGCAGTCATAAGGTTACCTTTACTGGGTTTTTCTACTTCTAAGTCCAGTGAAGTGAATCAACTTAACAGTTCAAGATGGTCCAGGTTCCTTTTGACCATCCACACAGGTCTGTGAAAAAAGGGAATATGTGGGGAGGACTGCGGGCGCCTGCGTCGGGGACCCTTGTTCTCCCTCTGGCATTGGCTTCTACCCCAAAACCGCATCTGGATTTTTCAGGGGAAAGCTAACTTTGCTTTTTTTCTAAAGCCCAGTGCTTCTGAAAATGTCATATTGCTTTAACATTTTCCAACTGGAATGTAATTTTAATGAATATTGACATTTCTGAGCTTCGTGTGCCAGCTGCTATTTTTCTGGAAGATGGTGCTGGGGCTACGAGGCCCCATCCCAGAGATCACAGACCAGGTGCCACCAGTTGCGGATCTGACGTGGCAATTTGTGTAAGAGCGTTTCTTGATTGCTTTATTTAAACAGGGAACATAATGTTTTTCCTCTGTTACTATGAGAGCTAAAGTAGTTTACAGATATTAGATGTTTTAGTGCACTGCTTGGGAGAAGGATGTCAGCTGTCAGCAGGAGACCCAAAAGCCAGTCCTAATAAAAAGCTACATTTTCTAATGCGGTTTGTTTCTGTACAGAAGAGCTGTTTATCCCGTGGCTTTGCATGCTCTGTGCTTCTGCACTGGGAGTGAGTTTCCTCCGAAGCGCCACTGTATTGGGGAAGATCATTGCCCCGGGATATCCGTGCTGCCGCGGATCCGAGCTCCTGCGGAGACTTCCACCTCGAGCAGGTTGAAGGGACTGGCAGCAAGCGCCGCATCCTGCCCTCCGAGCCGCTCTGATCAAACCCCATCGTGCTGCTCGCCACCATTAAATAGCACGTGCTGGTTTGCCTCGGGTTTCATCTAAAGACCCTCCCAACACATGGGCGCAGATTGGAAAAGCAGGAATTCTGTCCTCTGTGAAAGGGTTTTGTACTCTGCTCCCTCTCTTCTTTTCTTTTTCCTTTGCTTCCGAACAGAAAGCAAAGATAAGCATTTCCTAAAGCACTGTGTGTGTTCTCAAAGCATGCGATATGCAGGACTTTTGCCTGCAAAACTTTGGGCTTACTTTTCAGCAAGAGATGCAAGTATTTGCAGTATTTATTGTTAGACTGGAGGTGGAATTTATAGGTAGCCTCAGCACTGTGTCACAATTGTTTTAATCAGAAGATGGTGACAGCATTGAGGGTATTTTGGGCTGGTGCTTACCATGATGGCATTTTCTACTGTGGTTTTACCCTTTGCTCCTCACCGCAATGAGTGTTGGCACCGTTCGTTTTGGCAAGCAGGTTTGTGCCTGCCACAGAGAATCGTGGCATCAAGGCTGGAGCTTTTCTCACTGATGCGGATGGGCGGGATATGGAAATGAATATGAATTGTGATGAAAATAGGTATCAATTATTTTGGGTTTTTTATGGCTATCAAGAAGAATATAAGTGTATATGCATATATATATATAAAATATGTGGCTGTTGATACTGCATCACAGCCAGAGTACTTTTTTTTTTTTTTTCCCCATCCCATGAAAGTTCATTCAGACATTCGATGCCAAGGGAAAAAACATAGCTTTTGCAGGGTTAAGATGTTGTGGAGCCTAATGCTTAGAAACTCTGAAGATCCCAGCCAGTATGAGCCTACCCGAGCCTGGGAGCGAGCTGGGCTTTCCCATGAATTGCACATCTCTGCTCTCTGGGTATGGTCAGCGCTGGAGCTGTCACCGGGGCTGCGCTGCTCCTGCAGTTTGTGCTCTGCAGCCTTCATATGGCAGGAGAGAAGGCAGATTCCATCTCCACTTGCATTTATTTTAAGTGCTGTAAAGAAGAAAGCATGCTAAAGGTTTGGTTTGTTTGTTTGTTTGTTTGTTTTTTTGCATCTGCTGATGTTTGAGTTTTTGGAACCCCGCAATGGGATCTAAGCAAGAATTTTGTATATATTCTCATTGAGAACATGCAGTGTTACGTGCAAATTAACTTGAAGCCTTGAAACATTTAACACTTAGAAGCTCAGCTTGCCGTGTTTGCTAGGATACTTTTTTCCCTGGCTTTGGGGAATGGGTTGCAAAACTTCATACCTTGAGTTACTTCCTGCATTTTGTCCGTTGGTCTTCGCTGTGTGACAGTAGCATTAGTTTGTTGTCTTAAATGTTAGCTAAGTTTTGCTAGAATACAAGGAGGAAAAAACAGAAGAGTTAATTGCTTTTAAGAAAAGAGGAAATGGGAAGGTTGAGGGTGGGATGTCCTGTGACATTAATGGTGAAACAACTTAATATATAATTAAAGAGTCAGTAATTCCCTCTTTCCTTTGGCAGCCTTCTCTCCAGAGGAGATATTTTCTTTTTCCTTCTCAAGCCAGCTTCTTTTCCCTGCTGCTTTTAGGGAAGAACGGCAGGAAAAAGACACAGTGGCACAGACATTACAGAAAGAGTGAGGAAACAGGCAGGATACTGATAGCAGAGCAGCAGATCCCGCAGATCACAGGATAAACCATGGTCAAACCCCTCCCGTAATCCATGTGCTGCGCATCCACACAGCCCAGAACTTTGATCGCTTCCAGTTTGTCTCACGTGTGAGGAAGGCTGCATCTCTAGAGCGTTTTCTGAAATAATAGCTGTCATGGCTAAGTCTTTGGCAAAGCAAGGCACTGAGCAATTTTGAATAAAGTATTTTAGTTTCAGGACGGAGTCTATAGCTTGGAGAGGTTTGATTCTCTCACAGCAGCGTGTTACCACCGGATCTTTTCAGTCATAATACCTGTTCAGGTTCCTTTTTTATTACAAAGAAAAGGGAGCAATTAGTCTCTATTGCTGTTTTCTGCATCAAGAATATCAGAATATCTTTTGTTTTTGGAGGATGGCTGCTGGGCTTGTAGGGTTTAAAACTGAGGGCTCCTGGTAGACTTGCTGTGTTCTCCATAGACCGGGGTGTCTGTTGTTGCAGTAGCCTATACGTGTTAATGCTGCGGATGTGGCTCGGCCGTCGTGCGCGCTGGGATTTCAGTTTTAATCAGTCCTGAACAAAGATCATCTGTGCAAACAGCAGTTCACTGGGGACTATAATTAAAGCAGACTATTTCTTTCCATATTGCCTAATGCAAATCCAGGTCTTGGTACTGAAGAGATCAGTGAGTTTATCTACTCAGTTGACCACTCATTCTGTGCTAAAAACAAACCAACTGTGTTTCACCCCTGTTTTGCTGCAAAGCTGCTGTCTTCTAAAATTGCCATTGGCAACCTGCATGCGAAGTTGGGGCTATGTGCCTTTCTCGTAATGTAAAAATTCACTGCAGAGGGGCAAAGGAAAGGCTGGGTGAGATGGCTGTGGGACGTGGCTTCGGATGTGCTGCAGCACAGAGCTGGGATGGGAGACAACGCAGATTTTGCTAGTGAATAAAAATAAAAATAAAAAGGAAGTGAGTCATGTTCCACTGCATCAGTTAGCAACACTGAAAGGGAAAAATGGTGGATACATGGTTTCCATGTTAAAGAAAGAACACAATGGTTAGGAAAAGGTTCAGGCTTAGAAGAGAGAAACCATACCAAGAGGAAAAATCGAAGTGAACAAGTGCTCTTTGAATGGCTTTAAAGGGAACTTGAGATGTTGGGTTCTAGTTGAGCTCTTCACTGGGGGCCAGTGTTAAATTCAACCATTTTAAATCTCTGGTAGTTCATCTGTACTAGGAGTTGGGTTTTTTTTTTTTTGGATCAAATGGGAGAATTATATTTGCTTGAGGCTTTTTGGTAGAGTGGTCGGCCTTTTATCTCATCTAAATAACGTGCATCAGTGGAAGGTTCCTGCCGTGTCTACTTCTCACCCTTTGGCTTCCTAATTAACAAGTAACTGTTTTCATTTATTTTCCAGTCTCAGAAATATTAAAAACAGGTGAGTTGAGTAGAATGCAGATTAGTCTTTGTGATAGTTAAATTGAATCCCTCAGCAACAGGAGAGAAATAGGAAAGTAGTAGCTTATGCCCAAGGTAGGTCTTTGTCCTATCTTCATGTCAGTGGGTTTCCACTGTTTTCCATAGGACCTATCAAACTGGTGTTTCCCGGGTAGATGTCTCTTTGGACTGCCAGGCTGACCTAGTGGCTTTACGGCAGTATTTGCACCTCTGCTACTGAAGAGAGCAAATGAGAGAGTGGGACCTTCATTTGCAGCGTGTTATGACAAGGAGAAGCTCAACAACTGCTCATATTTAACGTCTCAATGTTAGACAAGCATGTCAAAACCCATAAAAATAGCAACTGCTTCACTTGTCTTCAAGCATATGACAAATCTGAATGTCTTTGGCTCATCCACGTTGAGCGTGCTTGGTCATACCCTCTCCCTGAGGTGTCAGAAAGCAAAATGTTGTCACTGGTTTTTGGTTACTCGGCATTGCATGAGCTTCTGTCATTTCAGAAATAGTGCTGATATCATCAGGCATATCGGAGACATCCTGTTGATCACCCAGAATGGATCCCTCCAAGGTGCTGTTCCTGGGCTGTGCTCCTGGAGCTGCGAGGGCTGCCGGGGGCTGCTCCAGCCCTGCTCCTTGCCCAGCACAGAGCAGTGCTGGGGGTGCCCCGAGCACCGCGAAGCAGCAGAACCGCTCCCGGGTGCCGATGTCGCTGCACCGCCAGTAACATTCCTACAGATTACAGTATGTCCAAGACTTGCAATCATTGCAGAGTTATTTTTATTTATGAAATAGTTTCCCTGTAAAGGAGTTATTGACAGTTCCTCATTTTGAGGAGTGATTCAGGAGCACGTGGCTTGCCATTGGCAGAAGGGGAGGCTGTCAGTGATATTGGAAAGTAACAAATTCAGTTCTGCAAAAAGGAAATATATTTCAGTCAGTGCACAATTAGTTTGTGGAATTCATTGCTACAGTGCATCACTGGTGCTAAAATTTATTGGAGTTCAGACGTAATATTTCTGTGTTATGAGAGTAGTAATTGTCATATAGACAAATCCTGGAAATGAAAAATAAAAACCTTCTAAAGCCTTTTGGATAGGACAGACACCTTCCTTGATCTTAAGGTAATCTTGAAGTGTAGGGACTAAGAAGGACTACTTATTTCCTGAGGATTTTTCTGCAAATTTGTCCTCAAGGCAGTCTGCTGCTGCTGTTGGAAATATTTGAGACTAGGCAAGGTAGACATTAGGTAGGATACTGATGTATATGGGTTTCAGGCTAAATTCAGAATGATATTTTTGTGCTTTAAATAGTTTATAATTCTTACCAGACCATAAAACAGCTATGAAGGTGCCATTCAAAACAAGGTGTTATTTTCAGGTGATCACACTGAGGATAAAACATTAGGTAGAAACATATTCTGTAATTTAGGCAGGGTACTTGAAATAAATACAAGTTTTTGCTGAGATTGAGGAGTAATGGAGAATTTTTTTGAGGTTATCTTCAAGTGCATCTAGTTGTACTCCTACATGCCAGAGCCACGTACAAATAACATCTTCAACCTCCAAACCATATTCCGTTTAAACCCAGTGTTATCTCATCTGGGACTGATGTGTGTGAGATGTTCTGTTTGTCTCAACCTTTGTCCTCGCTCGGAACCCGGAGCGGCCGCCGCAGTTGTCAGTGCTCAGCCCTGGCTCCGGGCGCAGGGAGCTGCCTGGGTCCTGCTGGCCGGGTCGGGGCAGGTTGAGCGGCGCTGATGGGGCTGCCCTGGGCGCCTGTTGCTGTTGCCTTGTCCCTGGCACCTCTAGGAAGGCCTTGTGGTGGCCGGTCCTGCTCTGTCACGCCTGCAGTTTGGGGCTAGCCCGGTACGACACAGCCCTGGCTCAGGCTTTGTGTGCGTGCTACTGGTGGGTTATGGTCACAAATGCAAAAGTAATCGTTATTTCTCTCCTCCCAAGTGATGAGGCTTCTTTGCTTGGTGTCCAAAAAGACAAAAAGATAATCTTTAGATCTTATTTTCCTTTGTTAGTCCCAGCGTTTTTTTTATTTTGTTTTGTTTTTAAATCATGTCTTTGGTGCATTTGGAATTTGCATTTCATGAGCAAAAAGACAAGTCAACAAACCTGCTTGCTTGCAGGTTAAAATACTGCAGTCTATTAAGTCTGTTGGCTAGCCAGCCAAACATAAAATGCCAATAAATTAATTAGTGATGTCAGTGTGCCACTATTTAATGTTTTCTTTTGGTTATGTGAAAACTGAGGAAGACTTGTCCGCAATAACGTGCGTTGGAAAGAAACGGAGCATCACAACCTTGGCGTTGGCACGTTTGGCTTCTGCGTTTGCCTTTTCACCTGCACGTTAGAGCTCCTCTGGGCTGAGCTCCGGGCTCTCTCCTATTGCAGTGTGAGAGGTACCGACCGCTGCGAGAGGTGTCGCTGACCCGGTTGCTGTCGGGCTTGTAAATAGCAGTGGGAAAAGCGGGGCAGGCTCCTCGCTCGGCTGCCGGGCCGGAGCTGCGCTGCGCTGGGAGCTGCCAGGATCCCAGGGCTACCGGAGCCGGGGTTGCCCTGGACTGGCTCCGTGCCCTTGCCCTGCAGAGCAGGGAACGGGGAAGCGCACAAGGAGGAATTTAGCACAGCTTAGACTAACACTAAACATGGTGCCTTCTGTTTTTTTCGTTTTTTTTTCTCATTAAGAACTTTGCTTGCTATACATTAATTAGGTAAAATTTCCTGCTATCTCCTTGGTTTGTGTCATCTCAGTCTCCATGATATGATGTGAACCATGTAAGATAAAGATTTTCCTTATGTGCTGTTGGGAGAAAAATGAGAGGAGAAAAGCCTTCTCATCTCCATTCCTGACAGAATGCATTCAGAAGCCAAAGGCAATTTTACATAGCATTTGTTTATTAAGAATGATTATTTATTTTGTATTGTGCTGCAGTGAAATTAATGCTGCTAAAGAGTGCATTTTTTGTGTGGATATGTAACATTCTTATAACTATCCTATTCTAGCATATGGCTGTTGTGCGCAGGATTCTATTGCCATTTATGTGTTCCTCTTCCTCCATTTTCCTTCATATCCTGTTCTTTGTCCTCAAAAATGAAATTAAAATTTTAGCTTTGGTCACAGATTCTGTTTTTGGTGTCTTGGAGAATAAATTTGTATTCAGAATTGTTCTCATCCAACCTGCAGCATTAGCTGCTCTCCTGTGATTCCTTGTGTGCTGGGGAGGTATTGATACTGGCCACGCATTAGTGCGTGTGTGGCTGGAAAGGATGAGTACAAGTGAGAGGCAGAAGTTGGCATTTTCTTTCTGATTTTTAAGACAGAAACTAAATATAGTGAGTGTTAAGCAGATGGGTATGCTGTCGCATAATAAATATTTGAAGAAAATTAAATTATATCCTGCCTGTTTGCTGACGACAGTCTCAGCCCCCATAGTAACAGCAGTGGTAATAATAGGACCAAGGGTTCGCAGTGCACTTATTTTCTCGTCTTCGAAGCGAGGTGCCCCAGGAAGGTCGAGCAAGGAGCCTTTTGTGAGGGAAGGGGCAAGAGACCCGTGAAGGGTCACCCAGCGCGGCAGCCCCCTGCCCCTCTGCTTTCTGAGAACACCTCTCCTTCTCAAACCACGCGGGCTTGGAAACGCTTATTGGAGCACTTCCTTCAGACTATAGTCTGATGGCTTTTTTATTTTCCTTTTTTTAGTTCCAACCTAATTGTTTATAAATGGTAATTTGCCAAGAGTAGAAGATAAAAACAGCCGCCCATCGCTGGCCAGTGTACTTGAGCACCAGGCTTGCTATGAAAAACCGATGTCAAAGGCCCTCCTGGGAGTTCTGCTGCGAGGAGAAGGCTAAGGGATGCCAGAGAAATCATGAAGGCTCAGCTGATATGAGGGATTTTATTTGTATAGCTGGTCTTCATCTAGTTGTATTAATGGAGAGCAAGCCCTTATTTTAGATAAAGAGGATGGATTCTGTATTCAATCAATGTTAGTTTTCTCCTCTTTCTCTTTCTGGCATGAGCCAGAAAGTCCTGTTGGCACAAAGCTGTTCACGTACATTAGCTTATCTTTACTGGGAGGACTCCTTTATTTTCTTCTGTAAATCATTTGGTACTGCTGTGTGTGAGAGATGCAGAAGGAGTAGAGCTGTAACGGCACTCGAGGGTGAGCAGGGTGGAGAGCAGATCGGGCGCGCAGCAGCAGCAGGGCCCATGGTGCACCCTCTTTTTGCAGGGCTCTGCAGATGCGGTGGAGCTTATGAATTGCCTCAGTTAGCCCTTTCTGGCCAATTTTTACTGATATTTTGTTGCCTTCTGACTGGAAGTACTTGTATCGCCAATAAAAATGGAGTTGGCTGTAAACACATGGCACATGGTGGGAGTAGTTTACTTGCTTTATTACAGTAGAAAGCATAATCTGTAACGTGACTGGCATATTTCTTGTTTGGGGGTGAGAGAACAAGACCTGGGGTTTTTCAGTACCTCTGTACAAATTTGTCATATGCCTCAGCTTAAAGATATGTGAGGAGCAACCTGATCTCTTACATGCATGGTTGGTGCTTCTGCTAACCTGAAGTGGTTAGAAACCTGTCATTCATATAAAATGGACAAAAAATGTCCCAAAAGTACCTGGTTACATACTTACGCTTTTTGCCTCCATGCACAACTTTGTTCTTTTGTTTGCTTGTTGCAGGTTGGATTTTGCTGTAATCCTGTATTAGGCTTTTTACTAAACTGTGTCGGTGTAACGTTCATGTTCTTTTCCGATGCTTTCGTCTCTACGGAGGCTTCCTGTTCTTTGAAATGAATCCACAGCAGTTCTTCTCCCGTCGTCTGTAACCTTCCCTAATGTGTAGCCTTGTGTGTGTCTTTGATCAAACGCTTTCTTGCCTTTGCCCCCCCTTTCAGTGCGCGGTCGTCTTTGGTTTCCGTGCGCTGCGTTGCTCTGCGCTAAGCACATAACCACCGTGTTGCCTAAAGGAGGGCTAAACATCTCGACATCTTGCTTTTTAACATCCCACTAGTGTCTTATAATGGATTTGTTTGGACTCTGGAGGGATGTCGTTTTCTAACCTAGTTTCTGGTTCACTTCTTCTCTTTTCCATCATTTCCTACGGTGTTTCTGATTTTCTTCATGAAAATATATGCTCACTTTTGATGCTTTATTCAAGACGCAAGGGTCTATGCTGGTTTGATGCTGGTTTCTTCAGTTAATCCTGTTTCTTAAGCTTTGTCGACATGTAGAAGCGCTGTACTTTAACTCGAGGTGTGATTATTAGCAGTTGTTATGATCTGTTCTAGTAGCATTCACCGGCGTGGGCCGGCGGCGGTGCCGGTGCCGCGGGGGAGCGAGCGCCCGGTGCGGGCACCGCGTGTCACTGGTGTCACCGCTGGCTGGTGGCCGCGGGGAAGGGCGAGCGGGGGCGGCCTGGGGTTTATTTGCTGCGGCTGGAGGCAGACAGTCTGCATTAGCTCCCTTGCTCTGCTGTTCGTGTGAACTTGGGCAGTTTGTTTGCATTGATGCCTCACTTCTGTTTTGGTCAAATCAGGATTATAGATCCCTTCTAACAGCTGTCTGTTCTCCCTGTCTCGTTTGAAAAGTATGTGGGATCTGGACTGTCTTTTATTAGACATACAAAAGCACACAAATACATCTGTTTACATAATCATTGTTTCTGTATGTGTTTGGCTAGATACATAATATATGGCAATCCAAATTGTGGCTAAAGTGTCTTGGTGTGTGCTGGAATGTAAATAGTGACGAGCGTATAGCTGAAACAAAAATGCTATGATGCTTTCTCAGTGATTTGGTCACAAACACAGCTTCGTGTTCTAACTGAAGGTGGTATTTTTGGGGTCTGGGCACAACTGCTGCCCGGCAGCTTTGAGAACTCATAGGTAGATGCATTAAATTATATGAGAAAAAAATCCCTCTGTCATTTCTTTCATGCTTTATTTCTTAATATTATAAAAGCCAGTCATCTTTTTTGGCCTTTGAGCCATAAAATGCACATATGAGAAGAAACAAAAGGAGATAAAAATGCCATGTCCAATCACAAGAGTGTTCTATGTATCACTGATATTCTGTTTCCAGTAATACCTGATGACCAGATGTTTTGGAGGAAGTGATAAAATCCACATAGTGGACAATTATGTAATTGTGAGTGACAGCTTCAAAAGCAGTTAAGAGATCCCACACATCCCACTGAATGCAGTGGAAGCAATGGGATCAGACAAGAATGGCGTTTATCCTTCGAAAAGCAGAAAACAATCTCCTTTGTGTTTATAGTAACTAAAGATGACTTTTATTTTATATGTATACTAGTTCTTACTAAAACATTGCTCTGAAAATGGATTTAATGAATTGCATGCTTATATTTCACAATATTGCATTGCTCTTCTCCCCTGTATTTTCCTCTCTGCTTCATGTATAAAAGAGAGAAATTAAAAGTCGAGTGGTTGTCACTTAAAGTAGGCAACTTGCTTCGGCAAGTAGCAGGCTCGTGGCGAAGCAGCAGGGCTCGGAGTGGATCACAAGCTGAACATGAGTCAACAATGTGAACAATTCCTGTGAAGGATCCCGGCCCGTGACGCACGCGGGGAACTCTTTCCCGCTGCTGCGTGCTGGAAAGATGTCAGCTGGAACGCGGCCGCCTGCGTGCCGGGCTCTGGGAAGGAGGAGACCAGCGGGAGAGGTCGGCAGAAAGCACCGGCAACGTGAATAGATACGTGACCTGCTAGGGAGGAACCACAGCCAGGGTCATTCCGTCTGGAGAGCATTTAAATAAATCAATGTATGTAAAAATATATATAACGATACATATAATTATATACTTAGTGTGCTGTAAAAAGAAAAAGAATAATCTGTCCTCCATGTTAATGCAGCGTAAGACTAAAAGTAAAGGGCTTAAAATAATTTTTAATTGTAAAAGATTAAAGTAATGCAGAAATGGCATTAGGGCAAACTTTGGAATAGCAGGAGTAGTTAGGTGGTAGGCTGGATTTCCGAGGATGCTGATGGAAGCTCTGTCATGGAAGATTTTAGCAAAGATAACAGCAAGCATGTCAGGAATGCCTTAGGTGTCATTGATGCTATCTGAAGAAAGTGCCTTCCGAGCCTGTTCTCCGTGATTGCAAGGCTACTGAGCTTACTGTGTGGAGCTTCTCTCCACTTTATGCATGTGCTTTGCCCTGATAATTTTCATCACATTTCCATGAGCATTTTTCTTTCTGCTCTATGCTGTTTCAGTCAAGGTCGACAGAAAGAATTCAGGGTGAAAGTATAATGGTAATATATATAATGTCAGTTTTATTTTGTCCTAACTGTCTTATTGACTTTTTAATCACTGTTTAATACTACTAATCCAGTGGCACTGACACACGACATATATTCTTACAGAGTTGCCGCAGGGAATGTGTAGCTCATAATTAAAGACCTCTTTCTGTTTCTTGTTTCCTTGTCGTTTTCTTTGTTGCTCTGGCCCTAATCTGTCCAAGGCCTGTCTCTGGTACAGTCTCTTAGGGTAATCCACCATCTCCTGTATACTTAATCGACCTCACTTAAAGTTGTATGCAGTTGACTTTTTTCACCGTTTGCTTTCTCTTGCAAATATTTAATAACAGCCTGAAAGAAGATAGATGCTAATCTTTGAGAGCTCCACAAATACCCTTCTTCCACGCTCAGAACTGATTGGAGTTCCTGCTTTGTTTCTTTTTGCCGGTTTCCTACTTGTGACAGAACTTTGTCCTTCCCAGTGGCTTGAGTAGCCCTTTGTGAAGGGTTTCACCAAAGCTTTTGGCAAAGTTCAAATAAACAATGCATTCTTGTGTTCCTTTAGCCCCTGGTTATTTTTAATCCTTGAAAGAATTTAGCTCCTTAGCAGATCTACCTTGTGTTCAATTCATCTTGTCCCCTTAGCTATGCAGAGATCTTCAGTGTGCATGTGCTCAAGATGATTCTCCTTCCTTCTGCTCCCGAGAAGACTCGGAGTTTTTGCAGCCTTTCCAGTTCACAGGAATTCGGGTTTACTTTCCTATGCTGAGGTAGTACTTGCAACTGCAAAACCAGTATCTACTGGTTGTTTTTCAGTGGCATAAATTCTCCTGCATTCCCACTCTTCTTTTGTCCCTGCGTAGCATTGTACATGGTACTGTGTGCATCTTTGAATTAAAACAAAAAAAGTTGGCTCCCCACAGTATATGCTGTGATGGAGCAGAAGTGTCCTGACAAAGTGAATGTGCAGCTGGGTGAGATGTGGGAGGGAGATAAATATTTTCTTTTGATGGTGCTGTTGTCAGCTTCACAGTGTATCATGCTTAGCTTAAGCTGTGTCAGGTTGTCTGTTGTGATCTTGTCCTTTTACATTAGGTAATTTAGGCTGAGAGGAGGAAATTTGTAACAGAAAGTTAGAGCTGTGAACCCATTCACAGCAGTGCACAACATTTTTTAGCCGTGTGGGGACCTTGTGTCAATGTATCTTGCTGAGAAATGTTGTGTATTTCTTATCATGTTTATTACACCTGGGTTTTTTTTTAAGTAAACAAATAAGAGATGCTGAGTGGTGGTGGTGAGTGAAATGTAGATGAGGACACTGCAACACAGAGGAACTAGGGATACTAGAAACAGGAGGAGAGTGTCAGAACTGGGTGCTTCTGTCTTGCAGGGAGGCCATGGAGAGGATGCAGACTAGCACAGTCAGGAGAGAGGTTGACGTGGAGTTCGTGTGTGTGTCAGGTTGAGAGTGAAGCTGGAAAAGCACTAGGACTGACAGGGAGCCCTGGGGGTGGCTGTGCAGCAGATTAATGGGTTTGCAGATGCATCCTGGCAGCAAGAAACAAATTAATATGACTTTCGGCTATCCACATGATAGGGAAGTTCCTTCTTAAACAACTGTGAGAGTCAGCTTGCCAAGCGTGCAGGCCCCAACATCTCGTTTCCAGAGAGATGTAACCACCTGAAGAGCTGAGGGGCGAATGAGGGATGAGTGCAGCCCGGCGGGGCCGCTGGGCAAACGTCCCGGCCTTGGCGGCGCGGCGGCCCCAGGCCTGGCTGGGAGAGGCGAGGGCAGCCGGCGAGCGCCGAGAGGAGCGCTTGGGAGAGGGAGGCTATCGAATTCAGTGAGGTACAAAGGGGCATAGCTAGAAGCCCGGGAACGAGACTGCGAAATACTTTAAAGTATGGGATAGCCTGCCCAGCAGAAGGGACAGAAGAAAAATCGGTATAAACTGGTAGAAAGGTTCAGGAAATAGTCTTACATCAAAGAGCCAGCTTCCAGATGAAAATGATGGAAGAATTTAATAAGTCTCTGTCACCCTTTTAATTTATGTTTGCTTTTGAGGTATTAAGGCAGGTTGGCAGCCTCTCCTCACTCCTTAATTTTGCCTCCCTCGTGCTTCCTGCTGCTGTGAACCTGCCTGGTTGCAAACAGGTCAGGATGGTTAAGTGCAGTTGGGTAGCAGAAGTAGAGAGGAAGGGGGAGAGTGTTTAGATGCTAATCCTAGACTCTTTCTTTAGAAGATATATTTAAAAGAGGAGCATTAAGGTGAACTGTGTAAATAGGTGCAAGGGGAAGAGATGGGGAAAGAGGCTTTGGGGTGGCTTTTGGGAGCGCAGCGTGGCTCCATACTGCCCGGAAGCTGTAGCAGCAAATCCGGGGAGCGGGGCTGATGCCGAGAGGCTCTGGTGGCAGCTGTTTTATTTCTGTTCGGACTTGGGCAGAGGCAGGTGCGGGAGCTGCGAGGCTGAGCGGCTGTGCGAGGCCGCGCCACGGTGCAAACCCGCGTCTAGGGCAGGGGGGCTGGTCTGTCCGGCTCGCGCCGTGGCGGGAAGGGTGAAGCGTGTTCCGCTCCCCTGCTAGTGCCCGCTGCGTCTTCTGTGGTGCCTGTGAGGTGTGGGAGGGAGGAAGCACCGCACGGAGCCGCTGCCGGAGTCCCCGGCTTGTGAAGGGAAGCGCAGGCCGTGCTTGGCACTGTTGTTGGCTCAAAGGCAGCCCTGAGATTGATTTGGGGAGATTATGCAAAGAATTTGGGAAATGTGCGAGTTGTGGGGGCGGATTCCTTTGTAAAACATGCAAACCGAACCTCACTTTTCAGACTGCACAAAGAGAAAGAGAACTTATGTTTCTTAACATACACAGCACTTCTATGCGTGTTCTCTATGTGAAAACTCTACAAGGGTTTAAACTTCTGCCTGAGCTCCAGTATAGAGGACTTAAAAATATTAGTTGTTGGGCTCTTGACAGGGCACAGTAGTGTGTGTGCTGTCTTGTTGAATAGTTCATGTTTAGAATAAAAGTGCTCGTGTGCTCAATCTGGGTGCAATGATCTCCATACATGAAATAAAGTCCCCTTTGATCTTTTTTTTTTCCTGTCTTTCTAATCCAGACCCATTTTATTCTTCTTTTTTCCCTCCTCCCCCAGCTGCAGGGAGCGACTGTGGGCCAGGCACCGTTGGCTTTCGCTCTGCGTCTTGGCTGCCGAACAAAGGTGCCGCTGAAAAGGTAAGTGCTTAACTTCCATCCTCTTTGATGTAGATTTACATTCCCAGGGACTGATAAATTTAGACCTGCCATAACTGTCACAGCAAACCGTATCCAGGTTTGAAATGGGGAGATTGTAATTTATCAGCTCATAAAATTGTGAGAGTCGGCATCAAAGCACAGTTAAGTTTCTGGCTTAGCGTAGGTGGCATTGCGCTCCACAGCACGGCGGCCCAAGGCACCCGAAAGGTTAAGTGTGTTTCACTCCTTGAGCACAGGAGCAGGGATCTGAATTTAGGGCAATGGAAATCTCAGAGACCCGGAAAATCAACAGTAATAAAGATATGGTATTTACCCAGCGACCACCAATGGAGGGGATGGCTGAGAGGACTGCTTGACTGCACGTTTCCAAAACACTTGTGGGGGTTTCTTTAAAAATCAGATGTGTGACACATCAGGTATCTTCTGAAAGTAGCAGAGGTACCTGGGCGTTAGCTGAAAGAAAAAGAAAACATGTTTTTGTCAACTGGATGAGGCTGTCTGTGGGACTGGGGGCAGAGGGGTAAATTTAACCCCGTTGCTGTGCTGCACGAAGGTGCTGTTGGTGCTTGAGTGAGGAGTCCTTAGAAGCTTTCCCTTTGGTCTGGGAAGTTCTGTGTGCCAGACCAAAGTGCCTGTGCGTTGGGGGGTGTCATCTTGCAAGTGTTTCTGACTTGTCTTGAGAGGTTTGAAGCAGCAGAGCATTAGCACAGAAGAGAACGTTTAAAGACATCACAGTCCTTTATGGTTGTGAAATAGAGTTTGTGTTTTGTCTGCATGCAAACAAAACTTTGTGTTTAAGGGAGTGCTCGTGCCTTAGGGAAGGGCAGATGAAAGTAAATATGTGATACCATAAAGTTGTTATTGCTTTGTGTTTCGTATGACTGCATTAAGTATCGCAAATCGGGATGTCAAGCATCAGGTTTGTTAGGAGCATCTGTAAAATCTTTATGTCCTCAGATGTTCTGTGTATATTGGTCTTTTGCAGAGAGTCTGTTTTATACATGTTCTGTATTTAAAAATATTCATGCTTTCTACCTGTGCCTGTAAAAATACTACATTAGAGTCATTAGCTTAATATTTTAGGGTCTGGAGAGAGTCACAGATTAAAATGTTCTAGAAACTCCCAAGTAGGAGTTCAATAGGCTTTTTTATACACTGTAAAATATTTAAAATAAATATCTTGACTTTATAAGGAAAAATATCTTTAAATCATCCAGATTAGAAGCAAATATTGTATATTCTGTTAGAAGGTTGGACTCCTGTTCCCACTTAATGAAACACATACTTCTAGTCTCTCAGGACGTTGAAACAGTTGAATTTAAATCATATCTGCTACAGTTACTGTTTGCTTATTTTTTCCTGTAGTAAGGATTTTAATAGAAATACCACCATACTATACTGTTTCAGAGGATTGTGATTTTTTTCTATAATATTTTTAATATGTTTTTAAATTATCTAAAATAACAGTTTAAATATTGTTTTGTAAGAAGCTGTGAAACACTTCTAGGGGAGTTACAGGTATTCATTAAAAAGAAAGAGGTCAGAAGAGTACACTGTAATTAAAAATTCTTACTACAGTTTGGCTTTCTTGTTTGTTGTTTTTGAATATACTTGTAAAAATTAAAATGCTTTCACCACACTGTTTGCCTCTGATCTGATCTGCAACCTCTTCATCTCCAGTTTGTGAATTTCTGTCAAAAGTCCATATTGATGTGCAGGTGTTATATCCCAACTGTTTTAGAGTTTATAGGAGTATTTTGCTGAATTTAGTGTAAACAGTGTTATATTTTTTTTAAACTTTTGTCATTTCAGATGTATCTTACAAGCTTCATGGTATCCTTTTGCAATCATTCAAGGCAAGCACAAGATATAGAAAGATTCCCTTACTGTTTTCCTGCGTAGATAGCTATGTCTAGTAGAGCAAGATCTTCCATTGTTTTGTGCTGCTTGTGCTTTACAACTTCTACCAAAAAAAGCCTTCCTGACTAGGAACACGTAAGGATACTAAAATAAATAGTATACTGGATGTGGATGCAACTCATAACTGTGCCCTTGACTGATACTTGTCACAGCAATATGAATTGAGTTAGTTTCTGGTTGTGCTTGGCATGTTTCCCCTGCCAAAGCAATCATGAGGAATATAATGTACAGAAGGATTTGCAAGCAAGCAAGAAGTTAGCTTAATAGTCTGCCAGAGGTGGCAGGTAGATGTAGGGATATGGCCTGGAAGAAGTCATAGTTATGAGGCTTTAATTTTATTAAATAATCATGAAGAATAATTCTTTGTGCCTGGGGGATTGTAGAGAAGAATAATTTCCAATAAAGTCTACTTGAGCTATTCCCATGGTTCACTAGAGGCTGAGCATCTTTGGTCTTTTTACCCTGAGCAGTCAAGTCATACGAGACTCAGTGGTACAGCAGGATTGGTGGCATCATTGCTTTTTTTATTTTTTTAATTATTTATTTTTCCTCCTCTCCACTGAAACTTGCTATTGCAGACAAGACCCTAAAAGCAAGCAAACCTCATATTGAAAAGAGTCTGCGGAGTTAACGACTATATCTGTGTTTCTGTGGTTGTCTTCTACAAGGTATGGATTAAGAAATATAGTTTTGTTTTATAGCTATTTTAAATGTTTGTGTATGCATAATTACATGTGTGTGTATGTATACACACTCAGGTGCAGTGCAAAGGTTCAGACCTCTCTTTCAGAAACGATGTGTTTGAACACAAAGTGCCTTCCTGCTGAGGAGCTTTAGGGACACGGCGTTGAAGCGCCAGCAGCTTCCTGAAGCAGGCTCTTCCTGTGCAGGGATTTCTTCAGGCAGACTCATCTTCCTCTCCCATAAGCAGCAGCATCCTTGTGATTCCTTTCAGATTTGCTGGCTTTTGTGGAATGGAGTAGAAGGGGGTGGATGCTGCCTTGAATTTGGTGCCTCTCCAAGGCTGGTAGGATTGTTCCCAGCTGTCAGTGACTCACAGTAGCCGAGCTGCTGTCTCAGAGTTCGTGTTAGTGGAATTTGCTGTTCAGTTTCCCTTGAATTGTCTGGCGGAGGTGGAATTTCCCATGAACTAGGAAAGGCAGGAGAAATTCCGCAAAGTAGAAGGTTTGAATGTGCGTTGTGTCTGAAAAATTGCTGAGGAGTGCAGCCTTTCCTCATGTGCGAGTAGCCTCTTGCCAACAGTCGTGAAGAATTGGACTTACCAGCATTTATTTTCTGTTCTCTGTGAATTCTTACATTGTTCTTACAACTCTGAACAGTTTCCAGAAGTGCAAAAAACTGTGATAAATGTGTGTCATGCGACTGTTGTCATGTCCTTCCATGCATGGCAAACTTCATCAGGGTTTAGAGGTTCTAGCTAGTCAGTGGGTAGTTACTTATGCCAAAGAAAAGGGTCACAAGTGTCATCAATGCAATTTATGTACAGAATTCGTGCATTTACTGAACAGTAGCTTAAATCTTGCCCTATCTTCTTGGCTACTTGCTCACTTTTTTCTAAGGCAGGCTGTTTTACCGCTTGTGTTTAAGTGAAGGGGCATTTGAAGTAGCTGGGATATACTGTGAGTGATGAGGACCCGTGTCCAAAGTTAAATTTGATTGCTGCTGTTCCGCTGGCGTGCGGCTCTCCCTGAGAGCCTGCTGGGCTCTGATGGAGTGTAAGTGTTGGCTCTTGAGCAGCACAGAATCAGCAGGATGCTTTGGATATCATTTATTTTCTTTCAAGAACACTGTGCGACTGAGAATCACTGTCATTTGCCAAAAGAAATAAAACCTTTGAAGAATATCTGCCTTATTGGTGCTGTGTTTTAGAGTATCAGAATGTCTGGAGCAAATTGAGTCCGTTGCAGGGATGGAGCTGGTACCTCACTAGCCCACAGCATGACTGGATTCTACTGCCTACAGGAGCTTGTTCCCTCCTTTCTCTCTGTGGTTTGTACCCGTGAGCTTTGTGTATGCGTATGAAAAAGTTTCTTCTGGTTTCGAATGCCATGTGAAAACATGGAAGGCAAATAAAATAGCAAGTTTTCTATCCTATACTGCTGCTTTTCTATATTGCTATTAATCTATTTGCACAAAATTCAAGAACCTGAAATGAGAAAATAGCATTTAGTTCACAAATCAGATAAGCAAAGAGGGAAGAGGTAATGGATACAATTTTATTTTCTGGTTATACTGAGCAAGAACTACCTGAAAAGACTAAATGTGTATCTGTTTCAGATCCTAGGTACATTTTTTTCTTTAGACAGGGCTACACCACTGAAAGATGAGTAATGAACCCATGCTTCTCTCTAGTCTTGTTTTTGATTCCTGTATATGCACTTTTATTTGCAAGACCCAGAAATCTCTTATGCTTCCTTTGACTGAATCGCAGATCATGAAACTCCTCTCTTCCCAGACAAGTGCAGGATTGGCATGTTGGTAATTGCTAATGAAACTGCTAGGTTCTCTGGTACTAGTCATTGTCCCACAGAGGTCAGAGAGATGCTTGGTTTCATCAACCTTTAATGTCTATTGGTCAGCTTGTGCAACCAAGAAAGTGATGTAAAATATTTTTGGTTAAATGTGCAAATATTGTGTTAGATGATGAACTGTAGGTGTACGAATGACCCGAACAAGTCCGTGTTTCTGAGCTTTTGCTTGCTTTATGCACCAAGCTTCAGGGACTCTGTTCAGGGACTTCGTCTATCCTGCCCTAAATACTTCTGTTGAGACAGGACAGTGATAACGTTAACCTTGTCTCCATTTGTCCAGTTCTTCCTTCCATAAATTTGACTAGTTTAGTGTTTTGTTTTTTTTCTAAGGTCCTTCCTGTTAAGAGGATCATTGAAAGCTGTATCCAAGTAGTGAAGCTGACAGTCATCAGTCTCAAGGCTATAGGGAATGGCATTTGTAGCGACGTAATGACCTTTCTGGGGCTTTTTCGTGCGTTGATATGATTTACTCAGAGTCTGGTAAATCTACTTTCACTTTGCGATATATCCACAATCACAAGAAAATGCTTCCCCTTGAAATGGTCCTTCTGCCGTGTGTTATTTTTGAGGGGAGGCTGCTGAGGAGGAGAAGAGATTGCCATGGTGAAAGCTGAAGACTTATGAATGCATTGAAAAAAAAAAAAGACTAAATGTTGAAAGTTATGTGGTCCAAAGGCAGTAAACTGTGATGCTTTAAACCATGGTGTGTAGTTTTATTCAGAAATAAATTAGCCTTAATTTGCTGTTCTGTGTATTTTCTGAATGTCTCCTATATAAAGGAGTTTTGCTGTGATCTCCCCAGCTTATCTGAATAGCACAATGAATCCAGTGGAAGTCATCTTGTAAATGCAGGTGTTTATAACACATGTTACTCAGGTTTTTCCTCACATGGGTGCTGTGACACAGATGCTGGTGGCTCTTTGGAGACCTGGAGCTGCCAGTGTAACTAGCGTTGGCCTGAGCAGAGCAGCCTGGTGTAACCGGGGCCTCGCGCTTGTGCTGCCTTGCACCATGATCTTGCCTGGACTGCAAAATGCAGGTCTGCAGTCCCTTTGAAGGCAGTAAAATAAAGCAGTAGAAACAGATGGATACCTGCACAAGTGAGAAGCAGCACAGTAAAATATGATTTTAAGTTTGGAAGTTTGAAACTGTTTTTGAAAAATGTAACAAATAAGAAATAACATATCCTGGAAACAGTGAATCCCTTTAGCATAGTTAAATTAAAAACTCTTTTTTTCTACATTTCTTTATCTCTGCAAGAACAAAGAGGTTTTCAACAGAGCTGAGCAGAAGCAAATGTAAGCCACTAACTGCGGTGCTTTTTATTACGTCCAAATTTCTCTGTGGAGCTCAGTGTCACGCTGTGTCTGTTGCTAATGCTGAGGTATAAATGGGAATCAGTGGGACCAGGTATTTATGATTGATGGAAAGAAAAAAGGAGAAAGAGGCTATAAATTTGTGCAGTACAATGTGAATTGCATTCAAATTTCCACAAAGTCTGGAATTTCTTTTAAAGAAAAGCTCTTTAAAAAGGTGAGGTTTCTTCTTTCAAACTGTGCAATATCTGAGCACAATGACCTCCTGCTCTGTATCAGTATCTTTCATACTAACACTAAATTTCCTGATATTGGGAGCTAAAGTCATCATTAACTACCAGGGAAACTGTATTGAAATTTACCCTGTGTATCTGGAAGATAGATGGGGCTGAAAGCAGGCTCCCACAGAAGGCTGCTGTTAATTCCTGGCCTACTTTTCCTCTCAGTCCTGTAACATATAATTTCTTTTGTTCTTCCTTACCAAGTTGATAATGCAGAGTACAAATCCCTCAGTCATTTTCTCCTTGCAGTTCCCTTCTAAATTTCTCCAGTGTGACTCCTGCAGCCTAATAGGGGAAATCTCTGCCAAAGCATGTAATCTTGTATTTTAGAAATGGAGAATCAAAAGTGTGTGTGTCAGAGGACAGAAGGAGTATCTCCATCGTAGAGTACCTGAGCTCCTGCCAAGATGTTCTGTCCTGCGGCAGAAAGAAAAAATTCTGATAAATTTTCAACTTCTCGTATAATATCCAGTAAAAAAAAATCACTTTCAGGTGCAGAGTCCTGCAGAGGGTTTCCTCCCGCGAGCCGCAGGCAGCGGATGGGCCGGAGCATCGGCCACGGCTGAAGGCCGCAGGCAGCGATGTGCCTGTCTGCCCCTCTGAAATCCCACCTGGAGCTTTCCACTTGCCCTCGTTCTTGTTAAGGAGGATGCATTTGACTCTGTAGATAACAAATAGACCTCATTTTAAGCCCCGCACCCAGCTGCATCACAGTCTCTGTTCTTTTGTAGCACTCTGAGGTCCTCACTGGCATTTTAGCTGTTCCTTCCCGTTTTCTCTTGAGCCAACATGTTCCACCTTCCTCTCACTTTCTCTATCTTAACCTCAGCAATGGAGTTTGAGGTCTGAAAGTGGCTCACTATCTGAGCTGGTATCAGCAAGGAACAGCACTACCATGCAGAGGGTTCATCCCAGTGCTGTAGTTAGGGAAGAGAAAGAGAGAGTAATGGGGTGATGAAAGGCAAAACATTCGGTGAAATGAGTTTCTAAAGCAGCACACAAAGAATGTGTGTGGCGAGGAGGGAGTTGTCTGAAAAATCTGTGTTTGTTCCCTGGAGGTTCCCGGCGCGGTAATTGAGTCAGCATGTCAAAGTGAAGGATGCGGCGAGCTCTGGAGTGGGGGAGAGCTGCCCCTGCTGCACACGGAGGGCTGGAGGAGCCTGCACGGACAACGATAATAAGCACCCTGCCTTTGCTTCGCTGACGCCGCAGCGCTCTAGCTGTCCAGCCAAGCTCTGGTTGATGTTTTCCTAAGATTTTTTTTTTTAAGTCATTGTTTGCTCAGGAAGCTTAAGAATAATTGCCTCTGATTTGGCTTCTGATGTAGAAATGAAAGAAGATGCTGAGCAGAAAGAAGGGAAGATCACTAAACGTATTGTGATATAGGCAGTGCAACCTGTAATGGCCTTCCTTAATTTAACAGTTTTTAAATGTCCAAAAAAAAAAACAAAGACGTTTTCTCTACCTCTTGCAGTATTACCTCGTATTGGTGTAATGTTTTGGGGACATCTGGGATATGCTGTCGTAGTTCTCTGTAGTGCCTGTGTTTATGCGTTTGAAGTGCCAAAGGGGTGATTTAAAGGCTTTGCTCTGGCAGATCGTTGCGGCTTTCGGCTGTGTGACTCGATGCGTGATGCTGCTCTGGCAGCTCTCTCCTTGGCCTCGGCTGGCTGCGGCGGTGCCCTTGGAATCTGTGCGAGCTGAAAAGCCTTTAAACCCACTGTTTCCATGCTAACGGGCTAATTTTGTCTTGATTGGGTTTTTTTTTTGTGCAGAGTCTTTACCTTTGGTGCTTTCGTATTTTATAAATCGTGCCTAGTGACATATTTGATGCTCTGATTGTTTCCATAGTGACAGCAATGGCAGAAACCTGCAAAGGAAGGTGACAGGACTCTATTTGCAAGATTAACTGTTTTACAGAGGATTGGCTTGAGCGGGTGGGAATATAGTAGGTTTTTTCCAAGCAGTCGCAGAATATTTGGGAGAGAAAAGGTGTCACAGAAGAAAGCATCTGATATTTTTGACATTTGCTTGTGTGGGGAGGCGATGAGCGCAAGGTCAGCCTGGAAAATACGAGACTTTCAGCAACATGTCTCCTTTACTGCTGCTTCGAAAGATTGTGAAGTTTTGAAGTTGACGTGCCTGTGAAACAATACACATAACATACCTTTTGTTTTGTAATTCCCTTTCCCAGTTCATAATCTAAGCGCAGGAAGCTTTTTAGCATTAGAAATCAGACACCTACAAAAGCCATTAGTGGGAGCTTTGACTTCTCTAATTTTTTTCCCTGGTAAAATCAGCTATCTGGTTTTGTTTTCTGGGAACCAAGGCTTTATCCCTGTTGACTACCCGTCACTTTACCTGCATTTGTCATTGAGATACCTTGTGCAAATGCAAGCGTTTGATCCAAATCCTCTCCGCAACAGAGCGGGATGGTTAGAGCGTTTTCACTGAAGTGTTTGGTACCGTCTGAAACGCAGTTTTGCTCCCTGCTGCAGTTACTGCAGAGCTGAAGGGCTGCAGCCAGATTCGGGTCCGTGCCCGGGCAGGGCCAAGGCTGCCCCATCCGGCCGTGGGGGACACGAAGCCAAGGCACAGGTGCCACGCTCCAATTTAACACGTTGCTAAATCACATCTCTCATGCCTCCTAGCCAAAATATGGCATCACACTGCAAGCAGAATTCATGTTACAACTTATTACGCTGGGGAGGAGGAGCGGCCAGCTGGGAACTTAGGCTGCCTTGCAAGTTGCTGAAGTTTATCCGTTCGATGCCTGAGGCCTCTAGGTCGCCTCTGTATCGGAGCCTCAGCTGCTGCTTCCATTACTTGGATATCTTGGGAGTGGGGCTGAGAGAAAAAAAAATGTAATTTGTGCTTCTTCCTTATGTTGCTACCTTGATGTCTTAGGAATCGTGGTGAGGGCAATTTGTTGGTCAGAAAAAGTTTGATTGAGTTTTCTCCTTTGCGCACTGGAGAGGAAGCTCCAGTGTTGTTACCAGCTGGAATCGCATATAAAACCAGAAAGCAGCACAGAGAAGGTGGGAGCAGCTAGTTTTAGCAGAAAGGTGGAAGCCTATTGTGCCACTTGCTCAAAATTCTTCTTGTTTGCAGAATGATGCAGAAATAAATGGAACAGTTTCTTTAGAGAGAAGTTGGTTAAGCTGGGTGAGGTGGTAGAGGAAAATAAGAAGAGCAGTTTAAGAGGTTTCCACCACTTCCCCCCACCCCAAAATGGCTGTTGCTTTTGCATCGTTTACAGGAGTACAGACCTTGCCTTAAGTACTGTCTTGTGTCCTGGGCTGTGTTGGGAATCGCTTATATGTCACTTTGCTATGAAATTTAGACATAAAAAGATAATTACATATGCTTCCTTTGTGTGACTCCTGTATTAACTTGTTTATCTTGCAAGACAAAATCATTTCTTACATCGAGCAACCTTAACTTGGCTGATCTCTCTTGAAATCAAGTGATGCTTTTTGGTTTTTTTGTTTGTTTTGTTTTTTGTTTTTGTTTCTTTTGCACTGTTGTTGTTAATAGAAGTTATTGTTGTTAATAGAAGCTGTTTACCGTGGAGATTCGGACATGGTTTTATTCATTTCTTGAAGCAATGCTTTTTCTTAAATCATGGAAAAACATCTGCACAGAAAAAAAAAATATTTTACATCTGTTGCTGCTGGTTCCACTTACAGGCAGCTGTCTGGTTTATGCTCAGTGAAAACAACAAATTGTGGCCGCCTTGTAAACTTTTTCCATTTAGAGGAATGTGTGTATTTACTTGTGTGGAAATTGAAATTTTGCTTGTGCAGTAAAGGTATGAGTTCAAAATGTATCAAGCCTCAGTATTTCGCTAAAAGCTTTTCCTTCCCTGGAGTTGAACTGACAGCTTTCACCTCCTCGTGTGACATTGATATTTAGTGCTCCTGTAAGTGTCCTGGCTTGGTGTGTGGTCGTACAGGCAGCATTAGCTAAACCTCATGTTAGGATTCTTGTAGTCATCTCCTCCCCATTTCTTGTGAACAGTATGATGCTGAGTATTTTTTTTCTAAAGTAATGGAAAGATTATCTAATGAGTGATATCAAATATGAGCTCCTAATTTATGAAAAGTTTTTAAAACAGTTTGACTAATTAAAAAGAAAATTATTTACCCAAAGTGATTCAAAATTTCAATCCTGTAAGGTTCAGACAAGCCCTTCTGGAAGAGCTGGTAAACAGTATTAAACACATTAGTGGCTTTTTTGCTTTGTTTTAGGGAAGAGATTTTCATTAAACACTGTTTTGTTGAATTTTATGGCACACTTTAGAGTAGCAAGTTACGTATTTAGTATCATTTGGCTTGTTATTGGCAGAATATGCCTTGATGGAACTGCATACATGCAGTTCATCCCTCCCTTTTGGGATGGGATGTGTAAAGAGGGAAGTGGCTGCCAGTTTAATGGCACAGTGTGTTCCTCTGTTGAGGATATAGATGTTGTGTAACCAGGGCAAGCCAGCGTGCGCGCTCTGGCCACGTTCGTTCTTCCTCGAAATGACTTCTGTTGAAAAGAGCCCAGAGATATTTGAGCCATGTTTGTCAGGACTAAATCAAGATGCTTTGGATTTCCAGAAGCCTGGAAACTTCTCAATTTTTTGAGATGTAGATTTCTTGGATTCTTCTTTTTGTGCTTTCTAATGATGTTTTTAATGCATGCTTTGAAAGAACCACGTGCAGTCATTTTTATTCTTTTGTTCTCTGAATCTCTGTAGTCAAGTATCTATCTTTTTTGCTTGTTCTTTCTCACTTCTGCATTTCAACCAGTAAAATCTGGGTTGTATTTCATAGTGCTTATGGTGATAGCAGGCAAATGTGTTATTTAATCCCAGAAGTACAAAAAATAAAATAAAAACAAACAAAACCCCACAGAATTGGACTTCTAGTGTTAGACATGCTGAAGCTTACAAAAGTTTCCTTTTTGGCCCCTGCTGTTCTTTGGGTGGAGATTCCCAAACTTGTGAATCTTACTGACTTGGTAAATGTCATTTTTCCTTCTGTACTGGCATGTGTTCTGCGACTTGTTCTGGTTTATACAAAATACGAGGGCACTTAGGACCAGCATGTATGAGCCAGTGACCCCCGTGGCTATGGGCGACGGCTGCTCCGCCGGTGCCTCCGCCGTGCTGGCACTGAGCTACCTTTTCTCCTGCTGTGTTGATTTATTGCACTGTGTCACCCTCTGTGAGTGCCTTGGACACGGCATACCTGATCAACGGAGCTCTTCCTTGTCCTCAAGCCCCTGAGCAGGAGGGGATTTGATTTCCACTGTTTTAACATGTCAGGTGAGTCAGTCTGGGGCTAGGATATTTCCCCAGTGTATTAAAACATCTCTCAAGACTTCTCTTGAGTGCTCTAAATTCTGTGTCAACCTCTATGTTGGTGGGGTGGGTGGGTACTTAGCTCAAAAGTAGGCACAAGTTTTTGTATGTTTTTTTTTTGTATGTTTGACTGCCAATCTCCCAGTTTCACCGGGACTGCGGGGAATAGTTGCAGTAAAATATTCTGCTGCTGAATCATAGTACTGCTAGAGCGTAGTCACTTCATTTGGTTAATTTTCTTGGCAGGCATGACAAGGTTTTCAGAGTGGATTTTTAATTGAGAGAGAAAAGAAAGGCCGGGGGGGCGGATTTAGCCGCGGCAACCGCGGTCCCGTTTGCTTGCCGAGCAGGTGCAGCGCCGCTCGCCGTGAGGCGCCGCGGTCAGCGCTGTCCCACCAGGGCACGTCGCCATCGGGGCCCGTCTCCGACAGCCGCCGCCAGCGGAGCTGGGAGCTGCTGGGACGTGGGGAGCGCGCGGAGGCCCGCGGAGGCGATCAGCAGCGGCCAGCCCAAGGCTCCTGCTGCGCTCGGGCTTTCGTAGCCGTGCGGCAGGCCCGCGGGGTGGGCAGCCCTTCGAGCGCTGGCTCCGCTCTGCGGCTTGTTCCGCTTTGGGGAGCTGCGTGAGACCCAGCTCCGTGTGGGCGCGCACCTCCCCTCGCCCCAGCACCTCCCCGCGGGGCGCCTTTGTGGTGCCGGCCTTAGCCTATTCAGCGCACATTCCTTCCCAAACGCAGCTGTCTCGGGGTGAGACATCGCCGTTCCGCTCCCGCTGGCTGTAGGAAGCAGCGCAGTGGGCCGATAGGGCTGGCATGGCTCCATGCTCTCGGAATGCTTTCTGGCATATTGCTGGATATCGGAACTGTTGGTAGTATCGTCCCCTTGCCTGAAGCGTGCTGCTGGAAAGGATTTGGGAGAGCTCTCCTACTCCGTTGGTGTAGCTCTTGGATCCCAGCGCGACAATTGGATGATATTAGTAGGTGGCAAGTCTTTGAAGTACATTAGAATCAACTTCAGAGAGAAAGAAAATCCCTTCCTTTAAGCTACAGATAAACAATAATGCTTTCAAACCTTCAAGAGGATCAAGGTGAAACTCAGGGAACGGCAAGTACAGAGAAGATGATCCTGTTTTGTGATGAGAAGTGGCAAAAATATCTCCTTTCGTTTTTTGTGCTGCCATAACAAAGCAAAATAACAAAGTACTGAGATTTTTTTTTCTATTTAAAAAAGGTTTTTATTTTAAATAGACTCATCTTAATGCACATGTTTGAATATATTTTAAAATAAGGATGGAAACATCTCCTTAGAATTCTGAAGTAGCTTCAAGAGTAAGGGAAAACAATTGAATCCATCTGATGGTGTGGATATATTTCACAGCATTTATTTGCTTATTTAGTTTTGTAGGAGAGTGACATCTTTTGGGTGCTCTTTGTCACTCCCAATTCAGCTGTCTGGCTATGACTGGGAGAGGGAGAATTGGACAATCTCATTTCATTGTTCCAAGATCCCGAGTCTTGGAAGACAAGGCAGAAAACTGAACATATTTTCTTGGAATTGGTGAGAATTTTGAGCATTCGGCTTTCAGATTCTTGTATAAGTTTTTATTTACTAGTCATGTCGTCAGAACGTCTGTGGCATGCTAATAAATGTCCTTGGCTGCTGGGCCTCAGAGTTTTATCCACCAACCATTTCAAAGGTGTACAAAATCACAGAAGGTGCTTTTGCAGCAGATAACACATGAGTTGGGATGTCATGACTGGCAAATAAAAACTTAGATAAGAATCTGAGAGCTAAATGTTGGATATTCAAATAGGAACAATGAAGAAAAAGGAAAATCTGTAGTTAAAATGAGAAATAATCTTTTAAATATGCTTGTGACACATGCAGACTATTGGGAGAACTGCAAACAGCTCTGCAGGTCACCTTTAAGAACGAGCTCCCTGGATGGCCAGGGCCATGGAGAAGCTCATGGCAACAGCCTGTCCCATACAGACAAATATGAGATAAAAAGGAGAACAACCGAGGGCTTGAAAGGTGGTGCACTTGGATGGGGAGGGAGGTTGAAATGTGTCCCTCAGGAAAGACTCACTGCAAAGGACTCGAGAAGAAGCAAGATGCAGTGGCTGTGGCGGGGCCTTGCAGCGCTTTTCACCCTCTGTTTGGATGTCTTGGTAAGTGCTTGAGCTCCAGGTGCCTTCAGGAGCTGCGTGGGGCCGACTCGAGCACGAACATGCGTGAATCCCAATGTAAGTTCCCTATTGTGCATGTCCTGGTGGTGACAGCTCAAGTTATGAATGTAAAATAGCATTAACAAAAATGTTTAGAAGATGGCCAGGCCTGAAACGTTAATAGGTGTTGAAGTACCCGGGGCTCCCCTGAGCCTGGCAAAGGTGCTGCCGAGTTTTCAGTAGCTGCTTCTGTGCTTCATCTCAGTGCTGCCCAGAGGAGAGGCCGCAGCCCGTACCTGTCCGCAGTGCCTTGGTGCAGCAGAGGTGGCACGGGGCCGGCCGAGGGGGCTCCCGCCGATCCTCTGCCGCCGACGCGGGTCAGGGCCGGCCGCAGGCGGAGTCGGCACAGAGGCGTCCGGGGAACGGCTGCGTCCTTTCCCTTTAATGCAGTGCTGTTTACCGAGAGGCGGTTTCCCATAATCTGCAGCTTTCCCGGTTTCCCTGTGTTTGGGAGGCATTTGTCTTTCCTCTTTTCCTCTCGGGAGGACTCGCAGAATAGGGGTTTTCCCGCCCTCGTCACCACACTGCTTGCAGAAAGGGCCCCTCGTCACGAGTGCGAAGCAGCTGGACTCACAGCCTGTGCGAGCAGGGAAGGGGCTTTGCCCTCTTCTACAAGCAACTTTCAAAGCAAAGAGCAGTTGCAAAGTTTACAGCTCTGCCTGCATCCTCAGCATCCCCTTTCCAGGGTTTGCCCTCTCCCTCTCTCTTTTTCCATCCTCCTTCCATCTCTTGTTACCATGGAGAATGAAATGCCAGTCCCATTCAAGTTGTCGGCTGAATAGGTTTTGAGGTTGATGGATGGTGAGAATCTCTTATCCCTCCTTCTCCAAATACCGCCCCTGCCTGGTTCTTGACATTTCACTTGCCGGAGACTGGCAGTCAGAGCGAGGCGCCTGAAAAGGAGGCTGGCAGTGTCCTGCTGCGATGCTCTTTCAGTTCCCTGGATGAAATCAGCAGCCGTGAGAAGGTCTTTGGGGCTTTGCAGAGCCTCGTCCTCACGCTGGCGAGGCAGGAATGCTCACTTGGGTGCGTGCGCTGCTTCCCCGCGGAAGGGGATCCGTGCACAGCCCTGCTCACCGCTGCGTTTCCAGGGGTGGCGTAGCCCTGCGCCGAGAGGGGAAGGTAAGGGCCGAGCGGGTGCCCTCCGTGATCTCGGCCAAGGCCTTTCTCCTGTACATGCTGCTTTTAGGCTTCATCTTAGTGCCACATCACATGGAAAATGGAATTTGTTGCAGGGGTCTGGCTTGCCAGGTTTCCTCACTGCAGTGCTGAAGGGAGCAGGGAAGTCTGTTTTCAGTGTGACTGTAGCAGTCCCAATTAGCACTGGTTACTTATTGCGGCGTTACTGGCATGGTGTCAAATAGGCTTCTGAATAAGGTATCTTTTAATAACAGATTTGTGGAGCTGAGGATCTCACTGAACAGGCCCAAGATCGAAATGTGATGCTGGGGGAATGCCTGCAAGAGAAGTACAAAGCAGAAAGAACAAACTGTAAAAATCATTATAAAATTGTACAGAAAATACTTATTTTGTTGTGGTGTAGTGCTGTTGATGCAGGATAACCATAAATTTGCAAGGAATCGGGAGAATTTTCAGTTAATGCTGAAAGGCCTAAGCTTGTCTTTTGCACTGTAGGGGCTGTTTTGATTGATGACCGCTGTCCTAGGGCTCAGAAGATGCCTGTACCTGGTATTGCTTTCGAGGTGTGAAGCTTACTGCTGGAAGTAAGGGCTAGTGAAGTTTATGGCTTTGGAGCTTAAGTTCAGATTTTTTCCAATTAGAACATTCCATAAACATGTATTTGTAGGGAGAGAAAAATATTTTGGGAGTTTCTTTGCTAATGCCCTTATACCATGCCCTTATACCACTGCTTCAGCTACTTGCTGTTTTCACAGAATTCCTGCTTTTTTTTTTCTGATTTTTGTCAGCTAAATATTAGACAGCCACATGGTTCATAAATTTTTTTCAAAAGGAAATTCATTTTTTATGTATCATCATTTATAGATTACAGATGTTGTTTCTTTCTTTTTTTTCCTTTTCCTCCTCCGTGGGGGAAAAAGGAAGTCAGCAGTTTCTCCAGTCTCATGAACCGAAGCTGCAGGTTGCCCCCTTTTGCCGTGCTGTGGTTGGGAGCGGCGCTCCTAGAAGCGCTCCGGCAGGAGCAGGCAGGCGTGGGAATGGCACTGGCGGTGCTTCTGCAGGTGGTGTTCCGATTTGTTTAAGGTCACATGTGGAAATCTGTTTCGGGTGCTTTGGAACAGCTGTGTTTTGCTTGAGGAGTGATTGCAGAGTCTTTCTTCCAGTACATCTTTGCAAAACATTGGACTGAAATATTTCCACTCTGAGATATTAATAGCCTTCTATTTGTTCCTGAACTTATGAAATAAATGCATCTTTCCATGCTGCCACCAGCGGCTTTTGCATGTGTCTTAACCTCTTAAGAATTCAGTTTTCATTGATGCTGCATGTCCTGTTAGTTGTTGACTTCTTGTCTCCCTGCTGGAGCTTTCCTGCTGGGAGGCTGCCGAGTGCCAGCCATGGCCACATCTGATACAATCACAGTTCAGCCCTGCGCTGCTAGCAGGGAAGTCTGCAACTAGTGCATCAGAATGGGGTGTGTGTGTATAAATGCGTGTAAAATATTTATATTAGACATATATGAGGATAGCATCCTGGTTCTTTAGTTGTAAAGGTCGTACCATTTCTGTATCGAAATCTCCGTGGAGATTCCCTAAGGGGATGCACACATTGTGGGTCCCTTATTACTTGGGATTTTTAGTGATACGACATAGTACGTAAGACGTGAAGTTTTGCTTTTTTTTTTTTTGGTTTGAAACCGTTTGACTCTGGAAATGGGGAAATAAAAAAAAAAAAAGTTTTCAAAAATAGTCAGAGCAGCTTCTTTTCACACTAACTGTATCACCCATGTCAGATGAATTGAGAGAAAGTGCCGTGGTAAAGAAGAAAGGGAGATGTCCGTTGGGACACAGAAGGATACCGTAGTTTGGGATTAGCTTCCTAATAGCCGCTCGGCTTCGCGTTCCCCATCCCTAAGGGATGGGGCCAGGGTGAGCATCTGTCTTGACGTGGGGATTTCAAGGTTGCTGAAGCAGCATCAGCATCAAGGCCTGGGCTGTGCAGCTCCTCTATTATCCTGCTCTTCTGTTGATTTGGGTGTTGCCCTCCGTATGGAAAGGAAAACACTCCTACCTACTTGTGAGTTTGCAGAATGAAATCCCCAGTCCTTCTCCCTCATCCTGGGAGGTTTGTGGTGCTAATTTCAGAGACCTTCAAGAGTTTTGTCAGGTATTGCTGACAGGTTTTAACTCCTGAAAAAAAAAGATCTTCCAGGTTTCAACACGGATAGATTTAGACTGAATTTGTTCACTGAAATACTTCCTTGTTTTCCTCTCTACCAAGACTGACCTTTTCTATTTTCCTTTTCCCTGTTGAGAATTGGGACTTTTTTTTTCCCCTTTTAGTAGTAATATTAGTATAGGCTGCACACTTCTGGCAGCTTCTCAGCTTCCCTCCATCTGCTCTTTGGTTTAATTATTAATGGAAAAAAAATTAATGCCCATCTCACTTTAGATTCAGAGCTCCTCTGCAGACTGTCACCTAGGCTTCTTGTGGGTTCCCAGATCTGTCCGAACATACTGTGGTTAGTGCTGTTAATCTCCAAGGAAGGCTTTTTTCTCTGTCATACCCAGAAATACCTCATGATTTCAGAAGCTGGCACTAGGCTGGTGGCTGCTCTAAGCCAGGGGTCCTACCTGCTGCATGTTGTTCTTTTGCAGTGCTTCTCTGCTGTTCTGTAGGTTGACTCCTGCTGACACGAATGACTAGTTTACTACTGCTTAGATGTTTCTAAAGCGTAAAAATGCCACAAACATGATAGAAATCCTGGAGAGTTGCCTTTAGGCCTAAGTTTTGATTAAGTAGTCTGGTTCTCATATTCTCTTTGTATGAATGACAGATGGTGATTAATTCTGTAAAATCCAAAACACTGTAGAGGTCAACTTATCCTGTATATTATATAAAATACAAATGTTAGAAACCAAATGTAAGCACCCAACTTTGTTCAACTATTTGTTTGAACCTAAGCTTTCCGAATCTCTGTTCTTTCTGAAAAGAGTCTTAAAGACATGAGTCTTAATATGCCAGATTTGAATCCAGCAAAATGAAAGAAAACCAAACCAACAGTAGTGCTTTCTTCCACTGGAGTCGGCCAGCGCTTCCCTATCTGTGAATCTGTTCAACTCTTTCACGGTGCCTTCTGCAGTAAAGCATCGTGGATCCTGAGGGGTTTGTAACGTAGCACTGGGAACCTTGGATATGGGCAGTGCTTCACACTCGCCTCTGCAGCATCTCTGAGTCTAGGAATTAGTGTCTCACACATGTTTGCGCACAAAAAGTTGCAGTATGAGGAACACCAGCAGATGATGAGACTCTATCCAGCAGCCAGGGAGGCTGAAGACCATGTTACTGACATGCCTGCTGTGCTTGACAGGAACAGAGTAATTCTGCATTACAGAATTCTGCATTAAACCCTTGTAACCAATTGCCAGTTAACTCTTTAATATGTTTAAATAGCATCCCAATTAACACTTGAGCTAGTTTGAACAAAAGTAAAATAAATTTGTCAAATGTATTATTCTGCCTTTCTTGGTATCTGTCAAATAATATATTTGACAAATAGTACTCAATCACTTAGAGGACTTGAGAATTTTGTAGAAAAATATTGATCAAATGATTCATTATGCTAACACGAGAATTTTCTGGATAATTTGACTGCACTTCATATAGCTATTCTTTTTATTTCCCTGGTTTGTTTTCTTCTATTTCCCTTTCAGTCCATTTGTCTCGAAGGAAAGTTAGAGTATGCACCCTTTATTTTCAGTATCTTCCCAGGATTATCTGGGACTTGTATCTGTCTCCCCCTTTCCTTCTACCACTTACCTCTCCCTGATGTCTGTTGGCTTTTCCCTTCAATCTTTCCCTGCTGTGCTTGTCTTTTGCTGCCATCATCTTTTCCTGTTCCTTTCTCATCCAAGCAGTAGCCCAAAAACGAGCTGCCCAGTCACCTCTGCCCAAACCTGTGCTCAGAATTGTCCTCCCCTGCCCCGAAGCCTCCTGGCTGCTGTTCACGTGTAGGGGCTGGAGGAAGATGCGGCTCTGAACTTCCTTGGCTTGGCTCGATGTGTGTGTTTCATTTCACCTCCTGCTCAGTGAATAGTGTCTGTGTGTCTGTGCAGCGCTTTCCCAGGCAGGGTACCCCGGACCTGACCTCATTTGCTTCGGTCCCGCGCCTGCTGCCGCCTCGTCGCTGTGCCGGAGCCGCGAGGAAGGACGAGGTTTTGTCCAGGCCCCGGCAGCGCGCGGGGAACGACTGAGAGCTGAGCAGGAGCCTGGAGCTGCCTGACCGCGGATTCGGGAAAATGGCTCTCCACTGACTTGTACTTTGCAAGTTATCTTTATAACCTTAGCATCCGGGAAATTAATTTTATTTTAGCTTTTCCTACCTGTCCTGGACTCTCTGCAAAGAAGGAGCATTATACTCTCCGGCTGCTCATACTCTTATCTCAAGTGTCATTTACCAGAATCTCTCTATCCTTTGCATACTGTAAAATATAAACTGAATTACAGGTATATAATAAAATCAAGGCACTGAGTGTGTGAGCAGTGAGAGGCCGTATCTATAGTTAGAATATTAAAAATTATGATTTAATGTGTCTAAGCACTTGCCTAGAGTATTGAGAACTGTGGTTGTGAAAGAACAATTTCCAACCGAGACAGCAGCGTTTCTGTGCTAGGTCGGTGCTGCAGGAGCTCATGCACCGCACCTGGCAGAGCTGCTGCCCTAAAACCCTGGGGCTGCTAGTCCCGAGACCCAGACGTGCTCTGTCGCTGCTCCTCGGGATGTTACTGACCTGTGAATGCTTGTGAGTGAGTGCAAAAAGTGCTCAAGTCTGGGTTATTGGCTTGGCAATCTCAGGTGCTCCACGTTTGCTTTTGTATGTAAGCCCTGTCACGGTTGCTTCGTTGCATCTGACGTTTCATACTTAAAATTGCCATGGGGGTGTCTGAGACGTTTTCTGCATGAATTTTTGTGCCAGACCTCATGCATATAGTATTGGTGTGTGCATTGTCTGTGGATGTAGAGCACAGGATTCTCAGACTGGAGGCTGTTTATCAATTTATTTTACATTATGCATAGCAACTGAAGTTGCTGCAGGCTTGCCATAACCCAAATCTAGAACACAAAATCAAAATGAGAAACTGCAAAACAAAATACAGCACAGGAAGCCTGACAAGAAGTGGAATTAATCTCTTTAACGTAATTAGCTTTCCCTTTAGCCTTGTATTCCCAAGTAGGTGTTTGATGTCAACCTACCATGAAGGCTAGGAGCAGCGGGACAGAGTCAAATTTGGGTGCAACTTGAGGGATGCTCCTTGTAATCACATAGAGCTGTGCAGTGTATGCCTCAAGGGCAGCTGCTGGCTAGCTCAGATTTGTCACTGTGAAATCCTCTCCTTTAGTCTCGTTCCAGAGCTGTAGCAGTCGATACCAAGACCTCCCCCTGCTTTGCTCCCCCTCTCCAATCCATTTATCATTTCTTGGCTCTATATTGCTCTCTTTCAGCTGCAATACTTGGTTTTTATTCCATGCGAAGAAGGATAAGAGAGTAGTGAAAGGGGTGTTTGAAAGCAGAATTTGCTTCTATTTTAAATAAAGCTTAACCTTTCTTGGTAGCAGAGGGACACTGCAATAGAGGCAGGGAAGCTAACTAGAGAGAGCTTTTGAAAATATTGCTTGTGTTTTGCTCAGGTTCAGGGTTTTCACTCCTAAAATGAAATCGAAGTTTGTTAGCATTTTGCAGTTAAAAAGTCTAGAAGGAAGTAACCAGTAACTCCAGGAGAACAGTGATTCTTTAGCTTTAAGATATCACCGGCCCTTAGATAACGTACACACGCAATGTTCATAGTGACTGATGGTTGATTAACTGCATGTCCAAACCCAGAATTTTCTCAAAAAACAGGTAGCTTCAGGAGGGCATGATCTAATGAGACGTTCTATCTGTAGCCAGCCTCTGTCTCCTGCCTTCACCTTTAGACTGTGCAATGAAGACGGTGCTTTGTGAAAGGTGATCTCAGCCCATGCATCTCCTGGCAAGGTCAGCGCTGCCTTCACCTGCCCCAGCGGTGGCATTTCTGCCTTGCTTCCTTCTGCAGCCGGGCAGCTTGCAGGGTAAGCTGCATCAGCTCATAAATCTGAGTGACTGATCATTACTTTTGGGTGTACTAGGTCTTACTTGGATCAGTGTGCTGTGAACAGCCAAGGGTACAGGAGCATATTTTTTGGTGGTAGCTGTTAATTCTGACTTACGCTGGTTGTGAAATTGTACCCTGATGCTCTCAGCGCATGTCTGTAATGCACTTTTTTGTCTAGTTCCTTCTACGACAGGTGTCTCCGTGCAGTTCAATAACTGTCCCTGCAAGCTGTGAACATCTTCTTGCGCTGGGGGGTCGGGCCCGGCTGGGCGTCAGGCACAGCAACGATGCTGTCTCCTGGCCAAGCCAGCGCAGGCAGACACGCACGTCAGTCCCATGCTCTTTCATGCAAAGCTCTATCCTCGGACCTTGAATTTATTTTTGCAGCTCTGCATTACGCCCCCGCAGGCACTGTGCGATGTTGATTGCAAACACTCAAACCCTGCTCCCCTGCCTCATCCCCCTTGCTCCAGAGCAGCGTCAGCGCCCAGAAGCTGCTTTTGTGCAGCGCAGAGCGGAGGCGTGAACGGCCTGGCCGGAGGTGCCCGCCCCAGCCCCTGCGTGAGGGCCGGCACGGAGCTGGTGGGAGCTGCCACCACGGACTGACTTGGAGGTGGTTCCTTTTTGAAAATCCTTATCTTGGCAGATGTTACTCAGAGAGAGCGGGGATCTTTTATTACCTTCACCTTAACGAGTTCTTTCTTTACTTACGGAGGGAGTGTTTCATGTACCAAAGGAGGTGGTTTCTAGTCCCATCTTTGCATTTCCATATTTTATCTAGTAGTTGTTTAGAGTGTATGGATTTGTTATGCTGGATCATGGATATAAATAGATGCCAGTGGCAGGAGGCCTTATCAGCTGTGAGCAGCTGCATCTGCCTGTTCGTTTTAAGTCCAGGCACCTAAAGTGCTGATGAACAGCAAAGCTTGGTTTTCTAACAGGTAATATAAATGAAATTCCCTGGAATTTGTTGAAAGCTGTTGCCTCTACGTTCAATGTGAACTAGCATTAGCCTTTTTGGGGAGGTACGTGTCACCTACTTCACTGGAGTTCAGAATTATGGTTCAGGTGATCTGTAATGCTTTGCATTTTTGCAATATCTGTATGGGCAATCTTGCTTAACTAAGTAGGTATATTATTTGTCTGCGTCAGCATATAGAATCAAATGTGGCTTCCTTCCAAATGTCATCTTTATACTCTTGGCAGTAGTGGTTCTTGGGGAAGGCTTAGGGATGGTGGAAGAGAAGAGAAGAATCCTTTCTAAGGAGAGGATTTCAGATCCTGTATGGGGACTGTTGCAGATGACCTTCAGAATCAAAATAAGTTAATTTTTGAC
Organism: Tinamus guttatus; assembly: GCF_059628265.1. NCBI lineage: Eukaryota > Metazoa > Chordata > Aves > Tinamiformes > Tinamidae > Tinamus > Tinamus guttatus. Next base: position 8,927,238 of record NW_028288780.1, read on the forward strand.
CTCTGAACTAGTTTGTAGGTGCCAAAATTGGCCTTTCTGCCACTTAATTGTTACAGCTGACACTTTATTTTCCACGGTCAGATTATTCAGATTGCAAGTTACTCACGCAGGCACCTTGGGCTCAGACTGGAAGCAGTGCATGCGGTTTTGCACGGCTCAGACCCGAGCCGATAGACGCAGCAGCTTTCTTCAGAGCTGCCGTTGGCAGCCCTGTGTCGTGCGCCCAGAACAGGGTCCCTGGAAGCCCAGCTTGGAGGCTTTCCCGAGCCCGCCAGCATCTGCAGCTGGGAGGCTTGGGCAGGAGCTCTGCTTCTGCAAAACGTGGAGCTGCTGATTGCAATTTTCCAGCAGAGATAAGTGGGTCGGCAGTAACAGGTTATAGCACTATCCCTTCTGCTTTCAGAGATTAGTGGGCTGGGGCTTTCTGCGGGGCTAGCCCCGTCCTGGCTCTGTAGTCCAGCTCAGTCCTCCGTCGCTTTTCCTGTTATCTGGGCGCTGCCATCCCCGCTCTACTGGCTAATGGAGAGCTGACTTAATTTGTGAGTGCTTGATTGAGGGCCGTATCAAGCGGTGTCTGACCAAGCTAAGAATAAAGTGATTAGTTCAGATGTTTTCTCCTGAGACACTCCTTATTCACAGCATTTATGGAAAAGATTGAGAGGGTAGATAATCTTGTACTAGGCTCAGCTGCAAAATTCATCTACCCTTGAATAATGGTTTTCTTCTCAAAAGCAAACTCTTCTGGTTGGAGGCAGCTCTTCTGTCTGTACAAGTGTATTCCTGTAGTATGAACAGCAAAGGGACATTTTTTATTTCCCATTTCTAGGGAAGTCTGTAGGACTGTGTGGTTTGCAGGTACTAGGTAGTTGGACAACAGAGGTATTTTGTGGAAAATACAAACGAATTGTATGCCAGCTAAAAAGCGTAAGGATTTTTTTTCACCTCGTGTCTTGTGATAAGCTGTTGTGGAGGAGCAGAAGGAGGCACAAAAGGAGGCACGTGTACCTGGAAGCAGGACTCACCTGTGGGGTAGCCTCCCTGGGGGAGCAATGCCAATATTTGCTGTGATGACTTCTGAGGGGTAGGAGAGTATTGCTGTGTCCTTGGGCTGTGGTAGTTGAGAGGGAAGAAATTAAACGTGTTTGCTAGTTGTAAAATCTGATGTCTTTTTACCAAGGATTTTTTGTTTTTTTTTTCGACAGTCAGATTTATTATGCCAGGTTCTAAAAGGTAGCATGTCCCCCGTCTTGTGCAAAACACATCTTGGTCACTTTGGAGAAGAGCTCACTGTTCACTGGTTTTCTTCGTTCAGTTGGCATCGTCTTCCCAGTCCTAGATCCAACTTTTCTAACATCACAATAATGCCTAACGGAGCGAGCAGCGGTAGATGATGGAGGCTCTTTTCCTCTAACCTTGTGATCAGAGGCTCGTCGACGTGACAATAATTCTTATTATCACAAAGTCAAAGAAGGAAAGCAAATTAATGTCCCCCCCCAAAAAAAAAAAAAAATCTTTGTGCCTAGCTCCTAGTTTCTTTTTAATGCTTTTCTTTTTTTTGTAACTTTGGGTAGTTTTTAGTCGTGCTGTTGCTTGTGTTACTGGCTGGCAGAACGGGGAAGGGCCGGTGCCGTCCCCTGGGGCTCTCGCAGGTGGGCAGCTGTGTCCTGGAGTCAGGGAACTGGGAGCAGAGCCAGTTTGCTTTCATTTCCTGAATGAAATCTGCAGTGCTTCAGGTACTGAATCACAAGTGGATCAGACACCACTATCAGCACATGTTTCCAATCTGGAGTATTTTGGTGCCTTACGCAGTCAGATATATGTATTTATACAGTCTTCTTCCTTCTCCTCAGGTTCCTGGTGTTCTTAACTGAATTTGCATCTGGTACAAGAGAGGTCTTTTTCAGACTGCACTTACGTGTTTTGAGGTAAGAAGGAAATTGATATAAATGATATTTTTGGCCTCTGGGTAGCATGATAGGCAAGGATGGCAGGAGAAAAATCCTGTTTCCTGAGGTCTTGGTTTGAAATGTTGGTGAAAGGTATAAAAAGAAGAGATCTTTTGTGACTGAGTAATCTATTTCTGTATTATTAGACTTTAATGCTCTTTGCTTCCTCAATCTTGCTACTTATGAAATGCCATAAAGTACAAGTTATTGGGTAAAGCTGAGTAGTGATGAATTTTCAGACTTTTATGCCTTTATTCTGCTTCACATGATTTTTTTTCTCGGTATTTATTTTCTCAACCTGTTGTTGGCTTGGGGCTAGTCAGTGCTGGAAGGCAATGTTGTCTTGTTAACGCTGCGTCTCCTGAGACAGACGTGGTAGCGCTCGCTGTGTTTCAGCTACCGCGAGCTTAAACAGGACAGGAGTATCTGTGTTCAAGTTCGAAGTTTTATGTTAAGCACTGCGACATCTGGGCTTTGGTGCTCCACCATCTCCAGAGGAGTCGTGGATGCCTCTGAGCTCCAGTGTGCTCCGGCTTGCAAGGAGCAAAGGGAAGTTGGGAGTCCCCAGAGCCTTAGCTTGGGCCAGGTGGGCACAGGCGGCTGAAGGGATGGAATCACAGCTTTAGGAAACGGGTAGGGAATGGATATTCCCCTCCTGAGCGGGTTTGGGGGAGTCTCCACCTCGACCTCCCCACAGAATTGCTGTGCTGAGAGGGGAGGTAGGTTTCCCCTTCACTATCTCCTTTGTTTCTGTAGTTCTTCCTTTTTGTTCATAATTGTTCTTCAAAGAAATAACACAATCCGCCTCCCTGACAAATTTTCATAATTTTAATAAAACAAAAAGGAAGTGCCCAGGAGCCTCATTCATCACCTTTTGTCTCCAGACTTGATCTGACATCTGAGACTAGAGAGAAACTTTGGCAAGTGCAATGATTTCCCGTGTGGGGGTAATAAGAGAGAAAAAAAACTGTCATTTGAAAACAGCAGGAGCTGCATTAGCAAATATAAATTAAACAGATGGCTAAGATACTGCAGCTGTCGCTTAGAAGCTCGAGGAAGATCTTTAGCTTAGAGCTGCAGGAGGCCATTTGAAAAGGGAAGATGCAAACAACAGCAAGGCAAACTTCAGCACGACCAAGGAGACAATAAAGGCAGTCAAGTGATGAGATGAAATTCACCAGCACGGATTTTTTTTTTCTTCACATCTTCAAATCTTTGGACTCCCAATGAATTCAGAACAGCTATTATAAGATCACGTTACAGATTTCCATACAGTGGGGTTGTCTGCTGGCCTGGAGGTCCCGTTCCTGCTTTCTCTGAAAGATGCCATCCCTGACCCATGCGTGGGAGCGAGGGGAGCAGCGTGTCTGCTCTCATCCACTGGCATCTCCTACTGTTGCTTGAACAGTCTACAGCTGCTTCCAGGAAGACTTCTTAGGGATTTCTGTGGAGGACATACCTTCATTTAAAATGTCTTGCATTTTCAGTCCTAGGTAACATTTCCAGACCCATTTTCTGCTCAAAAGTGGGTTTGGGGTTTTTTTTCCCCCTTTATGTGAGGAGTAATAAAAAATATAACCAAGTATATTGTTTTTAGCATCTGAGGGTAAACTGGAGTTTCAGTGGTGCTTTTTGGAGACCAAAAAGAAATTTATGCTCAAAACAGTATATCTATAATATATTTTCTTCAGTGAGAGCTAGTGAGTTGTCTTAGATACCTTGTGCGTAAGCAGACTGATATGCTGCCTGGGTATATGTTTGAAGATGTGAATTGTGAGATAGGTGCTGCGTTTGAAGCCTGTGCTTCACATTCAAAGCACTAGTGCGCGCAAATTCCTAGACTTGCTGATTGATTTCTGTTTCAGAGTTTTGCCTTTTTCTATTTGTTTTTCTTTACACTGCAGGTTTTCTTTTTGCGTGCCTGCAGTTGACTTGTTAAATGCTATTTAAAATGCAAGAAATTCTGTATTTTGGTAATACTGCAGCCCAGCTTCAGCCCTCCCGCCCGTGCAGGGCTGCCTGCGCTGGCACGATGAGCAGGGGTGACTTCTCGTAATTTCATGGTGCCTTTCTCCTATGCTGGCAGTTCCATGCTCCAGCGTAGGCCAGAGCAGCTGATAGCACCACGTAACTGTCACTTCTGCCCTGCAAATTGCATTTCTGCCTTGCAGAAGCATTGGAGCAGTAATGTAACTTCGTAAAGCTAAGAGGAAGAAAGCCCCAACCAGCGTCTATGCCTTTGCTCCCAAGGAAAAATGGAAGAAAGCAAGTAGGCCTTGAAGTGTACTTGAACCTGAGAATGATAAATGTGGGATAACTTCGGCAGTGACGGAGGGACATTCCAGAGTAGGTGACCTTCCCCAGGAAGCCTGGCCACCTCCTCCTCCTCCTCCGCACGCGGGGTCTGAGGCCCCTGCTCCCAGTGCTCGAGCCAACGCTCAGGGCCTGCTCGGGAAGGGGGCGGTGGAGGCAGGGCACGCAGCGAGGCCGCGGGATGCAGCCCGCGCGTCCGCGGCACGGCTGTCTGGGAAGGAATTGAGGGAGGAACAGAGGCGAAAAAGAAGGTGTTAATTAATTGAGAGGGGACAAAGAGGAAGAAAAGAAAAAAGAAAAGAAGTGACTGAAACAGGAATAAATACAGGGTAGTATAGCCTGGCCAAAGCTTGTTTTTTCCTGCTGAGTAGCCAAAAGGCCAGAAGGAGCTTTTCCATCTAGACATGTCTAGTGGCCGTGTTCCGTCCTCGCTCTTCACGCGGACGTTCCGGTGAGGCCGGTGGCAGCACGGCTGTGGGGGACGGTGCGTGGCTCATAAGCTACATACACACAGCAAACTGGTTGTACGCAGGTCTGTAGCAGAGATATAGTGCATATAGTGGCATAAATTTGCACATGGTATAATGTGTTAATACCTAATTCATTGATTAGGAGCTGCTGCTTACATACAGAATGCATGCTAGTGGGAAAAGGAAACCCGATCCAGCCCTGTTTAATGCTGTCACGAAAAGAAAGTGCTTCTTAACTGGCTGCAAGAATGCTTAGCCTTTTAGTGCTTCAGTATTGGTCTGTGGCTTAGCTAATGTGGAAAATATTTCATGTATTTTAGCCCTCATTTGAACCCTGTTCTTTTAACCCTAGCCCAGCATTGACAAGTCTGTTTTAGGCCGGTGCCACTCTTCGTGCTGTATGGAGTGGCTCGCAGTGATTAAGCAGAGGTTGCTGACAATGTAGAAGGATTATAAATTAGTACATGGCTTTTTTTTGCGTATTGTTTGAGATGTCACAGGAATCATTTTTAGCTGTAACAAAACAGTGTATAGCATAGTGCTGACACGCGGGCTCTGGAATCTGCAGCCATACTTTGGTAAATATTACCTTACTGATTGATTTAGTTAGTCTTTCCAATTTGCCTCATAACAGAGAAGATGTGGTTTCATGGTTATTTCACTTCAAAACAGATTAACTTTACCTTTCAGCCGAAAGCAACAGAATAGGTGTGCTTGAATTGTGGTAATGAAACCTCCTTTCATGTGGAAAACGTACTGTGAATCTTGCTAAATGACTTATTTCCCTATCTCTGGCAACTTCTGTCTTTGGATTTTGACCTGTAGTCCAGATTCAAGCGTGCCTGACCTGAATCAGTTTGTGGAAAAGTGTTCGGCTAATTTGTGACCTGCCACAAGTTTGAAATATGGTTCTGTCGTAGGACTTGCATTGCATTTCATAGGTTTGGTGCTGTGAGTGTTAGAAAACTCTGTGATACAATAGGTGGTACGGAGAGACTCCCTTCTAAACAAAATACAGATCTCTCTTTGAAGAAAAGCTTTCCAGAGGTCTGAGGCAGATGCTCTTCCTTTCCCTCTGTAAACAAGCCCTTAGCTGGTAAGATTTGGAGCAGAATTCTAGAAGAATGCAGAAAACTGAAGGGCAAAACACAGACGCTCTGTTGCTGGTACCTGCAGACGGCCTTGGGAAGCGCAGAATCAGGCTAAACGCGTCCAGAGAAAAGGCAAATAGTCCTCTGGGAACCTGATGTGATGGCACCGCTACACCTTTGTTAGGAGATAAATAGCAACAGGGTACCTGATATTTTAAAAATTTGAGTGAGAAAATTGGAAGTTTCAATAGAAAATAGTAGTACAGGTAAAAAATTACTCTTCCTCTTTCTATCACATGAAATGGTTTCTTGTACCATAGTCCATGTTCTTTACAGTAGTATCCATCATATCTAATGCCATTAACACTGTGCCCTTTTCTGTTTGGGAGAATATGCTTGACCAAGGCTTTATTTGAGTTCTTGTTGTTCCTTTACAAAACAAGGAGTAAAAGAAACAACAAAAAAAATCTTTAAAAAATAAAAAAGTAAAATATCCTTGCTGCTAACATAATCTCTCTTTTCAGAGGACCCTTACTTCAGGCTAATTCACATAAATAAATGAATGCAGAAACTCGGTATTGTGGAAGCAGTAAATGTATGGCTTTCATCTGCAGCCTCCAGAATACGTAGGCCTGCGCTCCCCTTCCAGGCTGGGTTTTGTTAGGATTCTGCAGAAAGCTCCCTCCGTCGACATGCAATGCCCATATGCTAGATGCAGTTAGACACCACCAAAAATGTGCTCCTGCCAGCAGAGCTTTTCTTTTACCGGCAACTGGTACTAGCTGTTCTGGCAAAAGAACTTTTCTCCCCTGTGGAAACCACATCTCTGCTGGGCAGATTTGCTAATATAGCTATTTTAGCAAAGCCTTTCTACTGTAGAAAAGACCTTATTGATAATACTGTGAGGTTCCCACAGCAGATGAAAGGCGCGATACAAAGGGCTTTACAAACATGAACTAAGCTTCACAACACCCTTGTAAAATAAGTAATTCTTCCAGCTTGCCAGTGGCTACTTTCTTTTAATATGAGACATTTTGTGGAGATGAGAGAGAAGAGTGGAAGATTGAGAGTTGGCGGAATGGGTAGTTAAACTAATTCCTGAGGTGCTGAAATTCCCTGACATCTCCATCTTATGTCTAAAATGTCCTGTCAAAATCAGTATTAGAGCATCACATAGTTGCTGGATTCATCTGATTTTTGGTAGCAGGAGGAACTCTATAATGTTTCCTCGTTGGCACTTGGTAACCATTTTTTCCTGACAGTCCTGAAGCCTGTGTTTTGTACATGATGTTCTCTTTACAGCTGCTTTTAACCAGTGTCCTCTGACGTGGTTGTGTTAGACTCCTGCATCAGCTCTTGTAGTTTATGCAGTTCAGGATTATGAATAGGTTACACAGTTCAGGGACCTCGAAAGGAATGGAGAAAAGCAAAACTATGGATTTAGGTACAAAAAAATATTTTAAAGTCACTCAAAAGCTAGAACAGTCTGATATTGAGGTTGCCTCTTGGTCTTAGTTCAGCCATTGCTGTGTGTTAATTATCATGCAGGTTTTAATGATAAGTTTATATTCTGTTTAGTCCCCTACATCCATTAGGAAATAAGGAACCTACAACCTGGCAGGATACAGGTTAATTTTCCCCTTTACCATTCCCCAGCATCACTTTGGAATATAGTCAGCAAACTCTTGGTTCCCTCTTAAGCTCTGCGTCCAGGACTCTGGACCAGGAATTTCAGCAAGCTCGGCAATTCCTCGTCCCAGCTCAAGGCCTTCAGGGGTGGTAACTGTTCTCGCCAGCAAGACCCCTTTTCTCACGGAGTGCACAGAGGGCTGGACTTGCTTTTGAAAAGCTGACCCAGATCCAGTGGAATCTGGGAAGTGATGAAGACATCTGGGCTGCCCGTGCCTGTCCCAGCCCCTCTCGCTCGCCAGAGGCAGTTCCAGTGACTGCTCTGCAACCTGCTCGAGCCGCCGAGAGCGCCTGGGTCTATTAGCAGGATTTTTGTGCTCTGTTTCCACAGCAACAGCACACACTTTCTTTCCCCCTCTCTCAAGGCGGCTGTTGCTTTGAGAATTGCTCTGTGGAATAAGCTTGGCCTTCTTGTCCCCTATCGAGATTTCAGCTTGCAGAGGTCAACAGTGAGAGGAGTAGGATGGGAGAGTGTGACTCCTGGTAGAGGCAATGTGATTATGAAGTGACAGTGGAAGAAACTAGTCCTATTTAGTTGCATTTTTGAGTGTTAAAAAATGTTGTGTTGAAAATCTTTGCTCTTCCAAAGCTGTGTCTGCAAGTGAATGGCCTGGGACTGGTGTTAGCAACTATCTTCTTAGCTCTTTGCACGTGCTCTCGTAATCATGTAGGACCCAGGTCCTTTTTTGTGCATGTGTTCATGCACAGTGTGAAACCAGATGTACATTTTTTATTCTTCTGCTCATAGACAACTCTGTGTGTGTTGAACATCACTTTACACAACTTAATCTTCTGTCACAACATTCACCCTGGTATTGTAGGAAGGGAAATGTTTTATATTTCGTTGCTTCACTGAAATAAATAGATGTGTGCCTATACAGCTGTGTTAAGCCATGACACCACTTGTGGATAGCAAGGCACTCGTCTCCGCACTGAAGTACATGCAGCAGTCTTAATATGCTACCTGGAGGACTAAGAAGCTTTCAATTATTACAGCATTGCAATAGATCAGTAACTTGCCCTTTTTAGAGATGGGTGAGAATAAAAACATATGGTTTGATGTTGATATCTTGCCTGGGATGGCCTTTTATGGTGCATAGCTAAAAAGGTGTCTCCTTAAGCGGATCCTTAGTGCAAGGCTGACTTGCAACTATTTGATTTTGCTTCTTCCCTAGTCTCCTGGCCTTAAAAACCAAACTGCTATGTCTTCCTGCAAAGCAAATCATTTGCAGTACTGAGCTCTGTGATGCCTTTTATATTCTTTCCTGCTCTTTCCTTTCTTAGGAACCTACAGCTTTATGTTGAAGCTAGGGAACTTGGAAGTAAATGCTTTTAACAGATTCGCTGTGTTGTGGAATAATGTAAAATGCTGGTTTTTTCATTTGGATAAGTCAATTACTAATACTGGTTTCTGAAATCTCCCTTTCTTTACGAGTCAATAGCTAAAGCAGCGTCTGTGACTGGGTTACACCTTTGCAGGAGAAGCTTCTGCTTGGTGACAGTGTGTGATAGCTCTGACCATCAGTGTTCCCGTTTCTGGTAGTTTTGAGCTGGATGCTCGCAGTACTACATTTCTCTCTAACTGAACAATAAAGCAGGCAAAACTAGTGGCTAATGAATGAAATCACATAGCCTGGTTGTCAGGGAAAGGCATAACATCTACTGCCCTCTCGAATTGCAAAGTACAGGAATTTACTGATCCTTACCTGTAAAAAATGTAAAAAGCTGATCAGGGTCAAGCAACCAAGTCAGAAATGTCATGTGTGCCCAAAAGGTGGAAATTAATAAAGATATCTTTTATAAATTTCTAATTTTAGAAGTACAACCAGATGTGTTTGTATTAGAGATTTCATATTTTGTTTCCTTACTTCAAAAGTGAAGAGCGTTCCAATAGTAAAGCTCGCTAAGGTTGAAAATAAAATCAATGATTTTAAGTCTTGCATCACTTGAGTTCAACTCATTCTGGTTGTAACTCGACTTTTTGACTATACATTGAAGAAACTATAACTTCCAGTTTACTTGAGAACTTGTTTACTGAAAGACCAGAATATAAAATTCCATGTCTGTTTAACATTCAGTAATTCAACCATTAAGCTACTTGACAGAAGTTAAAATTTATGTTAATATTGCCTTGATTAAACAGCACTCATTATCACTCGCTGTGATTTGGCCAAATCAGTTTTCTAGCAGATGTCTCAATAAGGGAGCCGCCATCCTACTACGGCATGTCCAAATTAAGCTAAGCATATTGCATTAATGTTCTGCACTTACACAGCATCTTTCGTTTCAAAGCACTTCATTAGGTAATATAATGGCCAAAGCAAATTTATACCTCAAAGAGCTACAGGGCAATTTAGAACTTTAACATATGTCCTGTATCACAGTTTTTAGTGTTTAGTACAGAAGAGTCATTTAGTGGTTTCTTCCATGGAGCTGTTTCTGTAGCTTGCAGAAGGAGGTTGGAGCTAGCCCTCCCTAGGCCAGAACAGATGCCTCTCCAGACAATAAATATTTCAAACCACAGCTTTAAACCACTTTTATATAATGCTTTCCAGCCAGTCTTGGAGTCTTTGGTGTTCTTCCAAACCCTTTCTCTTTCATTTTCCTTTAAAATTGTTTTATTACCACTGAAAAACATGTGCTTTCCCATCTTCTACTTAAATCATTCCTTGGTGCCTATTTGGAGCATCACTCTAAATTCCCTTTATGCAGGCTTTGCCGAAGTAACTCAAAACTCAAGGAGATTTTTTTTTCCCTCCTGGTGTGTAGTGATAGCCTCATACCTATGGGATAAAACAGTCCTCCTTAAATCCTCACTATTTGTTTTCATGTATTAGGGGACTTCTGTTTGTGTATTCAGGGAAAGCTGGTGCAAGTCATAAGTTTGTGTATGAAAATATAAGGATTTTCTGTGTTCAGTTTTTTTGCTTGGAAACGGTTGCTTTTCAGGCTTTTCTAGCATTCAGAAATTCTGTTAAAATTGTGATGTGGTTCAACACAGGTATCTGATACATGACACCAAACAAGTCACTACCTTATCTTTCTGTTTAAAATTTGAACTAATCAAGTTTTGCATTTACTTAATGGTTAAGTTTATTGATCCTGTTTTATGGAGAGTGTAACCAAGAGCAGACATAGAAGGCAATTTGCCCAAGATCCTGGTATTTCCTGTAACTCTGGTTGCATTTTCCTGATTTGATTTGGAATGATTCAATTAAGAACTATATGTGATTTCATAGATGTGATGTATCAAGTTTGTGGCTCATGTGATAACATTGAGGCTCACCATTTCCCTCTGTTGCGTGCACCTGGCTGGATTTTCTTGTAACCACAAATTATTCCATTGCCAAATATTCCCAAACTTAACATGATGTGGGCCATCTAGTAAGGTTAATGTCCATGTTACGTTTCAGGGTGAATAGTTCAGCTGGATTGCAGCCATCCTTGAGAAAAAATACAGGATTTTTTCCAAAAAAAAAAAAAAGTATTTCTTGTGTTTGTTAACTCTTTATGCAATTCAGTGGCAGCTACAGGGGTTTAACTTCTAAGAAGCGTGCCATGTTCCCATGCCGAAGGTGCAAGGAGTGACCGAGGGCAGCAGCGTGGCGGGTGGCTTGTCCTCACGACTGTCCCTGCGTGTGTCAGCCCCCGTGTCCCTGTGGGCCACCAGTGGAGCTGCTGGTGGGGAGGGGCGAGATGTGAGAGCTCCCTGGTTTGATTTAGTGCCGATGCTGCAGTGTTTGAAGGAAATTTAAGATCAGCAAGTGAGAAGGGGTGAGAGAGCCAGCAAAGGTTTTTTTGAGCCATTGATGGTGTTTGTAGTGGAGTCCTCTTGTATTATTCATGGCCTTGGAGCTTTCAGGCAAGCGGAGTACTCTGCACGGAAAGTGTGATACCAGCAGGTGAAAGGAGATTAACCCTGCAGTGATATATGGCAGTAGTCATTTGTATGGTGTGTTAAGGGGAGAGAGGGGCATGTCTAAAAGAGGGAAAAGGGCAGATTTCAACCTGAGCTGGTCTCAGAAGGTTCTCAGGCGCTTGCAGGGAAGCCCAGAGATGCTCAAACCTGTGTGCAGGTCTGGGGGTCCCTCCCTGTGTCAGGCCTCTTGCCCGCGTCTGTGTTCTGAGTTGCAAAAGGGGTTAAGTTTTGCGCTGCAGGGTGAGCTAGCGCTCCAAAGATTTACAGGTGCTGCTCTGGAAAGCCTTGCAGTACAACGCTTTGCCATGATAAGAATGACTGTAGTAGCTAAGACTTCCCAATGGTTTGCAGATCAGGTACCAGAAATCCGTCCTCCCAGGAGGAATCTGGAGGTCTGTCAGGTCTGTGACATGTTTAGCTCTCCTTATATAAACTTTTTATCTTTGGGGTTTTTCTCTCCAATTCTCTTTCGTTCTTCCTGTCCCTTCTCCTGTTTCTAATTTATTCCATGGTCATGTTAGAGTAGGACTGTGTGCCTGAGGGGGCTCTTAGGAAGGATTCAGAAACAGGAGGCTTTTAACACAGTGGATCTATTTCAGTAATTGATGCGGGATATTGGTATTGGAGTGGTCTCTTATACCCAGCTTTTCCTCCCTATCTATCTCCCAGTTCCTCTGAGATTTCCCGGTGAGTATCCAGAATGTAAAAGGGATTAGTGCACTGGTGGAGGAGAGCGTCACTCAGCAGCTGCGTTACCTTAGGAAAGGAGCAGAGAAAGTGGCCATAAGAAGATGCTGTTTCCTGGCACGTAAGCTGAAGGATGCCTGATCTTCGAGGTACCGTATTTACCTTCTGTAGGGAGGACTAAATTCTATTACCCTAGAGGCAGAAAAGAGAACTGATGATGCAAAATTGCTGTGGACTGGTTAGCTTGTGAACATAAAACACAGACCTTTAAACTCAGACTTTTTCTTTCCTGCTTCAGAAAGTCATGTTGAGAAATAATATGTTTAAAAGCAATTTATTACTTAGAACCTGAAGCTGTTTGGCTTTTAAGTGCAGGAGAATCCTGCAAAAGTCACCCTAGAAAACAGCGGGGCCGTAGGGGCAAGGGGCAAGCCCGTGGCTTCAAACAGAAGCTGCGTGCGCGGCCTCCGCTGCCGCCAGCGAGAGGGAGGAGAGCTGAGAAACAAAAGCAGCGGCCCAAGGAGGAGCGAGCGGGGAGACACCCCCGCTCCCTGCCCCGAGGAGCGTGGCGGGAAGGTCCCGCTCGGGGGAGCACGGCCGGGAGTCACGGGGAGGCCGCGCAGGCCGCGCGTTTCGCGCAGCGCCCGCGCGAGGCCTCCCCGCCACGGCGGCGGCTCACGGTTCTGACCGGGCTTTGGAGTCGGAGCGGGGGAGTTAAGGTAGAGGTCAGGGTGTTGTAACTGTTGGCTGGACGTCGATAACAATGTTGTGTACTTAGGCATGTTTTTAAGCTATTTGACAATCCGGAAAATTTAGGGGTATTTTTTTTTTATTTGAAAATTTAATAACTGTGGCAGTTTTATGTGGTAGAAATTAATAGAAATTGAAGAAGGCCTAATACAATGGAATCTCTTTTTATGCATCCATAATGTTTTTCTTCATGGACCAATTAAACATGTGAAATGAAACTCCTGGGCCTGAGTTTTGCTTCCAACATACACAGAGAAGTCTGTACTTGCATTTAGAAATTTTGAACCGTGGTTATGAGGCATTTCAAAGCAAGGAAATCCCAGGCAGCGAGGAAATGACTCTCTCCAGTGTACAGATACAATGGCTGTGCCTGGGAAACTGGTATGGAGCAGCACTTTATGCCACAGCCCCTGCGGGCCCTGGCAGCAGTGAAACAGAGGAGATTTTAAAGAGTATCGGTGTAGACAAGCCCAACGCTGCTTTCATGGGAGGAACTGGTCCAGCAGATTTTATCTTCTGTTTAGGTTTGCGGCTCCCTGCTTGTGTCACACCTCCTCACTATCCTCTTTCCTTTTAACTTCCAGACCTGCTTTCTCCTGTAGCTGAGGCTCCCCTTCCTTATCTGTGCTTTGAGAGGGTGTGTGAGAGCAAAGCACTGCAAAAGCCCATGGCAAGCACGTTGCCTGACTTGTCAGGAATGTTTTGGAGCTCTTGGGAAGGCGATTGCTTGAGGTGCAGCCTGCTTCATACCAGCAGAAATTGAACTGGTGTGGGGGGGCAGTAGGGTTGAAAGAGCAATTGCAGTGCAGCTGAAATGGAAGAAGAAATACCCTGTTGGACAGAAAGGTATCTACATAATTAATAGGGAAAACTGCTTTCATATATACATAATTTTGTGTATATTCCAGTGGGGATGCCAGACTGTGATTATATACCACCTTTGATAGCTAAGTCCTTTCTGCATCAGTCTTTTCCTTCACATGAGAAAAAAAGTCTCCAGTGTACAATCCTTTGCTTTAGATATTTAAGGGTTTTGCGGACCAGTGGTAAAATCTGTGAGGGCTAAATCCCTGGTGAGCACAGTGGTCATCAAGAAGGCAGCAGAAACAGGTTCCTAGCAGAAACCTTAATTCTGAGGGAAAAGGATGATAAGTTACCTCTCTCCACCACTCTCAGTAACTTCTATTTTGGGTCCCTCTGGAGAAAGAAAGCTGTACTTTCTATTTTTGAACATACTACATGTGTTTATGTACGTATTCACACCTCTCAGCAACTCAAGCAGCTATTTCTTGACTCAAAGAGTCCAGACCTTCTCTGGTACTAGTATCCAAACTGGCAATTTTCAAGGTATCTCAGGTATGTCTGTCCTTACCCTTCAGTTACAGCAGAAATATTAAGGTATGTGAGGCACTCAGGACTGAGGCAGTTAGGAGAAAATTATGGCTTCTAGATTGGTATTACTTTTCTTAGGAGAGAATCTCAAGGAAGATCATAAAAGATTTATATTGGTAAGGCTGTCTGAGACGCCTTTCATAATCTATCACTTTTTAATGCCTGGTGTTAGAGGATCCAGAGGGCTATGCAGGAACTGATTGCTGCTGAAGTTTTGCTGATTATTTTCCAGCTTTGTTTAAATATTTAATATCTTAATAGTGGTAATGGAGAGATCCCAGAATATAAATCTAAAACAAGTCTCGTCTTGTAACCCCCTTTGCTGCTCAGGTTTATTCTGCATTCAGAGGTGGTTTCTTTCCTGCGGAGCGGGACGGACACAGCATCCTGCTGGCACTTGCACATCGTGCTCCTTCGCCCTGTTGGGGACAAGCTTAACATGAGTTATGCTGTAGCTGTTGTTACCTCTTGTGTTAGCTCTCCTGAGTATTTCTGGTGTCTCCTTGCTGTTCAGCATCTTAAGTACTAAACTCAAAATCACATTTTTGCGCTCATGTACTGAGACTACTGTTCAGGTCTGAAAACTTGTTGTCTAATTATAATTTCTATGTTGCGGGGAGGGTATTTGTTTTCACACCTTTCCTAGCCTGCGAAGGTGAGGGGAAGGTCTTTTACCTTGGCCCTTTTCCTGCATTCACTGCTGTGTGATCCTCCCAGCCGCATCCGTTCTCGCAGTGCCTGCTTGCCCCAAACCAGCGCGTGCCAGGGACCTGTTCTCGGTGGCCCAGGGGCTCTTTATAGCTCAGGCCTTTCACTAGAGACCCCAGCTATTTGCTCGTGTGAGAAACAAGATTTTCCTGCTGTTAGACGTATTTTGGAGTTGTGAATCTGAAGCTACTTTTCCCCGTGTTTAAGTGTGATCTCATTATCAATACAGCTTACAGGAAGGAAAGTTTTTTTTTTTTTTTTTTTTTTTTTTTTTTTTTTTTTATCACCACCCTTCACTCAAGCCCATATGTCTGGACTATATCTATTTTTTCCCCCCTACATTTTGTTTCTAACAGGAAAAACACATGTGTAGGTCCTGCTTCTCATGTCTCGATAATGCTGCATTGCTGCTGCTGTTGGAAAGCTGCTGCCAAGATCACTTTCTTGACCCGTGGTTTTGACCATACTTTCCATTTCTTTATATCCCACTGCTCTTCCTTGTCAAAACCAAGTAATATTATACTGTATAGCACTGTAAAGCTTATCCCTGCCCCCTGTGGATAAGCAATTCAAATTCAGTGTGGATATGTAAATTCTTTTTCTCAGGTCCATGATAACAGACTTCATCCCTCACTTCATAAATTATCCAAGCATCATCTGCATGTTTTCCTGCCATTTTGCCTCTCTTATTTAGTAATGTGTCTCTAGAAATATTTGCAATACCTACCAAAATACAATTCAGAAAAAGTTAGACCTCTGTTGTTTGACTACTGTTGTCTCACCTTCTGCCGCAGCTTTTTCTATATGTCTTTGTGTTGTCTCACTTCATATGCTTACATTATGAGCTCCTTTTTGCACTCTGTTTGTGTGGCCCGCTTGTTAACACACTTCCTCACTACTAGGACTAGTAGGTACAGTGATATAAATTGCAAACTTTTCCTGCAAGAGAAACTACTGCTATTATGTCTTCCCCTTTGCCAGTAAAGGATCAGAGATTCAGTGTCCTGTTGTTGCTGAGGGTAGCTGCTGCTGTTCAAGAACAAAATCTGTGGTAATTTTGTTACAATTCTTAGATATCTATTGCTCCTCTGCAGGAGCAGAAAAATACTGTGCCCTGAAACAGGAGAGTTCCTGTTTTTTGTGATATTTCTTATTATTCATTTAAATGTGCTTGTTATAGATATAAATGTTTCAAGCTCTTGGCTCTCTGACATCCAGTGTTATGTTGTCATGGTAAGTGCTACTGGATGTAGTTGTTGCCACAGTTTCATTGTGTATTCCCTCGCTGTTATGTTAGGAGACCAAATTAATAGTTCTTAATCTGCCTCCTCTGTCCTCTTGACTGTTTTAGGTTTAAGAGCTACATGTAAGTCTGTCTCCTCTCTGATTGAAAACAAAAAGTCAAACCTTGGATGAGTTTCTTTATGTCAAGTTTTTCCTTTATCATTTTCAATGACTTCAATATTGCTCTGTTATTTTAGGATAAAGTGGTGAGAACTGAACAGTGTTTCACAGTGGAGAGCATATATTAATGCTTCTTGCACTATTTACCTTTACATTCCTTGAACGTCTTAATATAACTTATTTGCATTTTGCTGCATTTTTGACTGTCACTTCTTATTAACCACGTTGCATACCTTTGTGAAGGTGCCTGTTTTTTTTCCCCCTTAAAAAAAAAAAAAAATATTACATGACCCTGTTGAAAATAGTGTGCCTGATGATAGTTTTCACTGTTTCTTATTTCACATCTAATAACATTGAACTGAATGTGCCAAAATGTTTCTTAGTTGGATTCTTCTGCAGGGGATTCGTGTGCATGAATCTGCTGCGTTTGTATTGCCAGGGCATTCAGGAGCGCTGATGTCGGGCCGGGCGCCGCGGTTTGGGGCGCTCTGCGAGCGCGGGGTGCTGCACTAAAGCAACCCACCGTTTAGATTCATTTGCAAGCTAGGAAAGCCAGGCTTCATAACACAGAAGTCAGTGTGCCACCATTTGGGCTCCTTTATAATCCAGTGTTTGCTTTTCCAAATCTTTAAAATCTTTTCCTATTGTTGCGTTTGGTTAGTTCAAATAGAGTTACTTGCTGTTCGACACTGTTAGGATTTTATCGGGTTTTATTGACAGCTTGTTTTGCGTCAGTGATCTGTGCCGTTTTTTCCTGAATCTTTTTCGTCTGTATTTTATACCATTTCTATAATTTGAAATTTGTTTCCCTACAGATTGGATTATGTTTTCCTCTTAATGGAAAATGTTCTTAGTAGATTCCTTTGCATATAACAAATCTTCTCCTACCTCATTAATGTAATGTAGCCTGGTTTACAACCCACTGTAATCATAACCGAGTGGCTTTTGTCATTCTGCGATGCCTCCGTTTCCTTGTAAGGCTGCTCTCTCCCCATGTGGCAGGGTAACTTTCTCTCTGCACCGTTCTGCACCTTCCATGTCCCTCATAGCCCCGAACGCAGATTTCTGCACATCGGCTTCCAGGAGTTGTTGCCCTCTGCTCTTAACTTGGGCGTTGCAAGCTTGGGCCAACAAACCAAAGGGACTTTTCTTTTCAGTTGTGCGGGGGCTGGGGAAGGGGCTGCCTGCTTTAGGAGCACTCCCGTCGCCGCGCACGGGCTTTCCTGTGAGTGGACGGGAGGGAAGTTGGCCCAGAGCAGCGTGGGGACAAGGCCGACGCGGGCAGGGAGCTGGCAGCTCCCTCCACCAGCCTCCCAGCGTGGTCGGCCTCCAAGTTTCCTTGACCTTGCGTTTCCTGCTGGAAGGAGCCCTCCCTCCCCTCTCAAGTGTGCCGCGAGGTCACTAATGAGCCAAGTTCATGAATAGCTGCTCAGTCCCCTCCTCCCGCCGCCCCCGCTGCTGCCCTGGGAATGTGCTGCCCACGCAGTGACCAGGGAGGAATTTGGAGGCATTTGCAAGACAATGTTGTAGCAAGGGCTCCACTCCGGTGCTTTATTCTGCTGTCTTCAAAACCCATTACGTGTTTCCTTTTGATTTGCATGAATAAGCACTGAGCCTAAAAAGGGGAAAACACATTTGCAAATGTGTGAAGTCACATAACTGTAAGAAATTGCTTTAATTGCATATGGTGTGTAGGGTTCCCAGAAGCCTGTTAGGCATTTCTGTGTCCAACAAGTAGCCTTTGCTCTTTGCTCGCTGCTGCTTACCAGGCTGCCTATCTTCCCAAAATAATCCTCACCTGAATTCCGAGTTGCCCAGCTGACATACCCTGACTGGGGTCCTTCTTGACCTTCAAATGCTCACTGTCCACTTGCAGATAGTAAAAAAGTAGACACAGTAGATTTTCTTCCTAGGAATTTTGTTTCCTAGGAATAATATATTCTTAAGTAATATATTTTAAATCTGGTTTATGAAGTTGTTAGGCTGAAGAGTTATAGTTCAATGCCGAGTTGCCTCACCAGCAAATACAGCCTTATTGAGCCAGCCAGCACAGCAGATGTCACCTCTGCCACCCTCCTCAGGCAGCCGCGGCTCCTGGGTGCTCGGACACTGTTCCTGGGTGCTTTCCTGTAGTTGCTGTTTTCCCTGGCAAGTGCCATGGTCCTTCTATATTATTTGGGAGGAGTGGGAAGGGGTGCTGTCAAAGCACTTAAGCATTTTTTATCTTTGGATGAAAAAAGCTCCAAAATCATAAGGTATTATTATGCTATTTTTATTACTGAGTATATAATATTTCTCATTCCTCTTTCTTGCTGTCCGTACTTTACTTGCTGGTGTTTGTTTCAATCTAGAATGTGAATGTGCTTTTAAATTCTGCAGCTTTTCTAAGAGTTTTGGAATTTAGCAAATTCAGCAATTTCAAAACTTTGCAACAAACAAGAGTGGTCTGAGGTTTTGTGGAAGATGAGAAAAGGTCTTAGTTCAAGTTGAAAATGAGGGAGCAAAGATTCAAAGAAAGCTTTTCTGCTTTCTGTTGGTGGGATAAGCCATTCAGTGCTGCTGGGATTAAACATGGATATGATACTGACAATGAAACTTTTTCTTCCTCTGGAAAGAAATGATTTCAGGCGGCTCAGAATCAATCTGGAGGGCCCAGACAACCGTTCACATCATGATGGCCTCTCAGTGCTTATCCACCCCCCTTAGCTTTCTTGGAAGAGCTCCAGCAAAGACAGCCAAGCTGATCCTGCGTGCGTGGAAATGACCTTATGCGGCCCCTCCCAGAACTGGAAAACTGATAGTGCTCATTTATTCCGTTGCTTGTAACTCTGCGTATGTGAAAAACAGAGATAGTTGTTCTTCCTTCCTGAAACTTTCTCTCTAGAAGTTGCTGTGCTCTCAGGACATGATGGCCATACTAATGAATTCATCAATCACAATAATCTGATTAAATTCGTAGGGGAGAGGGAGCCAACAGATGATACAAAGAGATTATTTTAAGATATATGAGCTATCTAATTAGTAACTGACTCACTCAACATTTAAGTGGAAGTGTTGCACGAGAGATTTATTGATAACCCACATAGTAGATTATGTTGTATGTTTTTTTCCAGCTCATAGGAAGGTTCATGTACAGTTGTAGGAACCTGTTAAATAAAACAGTGGCAAAGTACTGCATGTAAGAAATACCATATATATATATATATGTATATATAGCTTTTATTTATTATTACGTGCATAGATATGTGTACATACATTTGCTTAGGAATGGGATATATTATGGACAGTACTGAGGGCAGAGATTAGTATGGATTTCCAGTCTCGTGTCGGGCATTTTAGGCCAAGACCTGATGAAAGTGTCTCCAGGCGTCTAGGGATCTGAGACTTGAGTAGGAAGAGAGTTGCTTCGTATCCCTGAGGTTTCAGGGGTCAATACCCTGGAGGCTGGAGATAATGGCAAGGAAGCTTTCTGTCGGGGAGCATATGTTTTTGTGAAGATTACACTGTGTATAGATTAGGACTTTGGGGAGGGAGGGAACAGAAAGATGTGCTTGGAATATAGGACCATCTGCCAGTACCTTGGCATAGTCATTTCATTAATGAGACACTTATTAGCTTGAGTCCAGCTGAGATAGACCAGAAAGGCACCCGAAAGGAACCCAGATACAATTTAAAACAGAGGAGACACGGCTCTGATAACCTGTGAAATCTGATTTTAAATAAACTATTCTTGTTCTTCTTGGCCAGAAGGTATCAGTCTTGTCATTGTTGAAAAATGCTTTCCTTAATTCTGCAATGTAGTGTGGGACATCCTAGTGTGGGGAAAAAACATGTAACTCAGTTTGAGCTGGAGTTGACAAGAAGGTGCTAGAAGAAAGGAAAAGCTGCCATTTTTATCGGGAAGCTGTTTTTGCATCAAATCACTGCCTGCTCCCTTTGGTGCCCGTTCGAAGATGCCCCACATTTAATATTTTGTCTTATTTGTGCTGATGAAGGATGGCTCCTGGACAAGGGAACTGTGCTGAGCCCTGCCCGAGGCCCGGCCACGCAGCCTGCGGGGAGCCTTGCCCGCTCTGCCGCACACGGAACGTCAGGGGCTTCGGAGCAGACCCAGAAAAGCGCCCCGGTTCCCTTTGGAGAGAAAGCACCTGCAGGCAGGAATCTAGGCATCTAAACTCCTGCTGCTGCTGCTGACTGGGTCAGTGAATATCCACAGCTGTGCTCTGTTGCTCAGTCTCCCTGTCCGGTAAGTCAGAAAAATGATACTTGCTGTTAGTGAGAGCTTTGCTATTGATCTGTGGACATAAGACTTAAATGCTATTTTATCTGATCAACTCCTAGTTTTCTTTGGCATTTGACTCAGACTTGAGTCTGGGTGCGGGTGAGATGGCAGAATCTTTGCTTGGACAAAATCATGGTTGGAAGCGTCAGGAGGTTGGAGTGCTGCTGTTTGGGAAGTGATCTCCCGTCTGTCTCCTGTTATATTGTCGTTCAGGTTGGACTGGTATTTAAGCTGAAGGGAGACGACAAGCAAAGAAAGTGTTTCCCATGAAGACTCCTATAATTTGCAACTGCCTAAATCCCCGGGAGCATGAATTTCAGGGCATGGTGCAAGGCCTGTGCATTTTGCCAGGCTCGTTTATGAAGATAGTCTGACAGATGGGACTGGGTGAAGACATTTTCTATTTGTGCTGTGAGGATAGAAAAGGCAGTTTCCCCTAACATATTTGCTGATTTACGGCATAACTCAGATATGTTGCTGAATTTGTCTCTTGGAAATCTGTTGAAACAAAAGGAACACGGATTTGAAAGAAATGGATAGAAAAATAGCGTTTAGAGGTGTCAACACACCTACACAGAATGAGCCTTAACTGGAAGGAGCTTAGTTAGTCACTTTACAGATTCTGTTTTTATATTTGGGGTGGGGGGGAGAAGATTAGTGAGATGATAATCTGTGTTATTACAGAGGTAAGAATGAATTTTTGCTTGGTTCCCAGAGGAAAAAGTTTTTTTTTTAGCATCATAAAACAAATCTTTGCTGTAATTTGTGTGTAATGCATTGGCAGTTCCATGCCAAAAAAAATCATTATAATACTGTACACCGTGGTGTTTATACAGTTAAGTAGATGTGCACTTAGCTGTAAAGCAGAGATGTCAGTGCTGACTCCGAGCCTGTTGAGTTCCATGGCAGTGTGTCCGCACGCGTTGGACCAGATTCCCGTGCTGACAGGTAAACCTCGCGCACGGCTCCAGCCAAAGGTTCTTCTGCTGCCTATTGTTTTTCATCTGCCTTAAAACAGAAGGTATTTGATCAAAAGTCAATGGGGAAAAAATTGTCTTACACACTGGTTCCTGCTGTGTTTCATCTACTGAAACGCTGTTGGATAGCATCCCATGGTGATAATATTCAACTGCTCTGTCATGCGCTTTTTAAATTGGCAGTTCCTGTGTTTCCTCTCTCAGGTAGCAGGAGGGTCTTGCTGGGCCCACAAGGGCACTATAGGTGAGGGCTTTGGCTCGCGCTGTGTGTCTAAAAGGCTTTGCACCCAGAGAAGCCGTGAGGAAGCCTGCAGCTGGGTGGACACCCTCTCCCAAACACCAGCGTGGCCCCCGTGCTCAGGTGACGCGGGGAGAGCTGCGCCTGCACCGGGGCCGAGGGGAGTGGAAGGGGGAGGCCAGCCACCGAGGTCAGAGCTTTACATGGCAACACATGGAATTTAATCACTGATGGATTTGGCTCAAACCACTGCAGGGTGGAATGAAAAGGGGGAGGCGAGAGCAGGAAGGCAGCAGAGAGCTTTTAGCTTGAGATCTGAAGAGAAAATAAGAAGGGAAGCGGAAATTTTCCGTTTTTTTTGAGTGCAAAGCTCCCTTTCTCGTTCCCATGAGCGATGCCGCTGCGGAGCCCCGCGCAGCGCTGCCCTCGCTGCAGCCGCTGGCTGCCGGCAGCGCGCGGGGCCGCTCGGGGTCAGGGACTCGCAGGCAGCGCCGGGCCGAGCCGCTTGCCCGGTGCTCGCCCAGGCAGGCCCTGAGCACCGACGCCGCGCGCCCGTCCCAGTGCCGGGGAGCACCTAGGGGCTCTTTTGGTCAGCTAATCTCCAAGCGTTTGTGGTGGTCCTTGAGCTCGGCTTGGCTGATTGTGTGCACCTTTCTGAGATGCCATTCTTCCTGGCAAGTCAACCATGGTCAAGTGGTTGACTTCTAAAGACCCAGTAAAAGGATACGGGCAAGTCCTTGCACCTGTAGCGTTAAAAGGGGTGACGTTCCCTTCCTGCCCACGCTTTGTTCTTGCACTGTTCTCTCAGACAGCTGCAATCTCCCAAGTGCTGTTTCAGGGAACGTAAGGGAACAAAGAATAGCTGGTTCATGCAAAGAGCTTTTCTAAGCAGTAATAGACAACGGGATCGGGTGGCTACAGCACTTTCATTCTGTTAAAAATGGATTGTGTGCCAGTTGCTTTACCTCTGTGGCCGCGGAAGTTTGGAGGAAGAAGGGAGCCTGGGAGGCAGAGCTGAAATACTTCACAGAAATGTGCTTCCGAGCACAGCCATACGGAGGCGAAGGCTCGGGTACATGTTTCCAATCGATTACATGAAAGGTTTGGCGCACTTTTGGAGGATTGGAGCACTTTTCTAGCCAAGCGCGGTGGCAGCGAGGAGCCCCCCGGGAGCAGGGAACAGGCTGTTCAGCATTTGCTCCTCACCAGCCGACGGCACCTGCAGCATTTGCCATCAGCGCCTGGTGCAGAGGCATTTTGGAAAGCAGCGAGGCAGCAGCAGAGCTTGAGGAAGCCGTGGGGGCAGAGCACACACACCGTCCTGCCTGCCCGTGTGGGAGAGATCCTGAAGATAGGTGTTGTGTCGGAGTGCGCCTGAGCACGCGGAGGTTGGGTAAGAAGTTTTCATGTCTTCTCTCTCCTTCCCCCTCTGGAAGCAGGAGTTGGTTTTAGCTGTTTTTGTTTCCACTTATGCACATTTCCATCCTCTCACCTATTCCAAAAGGCAGATGCGGATGCAGCAGGTCGGCTAACAAGTTTCATCCCCTTGCAATTTGGCTGCAAGATACCATATTTATTCTGCTGACAGATTTGGAATTTGGTGAGCTTTGCCCTTTTGCATCCAGGAAGAAAGCCCATATCTGTAGTTTTGATGGGGTTTGCTGGATGGAATATCTTTTTTCATTATGCATTATTTCTGTACAGCTCGTTCTGCTGTGGCCACTTACTGGGCATCTTGGAAGTTATTACTGTGGCTCTGAAGCTGCAGACCAGAAAGGCTGTTTAAAGAGCACACTTGAGCTGAATTATAGGCACAACTCCATTTTCTTCACTGCAGCATCCCTCTATACTTGTATCAAACTTGTGTTTTATACCTTTTATTTGAGTAGAGATTATTTGCCTTATTGGATCCTTACTTTTTATGAAAATGAACATTTTTTAATTTTAATTAGCCCCTTAGTGGCAGGAGGAGATCGTAACTTGGGAATTGTCATTTTTTAACGTTGTAGACTTCATTGTGGGGTTAAGTGAGGAGATGTTTATAACTTATCAGCTTCTTTCTCAGATACTGGAAGAATCTCCCCTAATGTAGAGTGTAGTTCACATTATGATAAAAGACAGAGATAAAAGAAAGCATAAGGAGCACGAAGGGACAACAGCATCCAGATCAAATATTGACAATCGTAAATGAAAAATGTAGAGATGGAATTACATGGACTTAAGGTCAGCAAGCCCCTGACTTTATTTGCTATATTTAAAGGAGGGATAAAATAAGAGAAATAAATTACCCTCCTTTTGAATTTCTCCACGATGGCTGGCAACTTCAGTGTAGATTCAGTATCATATAGTTTTCTGTTGGCATTAAATTCTTTCCCATGAAAATCTGGCTCTTAGGTGTTTTCAGGCTGGCTGTCTGGAAACCTAACATTTCCCTGTCTTTCATCAACCTGATAATTTGTTTGCTCATTTTGTAAACATACCTTTTCTTAAGATAACAGCGGCTTTTAAGATGGTGCAGGAGAGATGAGGATTTGCTTTTTCGGCGTGACTCGTTACATGCTGAGATGAGGGAAAGGCCAGCCCCAGCCGTTAGCTCTTTGGGATGATGTGAACAGCGAAGCGTGCGGGAAGGGGCAGCGTGAGCAGCCGCGCGCAGAGCCCTGTGAACGCTCAGCCCCGGGCGGGAGCCTCCACGGCAGCGCTCGGCTCCTTCCGGCGGGAGCGCGGCCTGGCCCTGTGGCAGGATCTGCAGCTCTGTCAAGCATCATCGCGAACACACGGATCCTGATTTTGCCTTCCCCAGCGCCAAGGAGGAGAGGTCTTTATCAGGGGAAGCTCATCAGCTGAGGAAGAGCAGTAACAGAGAATACGGAAAGATCTTTTCTTAATATTTTTACTGCAAAGTCATTTCCCTTTTCTTCAACTTTCTTGTCGTGTCACAAAATTGACGTGGTTTTAGTTGCTAGGCTGCAACATTGAGAAGACAGTTGTAACTCATTCCTTTTTCCCCATTGGCCTTGTTGGCAAGTGGTTTGCTTTGTTTTTGCTTATTGGGAGGCACGCGCTGCTAAGACCCAAAGCAGTGCATTGGCTGAATGAGGAGCGTATGAAGCTGTTGGCTTTACGTTATCTGACCGATACTGCTCTTTCTTGGTACCTTTTGGTTAGAAAAGTTCCTTTAGTGTCTTACACTGAAGGCTCCCCTTCATACAAGAGAGTTGGAAATAGGCTATGAGATCATTTTGAGAACTTTGGAAATAATCTTGCCTTTCTCTTATAAGAAATACACAGTCACTTAACAGCTTTGCTGGATCTTGCAAAGCATTTCCCTTCTCAAACCAGTTCTGCTGGATGCACATAAATGAGCCATAGAGGAGCTGTATGTGTTAAGATAATCTACTTTGATGGCAGATGTCCCTGATTAACTATTTCAAGCACATCCTTGCTGCCTAGTTTCCTTCTCTCTCGCTTCCTTGGAGATCATGCCAGGGAATGCAGTTTTCTCCGTGGTGCTGCTTTCTTGAGCATTTGCAATTCCCAACAATGACTTTTTCTGGTAATTGCTCCTTGATTTCACTGTTTCTCACATAACTCCCATCCCATTCTCCTCCTCTCAGGTATGTTTTCCCCTTTTTTTTCCTGTTTGGTTTTCCTATTCCTTTCTGCCCCTACCCACCGCGTTTCACACCTGTCTTTGGTGTGTGGGGTCTTTGCAACTCTAAGCCGTACAGCTGCACACCTTTTTCAGCAATCTTGGACAGTGTATGGCATCCAGGAAGAAATGCAAACCTCATTTATTTTTCTTCCCATGTTTCTTATTCTCTGCTTTATTCTTTTAGAGAAATTAAGTAAAAATCTCCCCCTGCCACTTGCTAAGCAGGGCTTCCTACTCTCTGTTCATGTCCCTGTAAATCTTTTTATATTTAGATCCCATAGAGTTACTTTCATGTTTTCTCAATGTGTTGCTTTATTGTTATATATTTTCACTTTTTTTTTTTTTTTTTTTTTTTTTTTTTTAAGTTCTTCTTAAACTAAGTGGTTGAGAACGGCCACGTTTCTCTGATGTAATTACTACAAAGACATCTAAAGCAGAATTATTGTCCATCTAGAGCTATTTGGAACATTTGCCCAGACTGAGGATTAAATCTTTGTGGGAAAATAGTTCTACTTATGTTTGGGCTCCCATACAGATACCGTTCTTTTGACTAAGTGGATCATGTTATATTTGATTAGTACAAATATTAAGGTTTCAGATCTTAGAAAAATAAAGCACCCTTCTGGTTTTCTAGGTGTTGGTGGTGAGGGGGACCACACACACATCCTCTCCCGTGTGTCACGGGCACTCCAGGCAGCATCTGTTACACTCAGGTCTGGCCTTTCTTCCAGAGTAGTAAATGAAACTTCAGTTTGGCTGCTGTTTTGAGAAATAAAGTTGTCAGGAATACAAATGTCAGCCCTTATCAGGGCTGCTCGGGCACACCCGACCAAGAGCAGCCGGGCCGGGTTCCTGCTCCTGCAGCAGCTTTCTCGTCCCACAGCTCTGGCTATACCAGGTGCAAACACGGCAAAAGCTACGATGCTCCTAGAGCCACTGACATCTTTTCAAATCACTTAATTGTGTATGAGGCCAAGTTTATTCCATTAGTAAATTCCATTAGTTTTGATGCCTAGAGATGAAGTATGTTGTTCCCTTCTCTGCTGAAGCATTGGGAAGGAGCTGTTGATAACAGGGGGACATGCACTTTGTGCTAGGGGCTTTCCAAACCCCCAAATCTGGTTGCTGCTCACAGACAACACAGACGTATGAATATGTATGGGGGAGGGAAATGGAAATTTGCTCTGTGCGATTTTTGCTGCTCGACTCGGTTTTCTGTGGAAATGCGGCAGTGTCATCGCTTTGTGTCGGTTTAAACGCCCCTTTAGAATAAGGTGTTTGAAAATAATAAACCTTACAGTGAAATCAGATCTGACCAATTTCAGTCATATACTAGTACTGCAAAATCCGTAGTTTGGGTAAAATCACTGCTTCCTTATCTATTATTGCACTCGGTTTAAATATCTTGCCAGCCCATTCAACTAGTGTTGAATTTTGCAACCGGTGTTGAATTTTTTCTACTTCTCTCAGTTGTGATGTGCTGTAGTGGAAAACTGGGGGACTGCGAAGGACCGGAGTAATTTTTCCTCATGGATGCAACTTTTTCTGAGCTTCTCTAAGTGTGAGGAAGGTGCATTTTTTAGAAGCTGAAGGAAAACTGTTTTGTAGCCTGCGTTTCTCTCTGCATGTGTAAGACGGCTGCTGTGCCCTGCCTGCTGCTCGTCTGAGTGCAGGGCCTTGCACTGGCACCTGCTTAGGTTAGATTGGTGCTTTTAAGGGTTTTTTTTTCTCATGTCTGTTGTGTTCTGCAGAATAAAAACAGCGAGAGCAGAGTGATACTCCATTGTAGGATGAATTCCCATCTTGGAAGTAGTGGGTGCCCAAAGGTGCAAGGTGCTTTGTAGTGAAATGTCAGGGGCAGCCTGCCCCCGTGGGCAACCTGGGTTAAATCCCGTTAATTGGAAGTTGTATGCAGTGCTGTAGTACAAACGTTAATAATAAACTGCCTGATTTGATTGTGTTACTCAGTGAGTTTCACCAGATAGTTTTGGTTCTGTGAAAAATATTTATTTGTTTATTTTTACAGTGACAACAAACATTCACCCCTTTGTGATTTAGCTGCAGTTATTTTGCTGTCTCATCTGGCTGTTTTGGGGTTTGCTCTGATGAGTTCAGATTTGTAGAGGCCAGAGACACAGGCTTTTTCTTTCTGCCTTCTTAAAACTGCTTTGTGAAGTTACATAATGATTTTGAATCTAAATAGAGCAAGAAGGTTTGTGTATAGAGGAAGGCTGAGAAAGAGTCGATGTATTTTTCTAAACTAGTGCTTGTCTGCTGCAACCATCGTTCTGGTATTCCTGGGAAAAAGAGAAGCTTGGCTCTTAGAGAAAATGGGCAGTTTAAGTGGGAAGGGACCGCTCTATAACACGGGGTCGTATTTACTGACAGCACAAGCGTGTGCCTTGCCTGTTCGCTCACGGGCTGCGGAAGTGTTAAAGATTACTGGTGAACTCTGAGGTCGGCGTTTTGCCGAAGCCGCACGGTGCCCGCGTAGCCGGCCGGGAGCTTCCCAGCCTGCCGAACCACGGGAACGGCCAAACCCGCCCCGCGTCGCAGGGTGCTGCCTCCTGGGATCGCCAGCCAGGTAGGGTGGAGGAATGGGGTAGCTCCCTCCTTGCTGCTGCGTTTCTGTTTCGCAGGATTCTTAATGGCCCCAGCTCTTTTATGTGCTTTGGCAAGAGCTGCACAGACTTTGTCACACAACTGGCGTTTTATTGAAGTGACTAAGCTGTGGCCAAGACTAAAGGAGCAGCATCGTGTAGTTTGCTTTGTTGGCCCTTTCAAAGGCAGCAATATTAATGAGGAGCGGCGAGAAATCCCACGAGGGCTCTGCCTGCTTGCTCAGTTCCCAGCTCGTGCCGTGGTTGCTCGTGCTGTCGCCTTGCTCTTTCCTTCGTGGTTTACCTCTAAATCCAGGTTCCTGGTTTTCTCGGGCACTTGTCAT
Source organism: Tinamus guttatus (assembly GCF_059628265.1). Taxonomy (NCBI): domain Eukaryota; kingdom Metazoa; phylum Chordata; class Aves; order Tinamiformes; family Tinamidae; genus Tinamus; species Tinamus guttatus. The sequence goes on from NW_028288780.1 coordinate 8,955,703, forward strand.
TGCTCGTCTCGCCCCACTCCTTCTCGCTCTTGCACAATCCCGCCTGCTGAAGTGCGCTCCTACGTCAGCGTGGCGCGAGTGCCAGCAGGGCTGTTGTCACGGCCCCGCTGTCCCCGTGCCACGGTTAGTGCCGTGTAATCATTACCTTGGTCTGGAGAGCGAAGGTGCTCCTGCTAAGTAAATGTTTACAAACACTGATGGAGGCTAACTTTAGGGACGGGAGAGAGAAGCACTGTTTAAAGCCTTGTTTCTCTTTTATTTATTTTAAAACAGAGCGCTGTGCCTAGGAGAGAAGCAGCCGATGAGTATTTTTCCTTCCCCCAGTTGTGATCAGAGGTAAGTGCCGAATCTTTTGACTTTCCATGGGCTTACGTCTCCAGGTTTGGGGAGGGAAAACCTCACTTAATGCCTTTTAAATGGTCTTGCGTCAAAATAAGAGGCGAAGAGTCGGGTGGAAGGAGGGAGCTGGATTTGTTTGGGGTGATGTGAAGCTGCCCTCCTCCGTCCTGGCCAAGGGTGCTTTGCAGGGGAAGCAGTTCCACGCTGCTTGTCTGCAGACACACAGACCTCAGTGTGAAGTGGCAGCAAGTTAATTTGGATCAGAAACAAATTTCTGATGCAACTCCTGGGTGAGATAGGGAAGAGTGTTTGCTTATTGCTAAATATTATTTCATTTAAATAGATTTACTACTTGCATAACTTGCGGGCAGTATTCAGGGCAATGTTGTTCAGTATCCATTAAGTGACTTTGAAAAGGAATGGGAAGGAAGTAGGCTAAAAGGCTTTTAGTTTCAGATTTTACTTTTCACAGAGTCTCTGACCCGTGCATAACAGCTGTAAGTTTCCTTTGGGGATGACTATATTTATGTTGCTCCCAGCATACTGGAACTGCATTCATGACTTATGCCCACAGGAAATATCATAAATGTAATTAAAAATAGAAATATTGGATTGGTTTTCTATGTTGAAGGGAGGGAGTCCTACTTTTTTTCCTCGGTTCTCTATGGATGAATAGTGAGGGAAGCAAGTTCTTAGTGTGTATTTGGGTAATGAACTGACTTATATACTCAGCCATAATCTAATGTAGCGGACAAGCACTGGTCCTGCCCAGGTGTCTGATGCAAAACTCAGAGATTTGGGCTTCTGTGACATTTATGGCTTCTAGGTGCTGCAATACTTTGAAAACCCCATTCTTGTGTTAAAGAGTGAAAGCTTTTACAGTGAGTGCTACAGAAGAGGGGTGATGTTGCCGTGTCCTGTCTCAGTGAAAGGTTCCTGCAGTCTTTGCTTGGGAATAGCAGATGACCTGGTCTTGCGTGTGTGTGTGCTGGAGAAGTCGGATCTGAAATACCCTATCACCAGAAGGCCTAGAGCGTTCCCGGTAGGAGAGTATCTCAGCTTGCTTCATATGAGCAGAGCTTTATGGTTTCAGCTATGCTGAAAATCAGAGGCAGGGGTGCACAGGAGAAGCACAGGGCAGTGCATTTCTTCTGCAGGAGGGCTGTCGGCTGCTCATTGCTGAGGGAAATTGCATACAGCTCGGGCTTGATGCTGAAACGCAGGGCGGGAAGGTGGATACGCTGAAACCAAGCTCTACTCCTGCTGCCGCTCTCTGCTTTCTCTCGATTCAGAGCTGAACCCCAACCCTAATTCTCCTGGGAAGTCATAGACCAGTGCTGCCGTTGGTCGGAGAGAGGATTTTTTCCAGCACAGGACGCTGCAGCCCCTGTTTTCCTTAGGCAGCCCTTTTCCAGCCCCGCTCGCACTGCAGCTGTTTTCTCTTTCACTCAACCCTAGCCATGATTTCTTCTGGAAATGTATAGACAAGGACCTCGGGCACTTGTCAGATAAAAGAATTTCAGAGGGTCAGAAAAGAAGTAGGACCTATGTAGTGTGTCCCTTCTTTCACGGGTCACTCTTTCAGTGAGATACAAATAGTAAATCTTGTCTCCTGTAACCTTTTTGGTGTCAACTGTACAGCTGCAATCTACAGAGACTAGTAAAGGAGCAAAAATAACTTGAAACACTACAAAGATTTTTGTACTAGTAATGAAGTATTATGGGAAACAGAGCGGTGATAGAAACCAGGAATATTTTTTGCAAACTCAAAAGTAGAAACAGAAAAAAATTATACAAAAATCTGAAATGGATTAGAATGGTCATAACGACCAAATCAGCATCCTGTTCAGATTGAATAGTTGTGTTATTCCATAGCTACTTTGTGTGGAAAAAGTATATTTATATTAAATGAGGAAATGAAGATACCATTAGTGGTATGTATTATATATTCTACTAATGTCCATGTATACTTGGACATCTCTCTCTATCAAAGCTAAACAGAAAATGGAGAATTATTTCAGGTATGGCCACAATAAACCTGATATGCAGCTAATCTCCTGCCACTGCACCTTTGGATTCATTGACACAAAGCCCAGGGAATAGGGGTAGAAAACAGAAATGCAGAAATGGTAGGCAAAATTACAGAGTTGACAGGAAAAAAAAAGTGGTATAAAAACAAAAGTTCTCTTAATCATTGTATATAATTACTCAAGTACAGAAGAAAAAAAAAACTTAAAAAGAGCCCATGACGTAGAATATATAGGCAAGTAGACCATGTAAAACCCATTTGATTTTACATGAAAGTAACGGTTTTGGAAACTGTAAATTGGCTTCACTAATTTAACAATGGACTTTGGCCTTTCTTTGGGCTTACCCATGATTAATTCAGTCATTGTTTTAGCAAAACTTTCATTTTTGTTGATAGTCTTTCAATGTCTCTTACAATAAGAGACCTATGTGAAGAATATTCCACAGTTAAATTACTAACGAAAGGGAGAGACAGTTCTAAGAATTTTTTATATAAGCTTTTATTTGCCTGTGCTAACATGATCTTGCAGTTCTATTCAGTCATAGCTGAAACAGAGGGACAAATTATTCCTCTTCTCTTCCATTATACTTTATCTTTTTCTCAGGTCCTACCTGTGTCTATTGCTTTGTCCTGCCAGTTGGATCCGTTAAACACTTGTCTGCCAACGTTTCTTTGTTCCTCGTCTCCTTGTCTGGGACAGGGTAGAGCAGCCAGTTCCTCTGGAACTTGTAGGATTGATCCAAGTTTATTAGTGAGCTCCTGTCATGCAGCATTTATGCCACAGAGACGAATTCCAGTTCTCAGACAGAATCTGGCCTTAAACATCTTAATTGGTTTATTGGCCTGAAGTTCAAGAGAACTGGCAAGTTAGGTGAAATTTTGCCAATTGTTATTTGCATAATTTTCAAGGCTCATCTGTTTCTGAGGATGAGCCTGTTGAATATTAAAGATGAATACATAAAAATATGTAAAAGATTATATATAAAGAGAGTTGTCTCAAATGGTAAGCACTTGTCAATATAAGGCACAGAAAAGGTTAGCCTGCATAGCAACATTTACTAATGCTGTTACCCTTTCCTGCACGCTCTCTCTAGCCCCAATTGTGCTTTGAGGATCTTCTAGGAGATGAAATTTGAACACTGTTGAACAAGAAATTAATTACAAAACAGAAGGGCATGACATAGGTCATGCCCTTAGCGTGCCCTAAGTGGAAGGGCACTTTCTGTCCTTTAAATGCATCATCTATTCGTCAATTGAATGGCTTATCTCTGGGCCTTGTCACCCTTCGTGCCATGCATGTAAATGAATATAGCCTTTTGGTGTGTTTAGTACATCAGGACCTTTCTTCTTACTTTAATGTGGAAATATAACTTGTTATCATTAAGTTTTCTACCACAAATGCATATACATATTCCTCCTTTCTTTCACCTTCTTCAGCAAAATGAAACTCAAGTCATGATTCATGTGCTTATATATTACAAAAACAGTATTAGTCTCTCAGGTTATATTTTCTGTGCCTGACATTAAAGTTATTGATGCATTAAAGGGCTAAGGCGTGGGCGAAACTGCCAAGACCTGTCCTAAAACCATGCTTAAATGCTTGGAAATCAACTTAGGTTGTGATTATGGAGAACTGGGAAGGCTTCCCAGAAAGCACCTGTCCGTTCCTTAGTCAGAAGAGATGAATCTTGTTTCCAATTGCATTTAAATCCATCCCTGCAGCCCTGATGCCCCAGCTGCAAGGACCAGCTGTCCCTACAGGAAGGTGAGTTGGGGACAACCCCAGCACAGGCGATGTCTTCTCTGATGGACACTGTCCCATGTGGCCTGGTCAGTGCTGGTAGCAAGGTCTGTGGAGCCCCAAGCAGGGCAAGTGGTGAAACAGGCCTGGGGCCATCCAGAGAGTTGGTCACAAGGAGCTGGGGCTAGAGGCAGGGCTGGAGATGAAGCTACAGCATCCACATGGAGAGTCATTTTGGGAGCCACAGTCCAAGGTCCGCTCGGGAGGCAGGGCTGAGCAGGAGGCATCCCTGGAGGGATGACCGAAGGCTGGGGGCTGAGTTGAAATGGGGCTCCTGGGCCCTAGGATGGTGGAGGCCCCAAGCGGAGCCTGGTCAGGGCCATAAAGGCTGCTGGTGACCTTGGGGCCCTGCCACCTGCAGTCACTTAACGAGACAGATGAAAGAGGGGAGAGGCTGCCTGCTCTGAACCCCGATACCCCTCGAGTTCTGGTGCAATGACACGTGCCCGTAACATAGCCTCTCTGGTTCTCTGAACAGGAGGAAAAGAGTTTCCCATCATATGAATCTCTTAGAAAGCCCAGAAATTGTTGTTGTCGTCTCAAAAAGACACTATTCCAAACAACATGGATGGTGTCTCGCTTGTCAACTGATCTGAGAGACAGAGGTATATTTTTAGGAGTACAAACCTTTAATATTTTTTTCCCTTAATCCCATAGGCAGCTACATCTAAACCTCCTAAGATCCAGTCTGTTGTCTGTTTCAGTGGCAGGTCAAAAAAGCTAATGTGACATATTTGTCTTTGACTTGAATTTCAGGTAGGGTAGATTTCACTGTTGGCAAGATTCAGACCAGCTAGAAATCTAAATCTGCTGCAAAGAAAATGTGCTTTTTAGATTCAACAGGTTGTACCTTGGACTGCCTGAAGGCCACTTCTTTCCCCTGCCCTCAATTGTGGCTGCATTTGTGTGGCTTGTTAGGGGAGATTTATACTGGGAAGCTGTTCCTGTGTTAGCAAGCAAATATTGAAGGATGTTGGGATAAATGCTTGTTTCAATCCTCAGTCTTTCCTATGGCTCCTGAAGAGGATGAGCTTTTTTTTCCTCTTCCCTCAGTGACCCCCAGAAAAGTCAGTTTGTACCCAAATATTTTTTTCCAGAAAACTAAGGTAATCTAGATTCCTACTACCAGTACTAAGTGGAGGAAGGATAGAAGAGGCTGAAAAGAATTCTGTTTTTTGGGATGCTTAGTAGGTGTTAAAGAGTCCCTCAATAGGGACCTGCAGAGGAAGGCGAGGTGGGAGATGGTCCTTCAGTGTTGCCAGAGACATAAATCCTTGGGGGCAGATCTGAAAAGGGGACAAATGAAACAACTTCAGGGGGAATGTAGGAAGAGGTGATGTCTTTCACATATCACCTTTTATATCAGTTTTAAGATCAAACTGATGTCTAAAAATTTAGCATTTATCATATAGGCAGAGATGCAGGTATGAAAACTGGCCTTCATCTTTATCTGTGAGCATAAAAGAGGTGCGAAAGGGGTCTTCTCTTTCCTAGTGTTTTTCAAAATAAATTTGTGTGCAAATACGTTTGGTGTTTGCTGTCCCCAGAGAGCGTTGCAAAATCTGTGGTGCTGGCTGCCGCGTGTCCTGTTCGTTGTCTCTGCCCGCACCGTGGTGTAAAGTGAAGCGAATCAATGAAACGGGGGAAAAATTGGGGGAAGGGCTCGGTGCACAGAGGAGCCTTGTGTGCAATGGAGGCTAAAGAGCTGGGTGAGAAATTCTTGTCTGGCACGTTGCTGTAAATTGTGCTAGATTTGTTACGTGTTTCTGTCTGGAGGTTGCGGATCGCTCGGGGACGGCGCTATCAGCGCGGCTCTGCCGCGGAGCTTTGCGCAGCGGGAGCCGGGCCTGACCGAGAGGATATTTCCAAGAATGTAAACTGAACAGACGGGCGCCTTGCTCTGCGTTGCTTGTTCAAGAACCATTTAGGCCTGTTCATGTCACAGATGCAACCAATGTTAATACGGTCTTAAAGCTGAGGAATTTTGAAAATTGTACAACAAAAAAGCTTATGTCTGGCCATCTGGCACGGCACAGTGTGGCGTGGCCTGGCCTGGCACAGTGTGGCATTAAAAATCTCTCTTATTCATTTGAAGCCACTTTCGAGGTTCAAGTGAATACTTTGCAGTATAGCTCAATAAATGTCAGAGACGTCTCGGGGAGGATTAGCAGGTTTCTGTGGGGTAGGAAGTTAGGACTCCAGTAGATTTACTTGGACAGACAGGATTTTGCTCCCTTTTTATTTAACTTTTCAAGATTGGATTATCCAAAAACTAAGGCCATTTACTTGAAACATTATTTACCTTGCTGCTCATGTACCCTTTTAAGCTACTGAAATAGAGCCTATCGAGAGGATTGCGGCTAAGCAACATCTTAGGAATTATGCCATTACACAGTGTGACTCTAGTGAACCAGAGAAAATATTGCAAAGACTCGTATGATTTTTGTACCAACTACAACTCTTAATTTAAGTATAGAATAGTCCCTTTGCTTTCTCATAATAGTAGTTTCTGTTTTTCAGCTGGCTTTTGCAGAGACTCTAAAGCAGGTTGTAAGTATTAGAAACAGAGGAAACAAAGATACAGGCTGGTCCAGAAATGCCATAATGTGAACATGATTTCAAGGTAGTGCCAGAAGAGAGACTTCTGTTTCAATCGTGATAAACCATTTTGTGTTTGCTCTAATTTTCTTGGACATTACCCTAATGAAAGTTATTTTCAGAGCCTATTTTAATTCATGGATCTGCAAAAATTTTCCAAAAAGATGTTGATAGCTGTACAGTGAATTAAACCTACTGATGATTGGCTTGATTTTCCTGGTGAGCTTTCATCAGAGCCCTTAGAAGCAGCCTGCTGATCCTGGTGGAAAACCACTTCTGTAAAACTGTGTAGTTCCAGGGCTGCACCTTGGCTCGCTCTGCAGTGCTGAAAGTGCGTTGATCACTGAGCACAAACATCCCGTAACGGTGTCAGAAGGGCCCCTCTAGCGCACACAGCCTGCAAAGGGGTCGTTGCAGAGACTTCACGGTGCTCCAGATCTTCACGACAGAAGGGCTCGTGTGCTCGTTGGCAGCGACCTGCAGGATTTCCCCCTTTATTTCCAGTGCTCTGTGGGTGCAGCGCTGGAGCTGCGTAGGTAGGACTAGCTGTTTGGGAAGATACCATTGAGATCTCACTGCACCTACCCGCGGCTGTGCAAGCCTCTCAGTGACACTTACCTGGCAGGAAGCTTCTCTCATAAATATATATATGTCTTTTTTTTCTGAGGGGAGAAGTGGAGGTTAGGGTGGTTTGGGCAGGGAGGATGGGGGAGAAGAGTCCTAGCTTTGGAGAGAGATACTGAAGTTTGGACTTTAGGCAGTGAGCAAAAGTTAATCGTTTCCCTATATGTGGAGCAACAGTAATTCCGTCTGTGTTCTCCAGCTGAGCACATTTGAAAAGACTATCAGCAAGTGTCCAGTAATCCTCAATCCTCTGTAAAACTTCGGAGATTGGAGGAAAATGTGCTTTGTGTCTGATGAAAACTGGTCAAGAAAACCTCAGTTACTCTAAAAATTAGTCCTAACTTCCTGTGAGTCAAGATTTTCTGTTTTCTTTGTGATTAGTGGAGTATTGAGAGATTTCTAAAATCTGTGTTTTGCAGCTTGAATGGAAATTATTTGTTTACTGGCATAGATGGCCACCAGAAGCTAAAAATTTAAATAGTTTTAGGTTAAGTGTAAACAAAAAAATCTTGTCACCATCATCCCTCTGCAGTGGACAGAGTAGGGAGGCTTGGAGCCTTGCAGAGCTGCCTTGTAGCCTGACACGTCGGGTTTTTTTAAGAGGAGGCACAACTATTTTGTCTATCAGATGTGGATCCCACAGTTTTAGGAGGCGCTCTGTTCAACTTCCTTGTTTGTATTTTTTGAGGTAGAGTGATGGATGCAGCACTGATTCTTTGCATGTAATCCCTATCTGCAAATCATCTTTTATTCACCATTTAGCAAAAAATACCTTCATGTATATGTATTTTTCTTTCTGAAAGACTTCAGTGCTCTTTTCAGTTTTAATATTAAAGACATGAATACTCTGTTATGTTCCTGAAATGTATTTTCCAGGATGAAACAACACTGAGCAAATCTTTGTCCATTACAGGACATGAAGAATACATAGCAACAGATCCATTGTGGGTTGGGTTTATTGTTAATTTAGTAGGGGAATGATCTGAGCATAATAAACAATTTAAACCGTTTTCTCCCTTAGCTTCATTGTTCGCATCCTGTCAGCCATGAGGCAAAAAAAAGAACGATTTTTAAAGACAGACAGGAGATTTACTGCAGCTCCCTGGTCAGTTTGACTGAGAGATGCTAGGCATACTGCAAAAGCAGGTTAAAAATATATATATAGGTAACCCCAGGAGTCTAATAATTGGCTCTTGTTTCCGTTTTTCTTTTTAGCTTGTTAGTGTCAGGAGAGTATTTTTAAAAGGTGCTTTCTTTGCCTTACAGTAGAGGCAGCAGCTAAATGAATCAGAGCCAGGCCTCTTGCAAAGCTTTCTAATATCCTGTGACATTCTGTTGCGTTCGGTTTTCAACATCTTGTTGCAGAAGTGTTTGCCGTGCGCTGTCAGCTCCTGTTAAAACAACTCCCGTAGAAATGTGTGCCAGTGTGTCATCCCGCCTGCAAACCCGCTGCTGCCGGGCGCGGGCTGCGGGGGACGCAGCGCGGAGCGCGGCCGCTGGCCCCGCGCTGCCTCCGCTTCCCAGCGCCGTTCTGCGCAGAGGAGCCTCTCGTACCCGTGTTTCAGGGCTTCAAGCAGGGCTCTGCTGCCCCACCACCAGCCACGTGTAGATGGGCACTGGACACACTCTCCGATTTGGGTATTTGGTGTTCTGGCATGGTCGTGTACTATTTTTGCAGCATAAGAAAGTGGGTTTTTTGTGCCCACGTGCAGACTAATGCCTGTTCCAGGACTGCAGCGGCAGCGCCTCGGTGTGTGTACTTAGCTTTTGCTTTGGCTTGGCTCTTTCTCCTGGTAATGAGATCAGTTCCCAGAGCGAAACTGAGCCGCAGCAGGGCAAGAGAAGCAATTCACTGCTGCTGCATACATTTGCCGAGGGTAGTTTCTCTCATCTTGTCAGCTCCGTGTCTGAAGGCAACCACAAACCTGTGACAGCCTCCAAAGCCTCGGTCGGGGTGCCCGGGGGCGGCAGGCGCCGTCCGCGCGGGTCCTTCCTCCCCTCTCCCGCTGCCTCCCCTTCCGTCGCGCTGCCCCCCCTCCCTCTACCTTGTGGATGTGGTTTCTGAGCTGTGCCTCTCCCTGGCGCTACCTCTGCTTTCCCTCTGGATCCTCTTTTCTCCGAACAAAAGGAGACCTTGTTGCCCGCGGTGCAGCACCTGCCCGTGCTGTCACCGGAGGCAGGGGGAGCGGGGGGCTCGGCATCCCGGAGCTGCTTCCGTCGCTCGCTGGAGATGAGATGCCTTTGAAGCGCTGCCAGATGCCGCTGTGCGCGGCGCGAAGGGAGCTGCCGCCGTGAGGAGAGGCGGCGAGGGCACGGAGCGAAGCCGCGCGCCCGCCCTGCAGGAGCGCCGCGAACCTGCCGCGCGCCGGCGTTCCCTGAACGCTGCTCCCTGCCTTCCTCTGCACGCTGGTACCCTCACTTTTCTCCCTGGGATTTGCGAGAGCAACATGGAAGTGTTTCAGACAGGAGCTGCAGGACAAGACGGTCGCTGGGAAGAGCAGGGCTGTGCTTGTGGGCCATCCATGCGGGACCGCGCGTTGCCCACCGCCCACCTGTAGCTGCAGTGTGTTAGCTCGACACGGCTTGCTGTGCTCAGCAGTGATGTCTGCTTTTTGGTGTGAATTTATTTACATTTTTCTATTTGTCTGCACTTAAAATTCCAGCATCCTTATGGTTCACAAAATGATGTGAGAGATTTTGGTGACACCGAGGGAAGCGACGGCAGCCCCTGCTGCCTGTAACGGTTCAGCCACCTACCAGCTGTGCAGCCCAGCTGCCCTTTGCAGGGTTGGCCAGCTCACCTCATACATGATTTTTGTGAAGAGCTTTTCTATTCTTCCTTGCTTTCCCTTTGGCTCCATACATTTCCTTGGGCTGTTGACTGTCAGAGCTGTCAGACCGGACCCCTTTTGGGAGAGTACTTCACTGGAAGACATGGCTTTTAAAGGTAGGAAATCTGAATCTGCGTGTTTATCTGTGCTGTTCCTTACCTGAATGCTACCCTTCAGTAAGTACAAGAAAACATCATTTTTTGTGCGCTGGTGTTTGACTGTTTAACAAGTCATCGTCTGCAAGGACGGCAGGTTTGAGTGGCGGCTGCAGGGGCTCTCCGCAGCGATCGCGTTAGGCAGCGCTAAGGGGACTTCGCAGGGCTCGTGCCTAGCACTGAGGTGCCTGCTGCCTTCCTCGCTCATTGCACTCTACCATAGTTCCCTCTCCTCCTCCTCCTCCTCCCTCTGCTCTCCCTTTCCCTTCCCGATAGGATGTCTCTGCATTTGGCCTTACTGCTAGGTTGAATTCAGGTTCTAAATGCGCCGGTGGAAAGAGGAAATCTGTCCCTGAGGAGCGGGAGGCTCCCAAACGTGCTTGAGCAGTGCAAGGCAGCTGGTTATAAACGCACGCCTGCTCCCAGGCTGCTGCTCACGCGGCACTATAAATAGGTGCTGCCCTGACCCTCCCCAGTCAGTCACTGCGTTTCTCGGGTATCTGATCATTTGGATCATGAACAGATATCGGCACTATTGGTAACTGATGAAATCATTGCAAAGATTAGAATTGTTACGTATGGAAAATTAAAAAAAAAAAAAAATAGACCATGTCTTTTCTGTTCCCTGAGTAGTAATGATTCTGATGGTTTCTCATATAGCAATCTAAATTCTCATTTTCGTAAGAACAAAGCTAGTTGTGTTAATATTTAAAGTCTTGAAAGCTTTGAAATAGATTTTTTAAAGCAATCCTTTCTTTTTTTTTTTTCTTCACCACAAACTAGTAAAAGAGCCTTTGGGTGGCAGTGGGATTGGGATTTCAGTTCTGAGGTTTTTTTGAAAACAAATTTCATTTGGAACTTTTTTTTTGGTCAGTAAGAAATTTCCTGATCCTCCATCTGCGATGCAGCTGCCGTTCTCCTGGTACCTTAAACACATTTTGGGGCCTTAAAAATATGCTTTGATTAATTAGTCAAGTTATGCAGATAGTTCTGATGCTTCCGCAATATGGCAAGGATTGCAGTTGTAAAAGGCAAGAGCTTGGCGCAGAGCACAGATCAGGAACTTCTCACAGGGCCTCTTCTCTTAAGAGGCTTGGCTTTTTGCTCCTATTTTCTGTTGTTTTTAAGCAGTCAGATGGATATGCTGCTTTGTAAATAACTGTGTAAATGTAACTCCTGCTGACTACCACCTTCCCTCTCTGATGTGGCTGTGTGGAACAAGAGACATGATTCTCAATTCCCTCCTCTGTCCTTCACTCCTCAGCTTCAGCTCTTAAAGGACGGCGAAGGGTGCTGTTCTCTGTTAAGTGATGTGTTACATTTTGGGTTATTTAAAATTGCAAGGAATTTCTTTCCTCTTCACAGTACTGTTAAGACCTGTCCCTAAATTCAAGAATCTCAAAGCAGTAACGTGGAAGTACATGTTGCCAGGGGAGTTTAACTTGACACACAGGGCTTAAATAACACATCAAAGGTGATATGCTGGTAACTCCAGGACTCATGGGTCTTTCTTCACCGTTGTAATCTTCACTCAAGCTGTTATATGGCTTTGAATATTTGAAATAAATGACTATAAAAATACAAATAATCTTTCACTGAAAATGTCCTCCATTGTTTTAAACCATCCAGAAACGATGCGTCAGCCCTGTTGCCTTCCCCGCCTTCCCAGCAGCGTGCCGAACGCAGGGCCTGCGTGGGGCTCGTGCCGTTAGCGCCGCTGCGGTCCCTCGCGCTGAGGCACCGCGTCGTGCGCTCAGCAGAGGGTCGTGGCTCGCCAGAGGCGTTTCGTGAACGCGTGCGGCCGTCGGCCCGAAGCCCGGTGCGGGTACCGGTGTGCGACACGCACGGCTCTGCGGTCACGTTTCTTCCCGCACAGCCGTCCCCTGCTCGCGAGGCCCCACGTGTCACCTGTGACTACCCCGTGCTTGTCCTCGGTGGGGGCTGTTTGCTGGTGGTGCTTCCTCACAGTCACCCCCTGCAGCTGAAGCTCTCCAGTCTGTTTGAAAACTGGGATCCTCATCTTAGTCTCTTGAGCAGACTCTTAAATAAGGGTCAATAGGCTTGTTTCAAGAGAGGCAATTGGTAGTGCTCATGTATAAAAAATGTTGTTGGGTTGCTAGAAAAGACGAGGAGGAAGCAGTTGCAAAGGAAAGTCTGCAAACTGAGCTTACTTACACGCATCAGGATGAGCCCAGGCATGAAGCAAATGGAGAACTCGGAGCTCTTCATTATCTAATACTCCCTTAGGGCAATAACAAACTCGCTATAGAGCCAGCACAGCTCTAAAGCACGAGGGCTGGCAGGGAGCGAGCACGCTTTGTTCTCAGAATACCACCGCTACGGGAATGTCTCGCTATGTGTTGAAGCCATCTTTAATACAAAATATTCCTCTAAGGTTTCTGTTTCTGTTGCTTACTGCTTTGGAAGTTGCTTTAAATCCAGTGCAGTGCCTTTTTCCAAACGGAAGGTTGTAAAGTTAGGTGTCGTGCAATGAAGGAATCCCAGGCATGCTTTTTCACATCTCTCTCATATGAACTGAGACTGTGTCTCCTATTTCCCTTTCAGACCCGGAAAAAAAAAAAAAAAACAGAGAAGCCAGCCTGTCTTTTTGCTTTAGTTTTCTGTGGCTTCCAGCCACTTTCTGGTACTTGGTGGCTACTGCATGTTGTGTGCTTCATTTCAAAGTAGGTCATCATTTTTACACTGCAAATTCAAGTGCAGAATGTGTTTTTTTTCCAATGCCAAATGTTTATCCCAGGAGCGAAAAGGAGAGCAGATAGGAGAGACCTGCAGTGTCCCCCACTGTTTTAACTGTTCTGTTTTGGATTTCCCCAGGGAACAGGATGGGGCTATGCAAGGTGAGGAGCCTCTTCTCACATGGTAGGGTAGTTAGGGTTCAGTGTGTGAGTATTAAATTGGTTGAATGGCATCAGCCTATTTAGGATCCTGAAGGAAAGCATCTTCTCTCTGGAGGAGAAAAAAAAAAGGTAGAGGATCTGCTCTTGTTTGTATTCTTAGTGTTTGCAAAGTCCAAAGTGATTCTTCTTATAGGCAGTTTGATCTAGAATAAATGCGCTCTTCTTCCTGCTTCACAATAAATTAAATGCCATTGCCAGTAGTTTAACCTCTGAGGTGGCCCTGGTTGAATGAGCACAGTTCCAGTGTTTGATACAAATAGAGGCAGTAAAGGAAGAAATAAAGAAAGAAAGAAATGTAGGAGAGCTTGGCAAATACAGTGGAGAAGAATTCTCCCCATTTTCATGGAATGTCCTCTATGCTGTGGGCAAACAAAAGCCAAGTTACAATCTCTCTTTTTTTTGTGCTAGAGGATCTGTCCCATATCTTGTTTTCTGGCAAGTTCACAGCAGAGCAGTAAGCAATGGCAGTCTCCCCTTTATCACTGTTTTGAAGTTCGTGCTCTACATAGGTAATGTTTGAGTGACAACTCATTCTAATACAGTCCTGAGCATCCAAAAGTGCTGGGCATAGTTGCTCTGTGTGACATTATTTGCTTTTTGCAGGTGGGATTCGGGAAACATCTAAGCGCATCAGGTTAAAGTTGGACCAAGGAGCAAAGGGGAAGCTGAAGATTTTAGTATTCCATCCTGTCTTGTCTCCTCAGCTGTGATAATGCTGCTCTTCCTTTTCTCCCTTCTCTAACTCTTTCAGGAGAAAGAGAAGCCAAAATCTGCCCTGAAGTTCCTCTGGGAACCTCTACTTCCAGATGTTGCTTTCCTGAAACAGGAGATCTCGCTTCCAGCTCCACTGCGGAGTCTCCCTCTCCATATATGCGGGAAAACCTGTCCCTGGATGAGAGAATGAAAGGGGCTCCTCAGTGTACGTGCGCAGGCAGCAGTTAGGAAGCAGCCCCCCACTCTCCTCCCGGGAGGAGCTCACGGAGAGGAGCATATGGCTTCCTGACCCCTTCTCACGCCTCCTGGCACCGCCTGGATAGAGTCATCAGCTCCTGCTGCCAAAGGGCTGCCCCTCGGAGCCGGGGCGGCGGGGGTTGGAAATGAGAGCTGCAGCGGGAGGCTTCCCGGAGCGGGAATTACCGATGCATTTGTCAAATTGACAGCCCAGGGTGGCCGAGGAGGAGGGGGACGTGCACATCTGTTCTCGTGCCACCAGGGATGCTGGCGAACGTGCGTGCTCGCCCGAGGAGGAGCTACAGGCCGCAATGGGGGCAAAAATAGGCATAAAAGCACTGGGTGAGATTACTACAATGCAGGTATCCAGATGCCAGCAGGTTTTCTTGAATGAAGACCTTCCTTAACTCTTCCCATCACAGGTATTTTGCAAGCTGCTAATGCCTTGGAGGAATGGGGTATAGACCCTATGAGGACAATGAAAGCTTTTCAGATTAGCACAAAAACACAGGCCGGGTTTTGTAATGAAGACTGAGTTTTACAGCTCAAGCAGAGGCTTCATTTCTACGCTGTGTGTGAAAACAGCAAATGCCTTCCAAAAAGCTGTAGTGCTTACATTCCAGCTACCAAATTAATTATGTGAGAATTATAAGTAGACCAAATAATTAGTGTTTAAATTAGTTTGTGCATTTGATTTTAAAATCAGTGTTTAAAACTTTTGAAGATGTTTAGCATTGGGCGTATTTTTAGTAACATAATTATAGGTTCTTCAAAGTTGCTGTCTAGCTCGTAATGATTTAATTCTTGTGTTTTGGCTGCACTGAAGAAGATGAGATTGAGAGTTTGGCCATACAAACTACCTTTACTCTCCCCATTGCAGCCATGTTGAGCAGAAAACAAAGAAAAGATCTGTCTGAAAGTATAGCATTAGTCTCCTCTGGGGATAGTAAAAAACATTATTTATTTATCGTGTTGCTGCAAAGTCCAGTGTGAATGCCTGAGATGTGATCGTTTGTCTCCCATCCTTACTGTGCACAGGATTTCAGTATTAAGTGATCTGAGAACTACAAACTGTCTATTGCGTTACTGTTTGCACATTTGGACTTTAGATTTCAACATTAATCATGAAATTTAATCGTCTATAACATTTTATTGTGAGTATTCTGTAAGTTATCTGATCTATGTTCTCCACCACTGCACTCGTCTAATACTACCTCTCGTGGGGGGAAATGGCCTGCAATTGCCCTGCCCTGCAGTCTTACCTGCTGCAGTAACGTAGTGAAGGCAGCTTTCCTGCCAAGTCTCTGCATGCCCTTCCCTCACGTGCCTCCCTCTGGACGAGGACACCGGTGAGTGCAGCTGGACAGTCTGTACGAGCCGCTCTTCCGTCAGTATTAAATATATAAGCTCTAAGCGTGCTCGTGTGCTGCTGCTGGGAACTCATCTTTGAAGATGAGATGTTAAGCCTTTTACTTCCTGCTTCTTTTGATTACTAAGTAACTCGTGGGTTTTTTAAAGGCAGGCGGGCTAGATGGAAAGTCTAGGGCAAATTTGGTCTTTAGGCACCATGTTTCAACCTCCTTAAGCAATGCGAGCTGTCATTTTCTCCTACTCCCCTCTGACTCCCTGTGCACTACTCCCTTCATCTCCTCCTACTACTCTCAGCTTTGCATTTGGTTTCATGCTGCCTCCTGTTCCTGGAACAATCTCCAAGTCTCTGCTGCCACATTCACCCTCCTTTCTCTCCTCTTGCGAACCTGTTTCTCCCAGCAATCATTTCTAAGTTGTTTACTTGACTAATTATCTGTCTGTGCACTTGCTTTCATGTATTTGTTGTTTTGGATCGTGTTTCTTATGTGAGATGGTGCATATTGCAGTGTAAGGAGTGTATTGCCAGGGTTTTGTTGAGCACTGTTTGCATTAGTTCTTTGTACAATGATTAGTAATAAATTCTGCCCACTGTTTTGAGTGCAGAATTTATCATTAAGTTCACTGTTTTCTGCATGCTATTAAAGAGTCTTTTTATTTTATCTTAAGGTAATTGCTGGACTGTGAAAATCAGTGTCTGTACAGCAAGGCCCATAAGGTAGCTTGTCAGTATAGGTGTTTTAGTCAATTTGGATGGTGTAGTGGTGGCAAACAAATCTGGTACTTGGTAATGTTGCTATCATTGCACAGCACAACTACTGTTTTTTAGCATAGACCAGCTCTTGGTGGCATGTGTGGGGATGTATGTGCTTACCATTTATGAAGCTCCTTGGTGCCTGTGTTTGTGGAATAGGTCTTACCATGCAAACACTTGCAGAAAAGCACAGGGAGATAACTGCTCTGCTGCCCACAACCCATGTTTGGCACCTTAAAATTTCAGCACCCAGATCCTTTTGTCTTCAGTCGCAGCCTCTGAATGCTCGAGCTTTCCTGACCAAGAAAACTTCAGTATTAACAGAGCGCTGATCCGATTGCAAGTAAGGCTGCTTTTGTTCCTGGTTTGCCTGTTCTGTTAATTAGGAGGTTAATGAGGTCCTGGGCTTATCCTTGCCTGTGTGAAGGAATATTTAAAAGATGCAACTTTGTAGTAGAAAAGAAAATCTACTTGTAATCAGTTGACTAATTAAAAATGCAAGAATGTAGCACCCACTTTAGCAATTAAGGCTATAAAATGGGAAGAAAGTGAAGAACTAGTGATTTGCAATCACAATGACAGATCTAAATGAATTGATAGATTTGAGAGGTGCGTGTTTTGAAAGAAGTTGTGTGTGTTCTTGTTGGTTGTCTCAATGGCACGGTCTTGGTGAGGGGAACAGAAGGTCGGATGTTGGGATTCCTGTTTAAAAATGGCAGTGAACATGGCACAGTGCAAGCTGTGGTGTGGAAGTAAGCATAAGTTGGCCTGTGCTGCTCTGATTTTTGTAACAATTACAAACACAGATGGCTTGAGAAAAAATTAAAGAATTCCACCCACATTAAGACGGGGAAAGCTAACAATAGCTACAGCTCCGTGCCTCCGTGTTCCCCTCGCAGACTCCTTCCTGCTGTCTCTTACACATCCCTGCGTGCATGGGAAGCTCTGACTAGCGTGTGAAGCTGCTGCGGGGTCTGCCGGGGCCACATGCACCCTGGCTGTCCTGGTCTGCCTCGTCTGGGGCCTCCTCCTCCTCTCCCGCGTTTGGGCTGAGGGCAGGCGGCCTCAGGTCTTTTGAGCAGGCGACCTAAGCTGAAGGCAGACAGGCAGGGAGCTGCCATGCACAGCCCGGGAACGTGGTCTTCTACAAGCCCAGCAAATTCAGACCATGTGAATCTTAGGCTCGAATACATGGTAACAGGTAAGCACAAACTTCCCTGCCGTTTTATGCCTTGGTAGAGCATCCTCAGAGCTTTCTTGCGATCTCAGCTTGGACAAGCTTTCAGTGTAACGCTGTGGAATCTGTTGTAGTTGGTTCCTATTGTCATATATGTTTGTAGATAAAATGGATGGAAAAAAAATTAGCTACTGTGGCTTATAGCTGCTATGGTGCATACTGGGCAGCTAAGCATATGAAATCGGCTTCTTGCTGACTGAGGTGAAACGTTCAAATCATAACCCAAAGGAAGAGTGGTTGGGCTGCTCTCATACTTATTACCTATGACAGGTATAGTTTCATATCTTACATTTCTGTATTAAGACACGTCAACTCCCACACTAAGTTGTTCTTGTTTTTTGCTGCAGTTTGACTTTATTTTCCTACTTCATTAAGTTACTTTTGAGGAGGCAGTAGAGAAGACATTTTGCTTTCTGCAACAAAATCACTTATCTGAATTGTGATAGCTGGGTGCATGAAGGAATGGAGATTAGATCCTTGTTCATATCTAATGCGGAAGGAACTGCTTTTATTTCCTGTTGCCATAGCTGAGGTGAAGATGTTTTGCCATGATAGAACATACTTGTTGATTGCTGGTGTAGGCAGGAGGCTGAAGATGGTGTGTTCCCACAATCCGGGGTGACCTAAGTGTTCCCTTATCACCTGGGCGGGACCAGAGAGCATCTTGGAGGCTCCCTGGGTGGCAGGCTCCAAACCTGCCCTAACGTTGATTCTCCATCCCACGGCTCCTAGGGGCTGCAGATGGGCATCAGCCTCTCCTGTGTAGTTACCCGGTTTGGGTAAAGGCTTCAGGTCTGAGTGTGCATAGGTGTGAGCGTCAGGGGAGACAGAACACTGAAGGAAATATGATTCCAGAATAAATCCACGAAGATTTTGCGGAGGGTGTTGGGAGCAGGAGCGGTACAGAGGCCCGCGGAGCGCAGCGCGGTGGCCTCCGGAGCCCTCCCTGTGCCACGTACAGGCCTGCTTTCCTGCTCGCCCTGCAGTGCAGGCGGCTGGCAAGCGCGTGGGGTTCTCATCGCGCAGGTAGCATCAGCAGCTGCTGAAGAGGAGTTTTGTTTTGTCTAACATTTCTTCAGTTGTGTCTTTAGGCACACTGAAGAGCAAGAGAACAACTGTTCTCTCTTCCTAAACCTGTCCTCTGCCAAGACAGTGAAACAGGTAGGGGCTTGTGGTGCTGACGTTCGATTTGAGGGCATATGTCAGTGCAAAAGTTTGGAATCCCCTTTCTTTAGAAGATTTGTGAAGTTGATTTGAATGTCCTTAAGCAGTGACTGCGGTATGACAGAGGGGAGGCAGGGACTGGAATCTTTTATCAGAAGGGCCTTTCTGTTGGCTGGAGGAAAGGCTTGGCTTCACGTTGGTAGCAGGCGGTGGGGGGGCCTTGCCCCTGGCATTTGCAGGGGAAGGGATAAACCTGTTGTTTCTTTTTTGTACTCTGAGGGAATAAAAAAAGATGGATTTACTGCAAACCAGGTTGTTGGTGGAAGGGGTATGCTTTACTTGATATATGCCAGCAGCACAAACCTTGTGGAGTCACGGGGCTCCGGCGCAGGCCCCTCGGAGTGGGCCTGGGCCGTGTGTGCCTTAGCAATGCCCCCTGCTTCCTAATGCTGGCAAGAGCATAAATTGGAGCCTGTGACTGCATCTCCTTTTGCTGTGCTGAGAGGAGTGACGCAGAGCTGTTGGGCCTGGGTTGCAGTTTGTTGCTCTTGCAGGAGGAGGTGTGAGGCCACACGCCTGGCCGGGCCGGGGGACGTCGCTGCTGCTGCGTCCTGCAGCTCCTTGCCTCCCATTGAGGCTCCCACGGCTGGACCCTGCCGGCCAGCTGGCAGCTTTCCTGCTTCCCACCAATCTGTACCGGAAAAAGCCCGTCCCTGCACGGGGACTTGCCTGAACAGAGCATGGAGCTGGCGGGAGTCTGCAGGGGCTGCTGTCGGGGCAGGGGAGGCACCTTTAGTTTTTGTTGCCTCTTTTGGGATTTTTCTGGCAGTGGGTGCTAGGTGAAACATGTGCCTGGAGTGCCAGAATGGGCTTGGATGGCAATTATATTGCAATGGAGCTGTAAGTCCCACAGTATTTTTTTTTCATTGTTATTATTTTTAATCCAGGGTGCAGAATATAACCAACATTGGCTCTTTCGTGCGCTTACTGCCTCCTTTGTATGTAAGTGATGTAAGTGTGCTCCGCTGCCAGCGCTCACCAGATTTTCACATTCCCGAGCACAGAGCTGCACCTGGAGGCCTGGCACATTCCGACCAGCTCCTCTCCATGAAGCAGACAAATGAGGAATTTTGTGTCATGATGACACCATTCAAATGGAATGGGTTGGAAAATCAATCAGATTCCTTTCCTGATTACTGTGTAACTCAATTACTGCCAGCCCTCTGGGGCCCAAAGCTACAACAGTTGCACAGAAGTGTAGAAGAAAGAGCTCTGAACTAGAGCTGTCATGTGCAATGACGGGGTGGGTCCTGCCACTGTGCATTCCAGAAAGTTGTGTTGTATTATGCATAGTAAAAGGACTGGAGGGAATGTGCCCACGGTGCTGTTTTTTAGGAGGGAAAGACCTGCTGTGGCTCAGCTGAAAGAGAGGATGTGTGACAAAAAATCTTGATAATGGTGTCAAGTGACATCCATTATCTTCTATATCACTGGCCACAAACATAACATCAGCTTTCTCTATATATGTATATGTATGCACACATACAAGTATATATAAGTACACGCACACACATGTTCTGGTCATTTTAGACAAGTGCTTTTCTTAAGTATTTGTAATGATTCCAGTATTTGTAATGATTCCCTGCAATAATTTCCAAGCTTTGTTGATTTCTGCCTATCAGACACTAAAACCACACCGTTCTGATTATTATCTTGCTTTGCTATCACATAATTTGCCATGTGGTTTTCGCAGCTGATAATTCACAGAACGGTTTATGTTTCGCATTAGCACCACATATCACCAGGAAGCAGAAGCTCTGAGTTCTATAAAGCACGTGCGGAGAGCTGGTGGTTTGTGAGGGAGCGGAGCTGAGACCCGCGTGCTCCCCGGGCAGGACGGGTCCTTGCACCGGTGTCACCAGTGTGATGCTTGTGCCCTCTGACTGTCACCTCCTGCAATTCGCACTCAGGTAATCCTGGCAAATTTACAGGGAAGGAGTTTGGAATTTACCTCTAAATTTAAGTTTTTAAAGTGCTAGTTTCCTCAAACAGGGAGCCAGGTATTTTTCTTTAGGAGGGAGCAATTTTCACTGTGATTGTGTTTGTTTGTTGGTGGTGGTGGTGGGTTTTTTTTCCCAGCACAGATCGTTTTAGGATTTGCATTTTGGCTATGAGTGGTTTCTGACAGCTCTCTCACCTTTTAATATAAACTTCGGTTGGTGTTTTTGTTGTGATACCTTTTTTTTTTTTTTTTTTTTTTTTTCAACCAGCTGATGTGGTTCCCAAAGGGCTTAATGCATGGTGTGCCAGCTGGCATGCCCTCTGGCTGTGAAGCCTTGTTAAAGAGATGGGAGCTGACAGATTCTTGAGCAGCAATCTGATACAGGCCTTTTTTTTATTTGTTTTCTTGAGCTCGCCCATGTAACAAATGGGGGCTTGTTTGGGAAGTTCGCTTGGGGGCTGAATGGAGTCATTGTTATCCAAACACAGCCCTGATTCACTTGTCCAGCGAAGGGGATTCCTCTGCTCTTGCCCCTCAGCTGGGCGCTGCAGGTGTGGCAGCCCCGCTTAAACTCCCATTTCACTCCCATTCTGCACAATGATCCAGTTGTCCTGAGATTTTCGTCTTTAAAATGATAACCAGGAGATTGTAGCTACAGTTCAAAATAGACACTGACTTTCAACAGTGGAAATGCAGTTGAGAGGTGGGTGAGTGTAAGCAGGGAAGAGAAGCGTTTTCTAGGGTGATGTTTTGGGGATGGAGTGCTGCAAAAGCAATGCCGTACTTTGTGAAGGCTCCTCCTGGTGCAGTGTGCTTTGTGGTTTTTTTGCTGCTGCAATGGCAGCTAGATTACAGACTCTTCCAAGGAAACACTTGTTTGGAAATCTTTACAGGCAGCCCATGGGCTCCTGAACTTTTAAGTCCTTCTTGACATTATTTTCTCCTGTGAGAACCACTGTGAGACATTTAAAGATAGTGGACATTTCAGAATAATCTGATTATTCTATTTTAGCCAATGGGATTTTTTAAAGAAGTATATATTAGGGAAGACGTTGACTTGCAATTTTCAACCTTCTCGGTTAAGATTGAGTATGAGGAATCTGAGTGTAGTATTTCATATGAATTGGTTACATAGTGGTCGCATGAAGACAGCTTCTCATTGCAACTGGTGTGTACTGAGCTGTGTTTGTTGTGTGTCCTGCAAGGAACTCACCTCCTGCTAAAGATACAGCATTTACTAGGTGATTCTGCCCAGCCTCTATCATTCCACCTGGCCTGTGGCTCCATTCTCTGCAGGTCAGGGTAACTTTGGAGCTCCAGTGCCAGGCTGGAGGCTGGTAGCATCAGGGCCCTCCTTGTAGGGTGAAGGCAATGGGAAAGGCCTGGTGTGTGTGTGGGAAGGTGGTTCTGCTTGCTTTTGAATGGTGCCATGTGTTTTTTGGATACTAAGCTGGTACAAAGACGGTGCACTGGCAGCCTGCATTGATGTGAACTGGATTTATGAACCATGTCCTGCAGTCAGTCCAAACAATCAGTCTTTCAAAGCCATTTGTCACTCAGTAACAGAAAAGAGGAAAAGTCTATTTGAATTCATTTTTACATCCTCCCAGGGTTAGTTCTGCCCCTTTCTTGTGTGCTTTTTCCAATAAACGGTTAATAGTATGTAGAGACAAAATTGGAAGATCATCAGTCATCTGTATTGAAGACAACATAGCATCTGGTCACACTGGCTGAGCTAAATTCCCAAACATCATCTTTCAGTAGAAAGGGGCACTTGGGGATGGAGAGCGACAGGATCCAGCTGAGTCTGGAGAAGAGAGTTTTTGCAGTCCTGTTTCTTCTGGAGCCTTCCAGTATGACCTTAAGTCGGGCTTCCTGTGTCTCAGTTTCTCCTGTGGAAAATTAATGGTGTAATGTACTTTACATTTATGCTCTACAGCTATTCTGAGGACCTCATCAGGGCTAAGGTTTCATTGTGCACCATGCACGCCAGCCCCTGCCCCGCTGAGCTTATAGCTTAGAAGTTATTTAGGTAATACTTAATGATCCCGCTTGTGTAAAAAGCATTCTGACTCTATTCTGTCCGTCAGCACAAAGCTAGTGATACGGTATCTGTTCATATAAAGCCAGCTTTCTTTTTGTCTGTGCTTCACGCTTTACCAAGAGCTTGGAAAAGAGCCTGGTGGGAATATTTAGAGCTTGACTTCTGGCCTCATCTGTGAAATGATCTTTTCCCTGACTCAGAGGGATTTTTTTCTGTTTAGTAATACACATTACAAAATAAGCATCTGTCTCAAACAAGCAGTTTCCTTTCTGGTGTAGATAGTTGTTAAAACCCTGACTTACTATATACAAATCTAATGTCTGTTTTACCCCTATGATTCAAATAGGTCTTCTAATATTATTTCTGTATCAGGATGATTGTGACAGAAAGCCTGAAAAGGAGGGAGGAATGGAGAAAGGATGATGGCCTGTGTGTTTTGGTAGTACTGCTTCTTGGTTTTGTTGCTCGTGTGCCTCTTGGCATTATAGCTATGCTAGCTGAGTAGGGGGGTATAAGGGCTGTTGGTGATGGAGAACCTGTCTGCAGGAGCATGGGGGTATGAGTGAGAAAGATTGAAATAAGTATTTTTTAAAAAAAAAAGCTTTTTTTTATGTAAAAACTTCTTTTAGAAAGCTTATTGTGAGCATGACGGACTTGGTGAGCAACATCTGGCATTAAGGGTGTCTTCGCAAGAGCTTCAGATCTGCCTCTGCAGGGAAGGACAGCAGATGCTTCCTAAAAATGTGCCTACATCCCAAGTAATGCCCACCTGGAAGCTGTTTGTGTGTTTACAGTAGATAGTCACATTTCTGGTAGGGAGAGAAAACTCCATAGTGATTTGATTTTATTTTGAAAGTAAGGGCAATTTAGTCACTTTGCCTGGTGTTTACATTTAGAGGCTTGGTGTGTGTTGGCTTTGCTGAGCATTTTATCCTGGAAAAATAACAACATATGGTAAAAGAGTCTGCTGACATGAACGCGAAGCAGGAGGTAACAGAGCTTCGCAACAAGAGGTGCTTTCACGTGCCTGAGACGAGCCCAAATTCGCTTTGTGCTGCTAGTGGTTTAACACGGGCTGTGTGCTCTTCAGTGGCGTAGGAGGAAAGCCGAGGAAAGAGGCGCTTCCTCTGGTGCTGCCGCTGAATCCGGTGGCAGGGATCTGTCTTAGGGCAGCCTGTGTCCCTTGCTGCGGATTCCTAAGGGAGGTACGTCCCCAAGACGGGTGTTTTGAGAGCCCTGGATGAACACGGGATCCTTCCCACCTCACAGGACAAGTGAGGTGGGAATCACAGGGCACAGGAGCTGTGAGGCTCAGGGCATCCCAAGGGCCCAGGAAGTCACTGGCAAGGAAATCATCAAGTGAACACGATGTCTATCTCCTGCTCCTGTTAATTGTAAACTATAAGCAGGAATAAAAGTGCTCTATATCTTGTGTTTGGTGGCATAAAGAGAAGTGGGGGAAGGCCACACACAGCAGCTCTATGTATCCACTGTAGCACGTGCAGATCCTGCCCAAGGCGAGTGCCGAGTCCCTGACCTTTCTTGTGGAGGCCGTTGAAGTTGTTCTGCAGCTCTGCCAAGCTCCTGTGCACACAGTGCATGTCACATCCCAGGGACCAGGTCTGCCTGCTGATCCCACCATCTCAAACCTGTCAAATACCCTGAATCCATACCAAGAATTGACTTTTTTCTTTTTAAATTGCAGGATGCCAAGAGAAGGTGCCATCATGTGAAGGGGAAGCAGCTCGCTGAGAAGCAGGTCGCCGGGGAAGGCCGAGCTGAAAGCTGATTTGCTCTTGGAGCCGAGAAACCCCGTCCTCCCAAAGACTTGGCCGAGCCAGAGGAGAGGAACAGAAGGCAGCGCGCAGAAGAGCAATGGGAAGTGAGGGCCATGGTTACTTGAGATAAATGGCAGATCCCTGGGAGTCTAGCCCTGCAGCCGTTCGCTTTCGCTTGGCCCCTCTGCGCCGCTGCCGCCGCTTTCTTGCAGGCTGCTGCTGGGGGCTGCCGCGGTGGCGCCGCCGGAGGCTTCCAGGGCGGCGCGTGAGGCGAGCGTGACGCGGGGGTGGGCAGCCCGCCTCACCATGATTCAGCTGTGGAAAGTGGTGCGGCACGTGCGACAGCTGGAGCTCCACAGGCTGATCCTGCTGCTCATTGCCTTCAGCCTCGTCTCCATGTGCATCCTGGCCTACTACGTCACGAACAGCCCCAAAATCAAGGAGCCACCACCCCTGCCCTTCAGCGACTGCAGCAGCCAGCACCGCGTCTTGATCCCACCTCAAGCCAGCTGGAGGCTTACGAAGTCCGTGGACACGTCGCGCACGGAGCCTGTGGTGCTAGTCTTTGTGGAAAGCATTTACTCCCAGCTGGGGCAGGAGATCGTGGCCATCCTGGAATCGAGCCGCTTCAAATACAGGACAGAAATCGCCCCTGGCAAGGGGGATATGCCCACCCTGACGGACAAAGACAGGGGCCGCTACGCTCTTATTATCTATGAGAATGTCCTTAAGTATGTGAACCTAGACGCCTGGAACCGAGAGCTGCTGGACAAGTACTGCGTAGAGTACGGAGTGGGGATCATAGGCTTTTTCAAAGCCAACGAGAACAGCCTGCTCAGTGCGCAGCTCAAGGGTTTCCCCCTTTTCCTCCATTCCAACCTAGGCCTGCGGGACTATCACATCAATCCCAGTGCTCCCCTGCTCTACGTCACCCGGGCGAACGAGGTGGAGCAGGGGCCCCTGCCCGGGGACGACTGGACTGTGTTCCAGTCAAACCACAGCACATATGAGCCGGTGCTGTTGGCCAGCACGAAGTCCTCGGAGTCCATTCCCCACCTGGCTACCCACAAAGCGCTGCATGCCACGGTGGTGCAGGACCTGGGTCTGCATGATGGGATCCAACGGGTTCTTTTTGGCAATAACCTCAGTTTTTGGCTGCACAAACTCATTTTCGTGGATGCCATTGCCTACCTGACTGGCAAGCGCCTCTGTCTCACGCTTGATCGCTATATCCTCGTCGACATCGATGATATATTTGTGGGCAAAGAGGGCACTCGCATGAAGGTGTCTGATGTAGAGGTAAAGTCTTCAGTATAACCAGGCCCCAGACAAAATACCTGTGTGTGTGGTATGCCAGGAATGTCAAGGCTGAATTTAATTTATGTGAAACAATCGATTGCTGTGTTCTCTTAAACACAGCAAATCAGCCTTTAAGGATGGTGAGACAAAGTATGTGATGCTCGCAAGAGCTTTTCAGGTTTAGAAGGAGCATTTTGTGTCCTGGGACATGTGGCTGCCCCTCAGTTTAAGAAGAGGATGCCTATGGTGGTCTGTCCCCTCTCAATACAGGGAATAAGCATGTGCAGATTTTCTTTTGTAAACCTATATGTACCCACAAACTGCCTTTCAAAGGGGAAAGGCAGGTTGTGACATAAAAGCGCAGCCCAATCCATGCTGTAGCCTACATTTTAGCTGTCTTGTAGTTTTTCGGGACATAAATTGGGAATAAGAAGGATTTTCCTTTGCCTTTTATTACACTGCCCTCATCTTTCCATCTCCTTCACCAATACTCGCCATCCCTGTGCAAGGAACACATCAAAATTCACTGGGGAGGTATGCTGAGAACCACTTCTGTGGCCTCAGGACTGGAGAAAAAGAGATGCCATCTTTGCCCATTGCTTTCCTTGGCAATTCCTTGGTAGGACAAAGATATGGGAGAGACCAGGCACAAAAAGAGAGATTTTGTGGAGGAGAGGAAAGAGGAAGAAACACAGAGAAGGACAGTAAGAAACTAAAAGCCCCTTCTAATTGCTTGGAAATATGTGATAAAGTATTCTTCTTCCCGGTCTGTGATGTTTATATGGTGCCTGGTTAAGGCGAGGGTTTGCTTTTATACCTCTCCTGGCAGATGTGGCTTATAGCCCTTATGGTGGGTGCGTTGCCCCTTTGTCCAGGCCTGCCGAGGTCACTCCAGGGGTGTGAGGCTCCAGCATTTATTTCTCCTGGGATAGATTTCCATTTAGCACTTGCTCTCAGATCTTCTCCTGGATCAAGTTCCCTGGGTACCTGCCATTAAGCGTGTGGCAGCAGGTGTCTTAGCATGTTTCCAAAACAGCTTCAAGATGAAGCCAAGGGCACAGAACATTTGGGGTGGAATTATAAAGCAAACTAATGCTCTGTGTGCTTACCTCCTCACCTGCCCTGGGCCTCATCCTTTACTGGTTCCTACAGGCACTCTCCACCTCAGTAGGAGCCTTCACACCTTCTCTACGTCCTCCCACATCCCTGCCAGGCACATTTCCCAGCTCACCTTTTTTTTTTTTTTCTCTAGTCTTTGGGGTTTTAAATTCTGCTTTTGCTCCCATGTTCAACTTGGGGAAGAGGAAGCTCTTTTAACCTGCTTTGATCTAATTTTATCTCCTCGATTCATTCGGAGCTGCATACCTGAAGCAACACTAATTGCATGTCATTATCTTTCTTTTTATTCATTATTACTATTTTCACTCATTATTATTATTCTTTGCTCAGTTCTTTAATAACTCCTTACAATCATATTTGGCCATAATTTTTTTGCTTGCAAGCAGGTACAAAAAAAAATGAACAGTTGTGCATAATATTTATTTAAAGAAGATGCTAAAACTTTCCTCCTTTCAGTGCAATATCCCTGTGTTTTGAGATGCTGAAATGCTCCAAAAGCTGTTTTTGAAGGGTCATAGCTGTCTTATCTTGGTTCTAAGCAGACCTTGGTTCTGCTTGTCCAGGCTGGCAGAGATTCCCACCTCGGTGGTGTTTGTGATGAAGGCAGGAGATGGTTTGCGGAGCTCGTGGGGACCCAGGCTGCTTTAGCAATGTTAAAAACAACCACAGACAAGATAATTCCAAAAGACATTTTGTTTGGGTTTTAACGAGGTGAAATGGAGGAATAATCTGTGATCAGTAAGCAGAGAATCTCAGGCAAAGCAGATAAAACCCAGATTTATCCATTTAAAAGAAGCTCTCTGATTGCAGAACCATGAAAGGTTAATGAATTTTTATTTTTTAAAAGCGAGAAATAACTACGTGGATTTGTTGATAGCCTCTCACTGTGGGGAGGGAGGGAGATTTAATAGCGATAAAACGACTGGCATTTTCTTTGGCCTTTTATATGAAAGCTCGGTTTCAGGACCGTTATCTCAACACACAGCTCCTTATCTTAAAGCTTAGATTACAGTGGTCGGGGTAGAGGTTTGAAGATTGGATGTTGCATGGAGGTGTAAAATTGACTCTGCTGTCCCAGTGAGGCTGCTTCTCATATGCAGGTCCACATTCAAAGAGCTTCCCAGATGAAATGACTAGTAAAAGCAAATGCTGAACATAATTTCATCAGTGCGTGTCCAGGGTGGGCATCCTGTGTGAGAGGAGGAACATTTTTGTTTGTGATGCTCAGAGGAGGGCTGAACGGCTTTCTCCTTGGAAAAGAAAATAAAGGAACCATCTATACTTTAAGGATAGCCCTTGAGTTTCTGTTTCTGCTAACGGGCTGGAGTAGGAACTTGCAGCTCTCAATTGAAGTAAAGCAGTTGGAACTTTCACAAATAAATAGTTTTTCCCCTATAAAGTTCACCGGGAATTTGGGCGACACGTAGTTGCCAAAACAAAATCTTGAAATCCTAATCCCCAGAATTTTCTAGCCCTCCATGGGCCTTGACCAACAAGGAAGAGCTCTTTCAAATGCAGAAATATCTGGCTTTTCTCATCCTTCCTGGTTATCTTTAACTGTGAGGAATAGAGATGAAGTTGACAAGTTTTTGCCTCTTTGTTGGTAGTCTTTAAAAAGGTCACAAATATGGAGCAATCATTAGAGAATTTGAAAGCAAGATTGTGGTGATCAAGGACCGTCTTTTTGTTTCGGGTTATTCTTGGTGAAAGCGATCAGCCAGCTTGTGCCTTTCTGAATCGTAGAGGATTCCTGAAACGGGAATATTTAGAGGTTTCTGATTCCCCAATTCTGGCATTACAGGGGATATGGAAATGCCAGCCTCATGAATACTTTCTGTGTTGACAGCACTATTCTGAGCTATGCCAGTGCTGCAGTACTGAGAGAAAACTGTGGAAAATCCTCTGGAAATGTGCTGCCCAGTTTCCTGGGGGCCATCCTGTGAAGACGGTGTTTGCTGCAGCAAGTTCCTAGTATGCTTTGCATGAGTATTTGAGAAAATACTGTCAGAATGCTCTGCTTTCTTTTTCTATCACCTTTTTGCCTTCATCTGTCCATGTGCTGTTTTCCTGAATTAGCAGTATACCTCGCTCCCAAACATCTAACTTTAAACCTTGTTTTTTCACCTTCTTTTGTGTCTTTTTTAGAGAGATGTGGGACAAGGGAGGCAATATTCAGGGTTTGCCTGAAATAGCTAAGATCACTGCAAGCACCCTGGGGAGCTAAGCATTTTGTAACTAGAAAAGCAAAGTTGCATGGAGTATGGTTGAGCCCTTCATGACTGTGGCGCCAAGGGTGCCAGGTTATCTCAATGTCTCAGTGACATCAGGAGTTTGTGCTGACCGCTGATTAAATCTTTGTAGATTTACCAGTAAGAATATATTAAGTTTTTTAAATGTGCTGCAACAAATGGCATGATTTTATTTTTTTTTCCTTAATGTTTGCTTAAACTTAAATATTTACGATCCTTTTGGGATTTTTAAAAAGCCTTTTTTTAAAGTGATGGGCCCTAAGTATGAGACTGTAGAGTTGGGGTTGAGATGTTTTCCAGCAGTGTCCCAAGGCCTGTCCTTTGGGCTGCCCTGTGGCTGCCCAGTTGATCACTGGGAGCCTCTGACAGTTGAGGTCGGGTTTGCAGAGGGTGTTTTCCGATTGATCACCACGGATGTGAGGCAGCTCCGGCCTTGGCACGGCCTGGGAGCGCTGGCTGCGCCTTTTGGGGCTCCCCGGAGACCTCCTGCTCCTTGAGGTGAGCCCTGCTGAGCTGCAAGAAGGAGCTCAGCCCCAGGAAAGGGGCTTTTTGTGGCTAGCTTGGATAAATCCTGGGTTTTGGAATGGAAACCGATTAAGAAATGCCAAACAAATCCTTAAAGGGATGAGGGAAGGGGAGTTTTTGCTGAGAGTGAAAACTTTGTGTGTTTAGAGATAGGGAAATAGATAAAATACTAGTCCTGTGTGCAGTACCATGTGAGCAACTGAATTTCTTAAATACGGATCTGGAGATCTGTTTGCATATCTGGCTATTATAGCCTAATGGATATCCTGCTCCACATTTCTTGATTGCCTTTCATTTAAGAGTCCCAGAGCACATTATGGATATAAATGATATGCCACTTGAGTTCACCTGGAAGATATTATTAGTACTGTCATATTTGCCCTAGTTTATAAAAGAAAAACTGAGTATGAGGTATCAGGGTTGGGAATGGAGGCAAGTGCCATCTTCCTGCCGCATTCCCACATCTATCTTGCTTCATTTTACTAAACATACGTCTTTGAACCAGTACACTAGGGAGAAGTGAGTGCATCATTTGTTGAAACAGATTGCCAAATATTTTATTTGGCACCTTTTTATCTTGTGCAGGGCAAAGACATTTGCTCAGACCTTTGCTGTGATGCTCTATGGATGTGACTGAGGAAAGGACCCAGCATTCGCACAGGGACAGCAGCCCATCACTAGAAATAAACCTGCCAGGGAAGCAGTGGGACAAGCGCTCCCCAGCCTCGGGATTCCTGCGGTCCCGTGGGGCCTCCCGGCTCCCTCCCGGCCCCCGCGGAGCTGTTGGGGATTTAGCATCGACAGATGTGTCGTCATGGCAACCCGAGCCGGGCTCCTGGTCTCCTGGCAGAGGAAGGCTAAGGCTTCTGCCACCCTCTCCCTCGGCCTTCCCGCTGAGCCTGAGGAGCCGCATGCGCCTTTCTGGGCACCAGAGAGGAGTGCAGAGGACGGGGCGGCTCTGGAGGCAGGGAAGGCAAGTGGCCCTCCCCTGGCTGTGTCACCAGAGGATGCTCCATAGGCGCAAGTCTTGGTGCACAGTCCCTGGTGCGGGATGAGTCTCTGCATCCTGAGGCTGACAGAGGGACGTGAGGGGAACTTACCCTCCCACTGCCAGTGTGAGACCAAGGGCAGCAAAGGAGGCTCCCGCTGTCAGGGCTGCTCAGACAAAGCTCCTTTGAAACGTTACGGATGGTGGTGGATTGGGCAGGGTACCCTCCAGCAGAAGGCGACGGAGCTGGTCCCTGCGCTGCAGCGGGGCCTGCGCTCGCCCACGGAGCGGGACGCGGATGAAGCAAGTGTGAGCGGGGGGAAGGCAGCGCTGCTGGGCCCCCGTGCGCAAGGGCGGCTGGTGCGGGGCTGCCCGCGCATCTCCTCTGTGCTGAGTGAAAAGTCTGTGTTTTCTGCGTTTCTGTGTGGCAACTTGCCTGTGCATTAACATTTAGCCCAAGTCTGCTATGGAGAGGTCGTCACCTCCCTATTGGCACAGCCACTGAGCCTCTGCGTTTTTAGAAAAGCTATTAAAATGTAAATAACTGCCGGGGCCGGGACCATCTCTGTCACCTGCCAACAGCCCTCCTGCCAGGTCCCCATTTGATTAAGAAGTGCTCCCAAAGGAAGCTGCAGCAGTGACACTTTCCCAAGGTACGCAGTTAGTACAGAGTGTGCATTTCAGAGCGTCTCTTTTTATGGTTTTCCAGCTGTCTTGCTTGTCTGTGACACACTCAGGCTCTTCGATTATTTTTCTGTGTGTGTCAAGGCTGTCTGCTGTCTCATTCCATATGCTGCTGGGCACTGGGCAGGCTCTTTCCTTTAGCTATAGTAATTACTTTGGACATTCAGAACAGGCAGCAGTGAACAAGAGAGCCTGTAGGAGATGTCATGGCTGCGAATGTCGGCTCCCCCAGGTTTTCTTTGCAGAATCCAAGAAACCTCCTACCTACCAGGGGCACGATTGCTTGCATGGGTAGCTCTGCAAATCTTCCTTTCCTCTCTAAATGAAAGTCCCCTCCCTTTGGATCACTTCGTTCCCGTTCGTGATATTACTGAATTCTCTTCCTCTGACTATGCTCCACATCCAACCCCACCCTACAGGGTGCTTTTCAGCAATCTGTAGGGTCAGAGAAAGGGGAGAAGTTCAACAGCAAGGTCCTAGCCAGCCCAGGGTGGGATGATGTTGAGTCTAGGAAGACTAAGGGACTTAACTGCCTGGAGGATAAACTGACTGCCTTACTGCCTTGGTACAGACCGTCTGGGTCCTTTACAGTGGGTTGGAGAGCATGAATGAGGAACAACACGTGGTTGTGGTCATAAAATGACAGCTTTCAGCAGCATGTCGTACAAAGGCTCTGTATGTGCAGCTATTGTGCAGCTGTCCAGCTTCACTCCACATGCTGCAGTGCCCTATCTCAACCCTTGTGGTATCTCCTCCAGAACGGAACTGGGCACCAGGAGAGCACGGAGAGACCTTAGAGAACTACTGAACGTGAACATTTCTCTTTTCCTTTCTTTCAAACAGGCTTTACTGAGCACCCAGAATAAGCTGAGAACATTAGTCCCAAATTTCACCTTCAACCTGGGCTTCTCAGGGAAATTCTACCACACAGGTAAGTCACGAGCATCTTCTTCCGTGCCGGTGCCTGCGTGTGGCCCGCAACGTTGCAGGAACCACACGAGGCCCTGGCAACACATGGGGCACTTTGCTGTGGGGGTCTTGACAGATCTGATGCATTTCGTGCAACAGCTGCAGCCTTTGGTAGCTCTCTGTGTGTACTCTCCCTGCATGTGCCTGTGTCATATGATAGAGAGATCTCGATGCTCCGTAGGAACTGCCCAGCATTGCAGGGGATTGACCACTGCTTTGAAACATTGAACATCTCTTCTGCCTTTCCTGCTCTTTGTAGGTACAGATGAGGAAGATGAAGGGGATGACATGCTGCTCAAGCACAGGAAGGAGTTCTGGTGGTTCCCTCACATGTGGAGTCACATGCAGCCTCATCTTTTCCACAATGTCACTGTGCTGGCAGAGCAGATGAAGCTCAATAAGCAGTTTGCTGTGGTAAGGAACATCACTGCCTTGTTTCCTCTGCTCTACGTTCTTCCTCTGGAATAGCTGTTTGAACGCAAGTATTAGTCTGGCAGCTCAGCTGCATTTAAGAAAACCAGCTCAGGAAGTTTAGCTTGGTGCGTGGCTGCAGCTGCCTGGGCGAGCAGTGTGACCGCGTGCCTGCCCCCGACGGGAGGCGCTTCCTGGCACCTGCACGGCCCCGGGCAGCCTCCAGCACATTCCAGGGTGCAAATCCCAGGACTCTTGTTTGCTGAGGTGTGAACTCGCCGTAGCGTTGCCATCCAAATCCAATTAACTTATAAACTCTGGCTGCAAGGGACTATTTCCTGCTCTGTGCTCATTCACGGCGGTTTTGTAAGGAAATAACCTGGTCCGTAGTATAAAATGCTCTGTACGCTAACAGGCATGCCTCTGGCCTCCCAAAACAATTCTGGAGGGAGTCAATTATGTAGGAAGTCCAGGGGAAATTCGCTGGGTTTTGGCAGAGGAGGAGGAAACCTTGAACATCCTGCGCTGCCGGGGCAACGTCTCACTGAGGCGTACAGGACAGAGTTGAATATCGTGCACATGTGCCTCTGAAAACAAGTGTCCTTCTCATCCCTGTGTTGGTTCTGTTGATGGCAATCGTCCTGGCAGTGGCAGGCGCTGTTCCTTGCTCCCATGACAGGTTAGGAATACTTCTGAATTCAGAGCACAATTGCAATGTCATAGAAACAATTTAGGCTCCCTCTTTTCCTGCTTAAATAACACTGCAGTCTATTGCAAAGAGAGACAAAGCACAGAACACAATTATACTTATTTAACATAAACCAGGCAAACGGTGGGAAGGAAAAGGCTGTTGTTTCATTTAGGGGCTCTGGTTTTGTTGTACACCACCAGGGCAGAGCTGTCATTATTCATGCTGTTACCAGAACCACACACTGGAATTAAAAACCATGAAATTCAGATATTTCCTGTCATTTTAAGATAGCTCCAGGCTATCCAGGCTGATACAGCCTGGCTATCCAAGCTGATATCTCAGCATCAACAGCCTCATGCTTCCTGGCTACTTTTCTTTGAATTTCTGTCTTCAAGACAGATCCCAGCTCTTGTCTTTCTTTCCTTCTGTATCAATTAAGGAAATTTTGCTTTCCTCCTCTAGTGACTCCAATCTGGTCATTGTGGGTGTGAGAGCTGTCACTTACAGCACTGATTAGTTGCCTGTAGGACCCAAGGAGCTTGACCTCCAGCTTGTGTATTAATCCAATCTGTGACACCTGCCAGCTACGGGACTGAACAGCAGCTGGTACGAAGTGCTGAGTGTTATGGGGGATGCAGGGTCACCCTTTCTATCTCTGTAGATGCAGTAGGCAAGAAGTACAAGCAGTATTTCAGGTTTCCCAGTCCAGTGAGATTTCATGCTATTCTGTCCTGTTGCTCCAATTTTGGAGGCTCTTGATAAATCAGATCCTCATTAAAGATAACAGTTAGATAAATATTGAATGATCAAGCTGCATATTCTGCTTCTAGGAGCATGGGATTCCCACAGACTTGGGCTATGCTGTAGCCCCCCATCATTCTGGGGTGTATCCTGTCCACACACAGCTCTACGAGGCTTGGAAATCCGTGTGGAGCATCCAGGTAACGAGCACAGAGGAATATCCACACCTGCGGCCGGCTCGGTACCGCCGTGGATTCATCCACAACGGAATCATGGTGAGCGCAGCCGGCTGGCAGGGCCCCAGGGCGTGGGGAGGGCGAGGGCTTCCTGACCAAGGCCCTTAATAACCTGCGTCAGAGACGTTCATCTCGGCACCACCGGTGTTTCTAAAGTAAGTCATTCAGTCAAACAGAGAGAAAGGACTTGGCTAAAGACAGTTTCTGTGCTTCAAACAGTCAGTGCAGTGCAGAGTTGACAGATTGCACTGCTGTAGAATTGGCACAAGGATGCTAATAAAGTCAGTATATCCTGAGATATGCTGAGATGGAGAGCATTGCTTCTCTATCCTCACTTCTTGAGCTTGAGGGCTTTTCCTGAAGAGGACATTTAGGAGTTGGCCAAATGTCTGTCTCTGCCTGATTTCAGGTGGGGTAGGTCAGCACTGAAAGGAGATAGAGGAACAAAAGCAAGTACAACAGGGCTAAACTGAGTTCCCGTTGACTTGTTTGCACTGTTGCTTAGAGCAGGGTGAGTAAATAACTGAAGGGAATGTCCAGAATCCTTTGAACCTATGTTACTTATATCCCTTATTCTCTTTATATTGATCCATCCTGCTTTGACACATCAGATTTGTGCAGTGATTGCCTCTTACTAACTTTGCTTTTCTCTGGTACTGCCAGGTTTTGCCTCGACAGACCTGTGGTCTTTTTACTCACACCATCTTCTACAATGAATATCCTGGAGGCTCAAAGGAGCTGGACAAAAGCATTCGTGGTGGTGAACTCTTCCTGACAGTGCTCCTGAACCCAGTAAGCTCATCTTTGAGGGGAGTCAGTGGGTGGGTGTCTCAGCTTCGGTGTGTGATGCGGGAAAGGGCTGGATACCTATGGGAGACTCAGTGGTAAAACCCCAGTACAGGAAGTTTTCATAGTATGGGTATCTCCGGCGTGAAACTAAAGAGATCTGGAAATGAGGGCCAAGAAAATACTGGCTACTTAGGGCTGCTTCACCTTACACCCTGCCAAGAAAGTGTCGGTGACAAGAGCGTGACTGCTCAGGCAGCAACGAGCTGGGGGACGTGCTGAGCGTGGCCCACCACGGAGTGGGAGCTAGCTGGGCTGCTGCATCTCTGTGCTAAGAAGTGAGATATTCCTTGTCTCCGTCTGTACCACGCACATCTGCTTGCTGCAGGCTTGTCCCCACGCTTACTGCTGAGTTTTGTTCAGAATAATTGCTTTTTCTGGGCTTTTATCGCAGGGTGCTTTCCCCTTTCTCCCGATATGGATGCACTTGAAACAATTTCTGTGTGTTTTTTTTCTGTGATATATCTGTCACCCTAAGGCATTTAGGGAAGATCTGTGTCTGACACAGCTGTTTCTTTTTCCCTTTTAACACTTCACAGCTCCATCAAACTTCCAGACAAATGCAGTGTCTTCAAAACCCTGCAGCCCCTTCCCTGTTCCCAGCTGCTGATGGCAAATCGCATGGGTTTCCTGCTTTTCACTGAAGCTGGGAGGACGAGCCAGGTGGCAAGAAACAAACAAAAAAATCTCTAATTTAAAAAAAAATCCTAAGAGGATAGAATTAGGAGATGATGTTTTGTGTCCCACCCTGACTCCAGCTCTCGCTGCCTGCACAGAACATGCCTTAGCTGTCCTCAAACACGCTTGGTGGTAGCAGCAGGGGCAGCTGCTTCTCATTTTGGTTGATCCCATGCACAGTATCTTGTTCAGTCCCCCCACCTGAATTTGTTTCTTTTTAGAGATAATTTGGCACATATTGTCATCCCTTTCTCTGCACAGACATTGCTACCCTGCCAGATTTAGCCAGCAATTTTTAAAACATCTACCTCATAAACACTGCTAAAGATAATGGTGTTTGTTTTGTTCTGTTCGCGTAGCTTCAGAATTCCTGTCATCTTATTTCTGCGTTTTCCCTGGTGTTTAGTGTCTCTAATGCTGGAAGTGCGATACAGATAAAGCCCTTGCAGCACGTTTTGGGTGCAGCATGCACTCAGGTTGTAATTACAACCAGGCCCCCTGTTTCTGAAGGTTGACCTGTACTGCCTTCGGGTTCGGTGTATGTCTTCTCCCTGGGCATGTGAGTTGCAAGAGATATGAGTCCATCGCAGCCCTACCTACTAGGTGTGGGGGTTTGTACTTTCAATTCTGGAGGTTGCTATTTAGCTACCGTTGCCAGAGACAGAACTGTTGTTGTTACACACAAGCCAACCCACCTGGGTAATAAAGCTCTGCAGGAAATGGAAAGCTGTTCTTTGCGTTATGTATCGAGGGATAAACTGCTTTCTTCTCTCAACAACAGACTTGTGCTTTTCCGTGTTTTGGTTCCTGTGCCTAAGGTGATTTTCACCTGGTCCTACTTCATAATAGTCAAGAGAACTATGAAATTTAACAGCTCTAGTTTTCTCTTGGAAAGTCAGTTGCCAAAATATAATCTGGGTATCATTGCCGCTCTGGAAGGCTGTGCCAAGGAACTTGCAGAGTTTAACGGGTAGAGCTACCCATAAAATGTTGCTGATGTTCGTGCAGTGGTTATGCAGCAGGCAGTGATCTGTGATCCAAGGCGTTTGGGAAGGCTGCTGTGGTGGGACAGGCTCACGTGTCAGCACTGGCTCTTTGTGGTGACTTTCAGAAGGGTTTGGGGCTCTCTGCTGCTTCCAGTGTCCCTCGCTGTGCTCCGGTGGCAGTGGAGATGCTCTCCCGTGCGCCCAGCGCCCCCGCTCCTCCTCCTCGCTCCGGCTCGCGCGGCAGCCCGGGCCCCGGCTGGTGAAGCCGTCTCCCAGGCTTGCTGGAAAGCTGGCCAGCCCCGCAGTGGTCTGTGGCAGGCGCTTCCAGCCGCTTCTGCTGCCTCCAGCTCCCTCGGAGCGCACGCACAGAGGCAGGATTCGCCGCCGGCGTGCGCAGCGCGTGCCCGCGGCTGTGCAAACAGCCGATGTTTGCTGTCCTGCCCGGTGGAAAGGCTTGTGTCAGCAACGGAGCAGCTGCTGCTGCGCAGCGCTCAGGCTGCCCCGTGCCCTAGCAGCGCTTCCCGCAAGCAAAGGGAGCGAGGGTGGCGGTTCCTTACAAACGCTTCTGCTCGTACCACGCGCTAGACACGTTACTGCTGTGCCCACAGCTACTTCTTACATATTGCAGGGACTCTCTTGCCCTCCCGCTTTCTGCGTTTCAGGCTCTCTGCCTTTTCTGCTCCTGAGTTCAGACCTGAGTGCCAACAAGTGACTTCATCCCAGGTCCATCTGCCTCCTGCTCCTCGCTCTCGCCTTCTCCAGGCCTCCATTGCTGCCCTCTGCCAGCAAAGCGGCTTGTGGCCTCCTGGCCCCCTGGCACCGGAGGGTTCAGCCCTGCAGGAGCAGGGGCCACTGGGCCTCCTGCCCGCTCAGGACCAGCAGGCACCAGGGAGCAGGGAGTGCCAAGTCGTCCACGTAACCATCTCTCTGTCGGCCTTTGCACTGTGCTCCTGCCTTGCTCGCATCTAGCCTTGCTGTGGCTTGGGGGCTGCAGAGAGCTGTTGTGCTGCAGCCAGCGGGAGGCCCAAATCCCCCCGGATCCCTCGGAGCCGCACGCTGAGCTCGAGCTGGGGACGCTCTTTGGCAGGGAGGAGGCGGCTGAATCTGCTTGAGAGAGGAGATGGCTGGGCAAGGCACAGATCACCTCAACTGCGATCACCTCAGTGCGGCCGGAGGGCAGGGACCTCCACGGGCACCTGCTGGCGCTCGGCCTTGGGGCCTGTGCCCTCGGCAGGAAGCGTGTCGGGGCTGCGCGCGCCGCGGGTCCCAGCAGGGCTGCAGCAGCAGCCAGCGGCGTCTCCTCCCGCGCGGGGCCTGGCGCCCTGGCCCTGACCCACCGCGCTCAGTTCTCCGGAGACGCTTCTTTGTGCTTGAAAGTGTGAATTGGCTGTTGTTCCTTTACATTTGGGGTATCGGTTACAAACTGAAATGAAACGTGGATTCCCCTCGACACCAGCTGTGAGCCTAGAAATAGCTCCTCTGAAACCTGTCCCTGGCGAGAGCCATGCCATGTGGCCCTGCACTGTGGCCTGGGCTCATACACATGTGTCCAGGGCAGCAAGGGGAGGTGTCACCTCCTCATGAGAGGAGCTTGAAAAAAGACAGTCTGAAATGAGACATGAGCAGCCTCTTGCTGACAGTGGGGTCAGGCCAGGAGGACTCAGTATTACCCAAATTATCCGTATCTCATGTTCTCATTTGCAGATCAGCATCTTCATGACCCACCTGTCCAACTACGGGAACGACCGCCTGGGGCTGTACACTTTCGAGAGCCTCGTCAAGTTTGTGCAGTGCTGGACCAACCTTCGCCTGCAAACGCTGCCCCCTGTCCAGCTCGCCAAAAAGTACTTTGAGATCTTTCCCCAGGAGAAGAATCCCCTGTGGCAGGTGAGGAGGCTGTTTTAACCCCTGGTTGTGGTTTCCCATGTTTAAGTCTGGAGAGACTGCTGATCCAGAGCACACAGATCCAGTGTGACACATAAGGCCTTTAGGTTTAACCTTTGTGGCTTGAGGCTGCAAGTGCCAAATCACAGGGTGGGAGGAATGGGGAGAGGGGCCAGTAGGCTTAGGGACAGCGATTGGTCTCTGAGGGACCTTGGCATGGTTTGCAGGCACTTGGATGATTGAAGGCTGATGTGAAATGTTAAGTGTGTGAGGAAGGACCCTCTTTGGTGCTGGAGAAGCTTACAGGCTTGTTAATATGATTAATCTTAAAGTAATTTCACACCACAGAATTCATGTTCATTAAATAAAAACATGCTTATTTCATTTCGTCCCCGTGCAGAGTGCTCTGCATGGTAATGAGCAGATGAAATTAACTGGAGGTGATAGAGTTGTCTGCGTGCCAGGAGTTCACAGATGCTGAGCTGTGCTGGTGGCCCAGCCCAGCACGGCTGCACGGGGCAGGGCCTGAGCTCGGTGCTTTCAGAGGAATTTTGCCTCTCTGTCACTTCTGAGCTTTTTCAAATGTTCCCGTGTGTTTTTATCTAAGCCTCCTTGATGCCTGGCAAAGGAGCAGTGCGTTTGTGAAGTGTTCTTCATATGCTAATAGTGCCTTCCCTAGAGGACTGGCCTTCCAGCTTCTCCTTCTATTCCCATTAGCTCCTGCAGTAATACTTAATCCCATCACTTGTGCTGCAGAATCCATGTGATGATAAGAGGCACAAGGATATCTGGTCCAAAGAGAAAACCTGTGATCGGCTCCCCAAGTTCCTCGTCGTGGGACCTCAGAAAACTGGTAACGTGAATGCTTTATCTAAAGACAGTTTGCAGCTTCCATCTCATTTCCTTGGAAAAGGGAGCTGGAAAGGCCTGTGTGGTAGACCTGGGTGGCTGCTCTTTGTGCAAGCTGCCAGATGACCACAGAGGATGTTTCAGAAAGCCTGAGAACAAATCCGAGATTTGTTCTACCAGAAATCTGGCTAACTCATCAGTCCTCTGCGCCTTAGCACGCTGCTTGGATCAGTCCTGGTTTGCAGGGAACAACCACCCGACCTGCTGAGCTGTGTTTTGGCTCTTCCACACGAGCTCAGGGAAGCAGCCACCTTTCTTAGCTTGTCATGGGGCACGAGCTGCCAGCAGGACAATCCCGCCCTTGGCAGAGGTAACGATGCAGCCCCCTGGTGCTTTCCTGGTGGCAGATCTGTGTCCCCACCACCTGCCCCGTGTCCCTGGCAGTGGGAGGTCTATGTTGTATCTGCTCTGACCTCTGTCAACACCTGTGCCATCGTGCCTGCCAGCTACAAGGCTCCCCAGAAATACTGTCCCGGGGAGTCACTCAGCTTGAAGAGAGCAAAATCTCTTCAGCCGCAGCCAGGTCTTCAAGCCTTGGCTGCCTCTGCAGTGCAGTGGGAAAGCAGCTGCCGGCCACGCAGAGATGGATCCTGGCTGGGGAGCCGGCTCGTCCCAGCCGGGCCGCTGCGGCGCCGCGGGCAGCTGAGCACGGCCTGGCCCTCGCAGCAGCGCACGGAGAAAACCCTCTGCTCCTGCCGGCCCCTCTCTGCGCCCACGGGCGCCCCGCGCTGAGCAGAACCGCCCGGCCCCTCTGCTGAGGGGAGCCAGCCGCAAGGAGCGTGGCCGCGGGGGCTGCTGGCCGGGCCTGCCGTCCAGCCACGCGCTGCGTGACCCAGCTCCTGTTCCCTGCTCCTCCTGCAGGCACGACGGCGGTGCACTTCTTCCTGACCATGCATCCCGCTGTCACCAGTAACTTTCCAAGTCCATCCACCTTTGAGGAGATCCAGTTTTTTAACGGACCCAACTATCATAAAGGAATTGATTGGTAAGAATCCTGGCTCTTCTATGCTAAGTTGCACTGTGTTGTCTTCTCCGGAGCCTCTCTGTATGTGCACTGCCCACCTCAACCGCCTTGGGTGCTGTGGGTTCTCTGACCAGTTGCTGCACTGCTGTTATTCAGTGCATGCTCTCTGCTTTCCTGCTAGTCCTTTGACTTAGGCCCAAGACCAGGACTGGTAGTTTCTGATCTTAGTGACTGCTGGCCTGAAGACTTCTAGGCCTCATTTTTCCAAACTTAAGAAATGAAAAGAATCTTTGTGAATCCACTGCAGTCGTGAGATTTCCTCTCCTTTGACATACAAAACAGGCAATAGTGTGCTCTGAAAATAAAAACGGGCACTTGATCCTGGTCAGCACCTGGTCTTCTGTTTTTAAAGGTATTTTTGCAAACCTGGAGTTTGCAACTAGTCCCCTCTTAGCCTTGTACTGCCACTACCTCAGGACTTGAGAGTGCACTCAGGAAAATACTTCCTTATCCCTTTTATTCCTTCCTACTTTGTCTCCTGTGCTCCCAACTCCTTTCCAAGCCAACCTGTGCAGCAGCTTTGCCCGGGTTTGCTCCCTCCTCGCGTTGCTGGGGAGTTGTGGCTGTTTGTGGTGCTCAGCGGCGCTGCCGCGGAGGCACGAGGGCTGCTTGTGCTCTGTCCTGTTTCCCTCTCGGGCCGTGCTGCTCACCAGCCTCCCATCCATTTGGCAGGTACATGGAATTCTTCCCCATCCCCTCCAATGCCAGCACAGACTTCATGTTTGAGAAGAGTGCCAATTACTTTGACACAGAGGTGGTACCGAAACGTGGTGCAGCCCTGCTTCCTCGAGCCAAGATCATTACTGTTCTGATCAACCCGGCGGACCGAGCCTACTCGTGGTACCAGGTGAGCTCCCTGCGCTGGAAGGGCCGTGGACACATCCTGGTCGGGCGAAGCAGAAGGCGGCTGCGATCCATTTCCAGAGGGAGACCGGGGCTGCCCTCAGGTGGGGTTACCACAGAAGACATGAGTAGACCTTTGTGCTACGAGCCAGGGGGCTGCACGAAGATGTGCGTGCTGGCATGGGGAAGGTGTAACTCTGTGTTCCTGCTCCCTAATTTGCCGTATGTTTTTCAGCACCAGCGGGCTCACAATGACCCTGTGGCGCTCAACTACAGCTTCTACCAGGTGATCTCTGCAAAACCCCAGGCCCCTCAGGAACTGCGCAACCTGCAAAGCCGCTGCCTGCTCCCGGGCTGGTACTCGGCTCATCTGGAGCGCTGGCTAGCCTACTATCCCCCCGGGCAGGTAGGGTGAAACAGGGCAATGATGCCTGGACATTGCTGGCTTTGGATGGGCTCATGCAAAAGCCATGGGCCCAGGGACTGAACACTGCAGTCTGGCTTGAGGTTGAGATGACAGAATAGGGACTGGCCCCTTGGAGCCCCCCGCCCCAATTGCAAGGCGAGGAAAACTCTCACTCTTTCTCGCATTCTGTTTCCACTTCACCTTTTGTCTCATCTTTTGGAATGAGAACCTCCACTCGCTTCCCGCTAGTATAAGTCGATGGCAAGGGCTCAGGCTTGCAAACCTCAGTTTTGTATTTTCTTGCATTTGTACAAAATCTCATTTGGGATTCAGAATCTGCCAAATGCGCAATAAAAGTACTTGTGTGCAAGAGGAGACTGTGCTCTCCCAGACAGCCCGTGCTCTTGAGCAGCTCAGGAGGAGCCGTGTTGGCATTCCCGCCCTCGCACCTCGGCAGCTGCAACCCTGCGGTCCTCGTCAGGCCCCGTGGGCGCTCAGCTACTTGCTGTGGTTTCATTGCTTTAAAGTCAAACTTCTGTAGTCTGCCACTTGCTAGTTGCCATGCTGAGAAGCCTTTAGCCCTCTGGTGAGTGGAAATTTCACTGCAGATATGTCAGGATTCTGTGTTTTGTTTGTATGTTTGAAAAGGTCAATTGATATACATTATAGATCTTTTCAGTTTCCAGATTCGCAAAAAATTTATAAACTATCTAATGTGTTGTGAGCCAGGAAATATTTTTTCAAGTTCCTTTCTGCTAAGTCTGTAATGCAGCAGATCTTTACACTTACTTATATTTAGTCAGTTATTCTCTGCAGAAGCAGCAGCCTCACATGACAGATCTACTAAGACTAAAAGACAAAAGGGAAAACGAAGTACAGATTTACACCCCTGGTTACCATCAGACTTAGGGCTAGTGCAAAACAGCTTTTTTGTCAGGGAATATTTAGCAGAAAGAACAACTAACTGTTGCTCTATCACCAGGAAAAGTAGTGGCAGGAAGGATCTCTTCCAAGACACTGTGATGTGTAGTCAGAAGCTGTTGAATTAATCCTGCCCTTGTGTGTGTGAGACTGAGAATTATGAATTTAACTGATCAAAAATAGAGGGAAACAAAACATTTCCAATTCTGGTGGTACCTTTGTGCTGACACCATCCCCTGCATTGGTACGTGTTGTGGGTCAGGTCCCATCTTCCTCAGACCTCAGTTCATGTGATTGTTTCTGCATTGTGTTCTTTGGAGCAGGTAATCCACTAGCACAAAATACTGCTTATCATGCATAAAACAGGAGAATAATCACACATCTTAGAAAGGCATCTTAGGACAGGTGAAATGTCTAAAGACTATAGTTCATGCTAGTGCTGGGCTTTAGTGGTCAGTTACAAGTCATTTGGCCAAAGACAACCTCATTAAGCAAAGCTTTTTGGGAATCTATGGCCTTGTGGCACGTGTTACCTCATGACAGCTTCGGGGCCAAGTCTGTCCTGGCAGCAGCAGTAGGTGCTACGGGAGCTGTTAGTGCTGAGGCTCGCGGCGCCCTCGGGAGCCAGGCTGCTGCGGGGTCCCTCCGCGTGACACACACAGCGTCCCCGTGCTGAGCTGCCAACGGAGGCTGAGGGGGCCGCTCTCCTTTCAGATCCTCGTGGTGGACGGTCAGGAGCTGAGGCACAACCCTGTCTCCGTGATGGACAGCATCCAGAAGTTCCTGGGTGTCACACCGCTCTTTAACTACACGCAGGCCCTCAGGTAAGGAAGTTATTCACGTGGCTCTGTGCGTGCGTGGACACGGCCAGTAGCTACAGGCTACATGGCAGGGCCAGCATTTGCAGAGGCAGCTTGACAGCAGCCTGCCCTGCAGCGAGTGCTTGGCTGTTGCCAGCCCTGTGTGACCCACTACTAGAGGGTCTAAAGATTGCAAAGAAACTTTATGGTGCTACCAAGCACATGGCTCAAAGGCTATTTCTTACCTCTGGTCACATAACCTGGCAGTTTTTAAACCCTGAGCTGGAAAATAGCTATGGAGTGTTAATTTCTACTGTTGCTCAGTGGGTGTGTGGTTGTACCTACTAAAGATAAGTGCTCTTTTCAGATTTGATGAAGCAAAAGGATTTTGGTGCCAGCTGCTAGATGGAGGGAAGACAAAATGCCTAGGCAAGAGTAAAGGAAGAAAATACCCTGATATGGATGTCTCAGTGAGTACCCATCTCCTATTTGTTGACAGAGAGAGATATAGAAACTAGAGATACAAAGAGCAAACCTGGATTTTCCTGCCATCTGTGTCCTAGATGA
Organism: Tinamus guttatus; assembly: GCF_059628265.1. Taxonomy (NCBI): domain Eukaryota; kingdom Metazoa; phylum Chordata; class Aves; order Tinamiformes; family Tinamidae; genus Tinamus; species Tinamus guttatus. The sequence goes on from NW_028288780.1 coordinate 9,000,072, forward strand.
CCTGTAGAAGAGTGATAAAAAGTGGTAAGGGTAGCATTTTATTTCATGCTAATATTATCTGTCTTTTCCACACAGTCACGGCTGTTCCTAAAGGACTTCTATCGGGAGCACAACATTGAATTATCCAAGCTGATGAACAGGCTTGGACAGCCGCTTCCAACCTGGCTCCGAGAGGAACTGCAGAATTCCAGCTGGAGCTGAGAGGGACTCGCACACCCCCAGTGCCGCTGGGATGTGGTGCTCTACCGTGCGCTACGACGCGTCTCTTGTCAAGCCAAAACAACTGGACCAACGAGCAGAAGCAGAGGACGTACCTGCACGTGGGGCTCTCCTCAAGCTCGGGGAACGGCTGCTGCCTCTGCCCCTGCCCCGGAGCAGGGAGGGCAAGTCCCATGGTGGGTTGCACTGACTCCTGCTCACAGGGAGGACTTGCTTGAAGCAGGAGGAGAGAGCGCATTAACAGTTTATGTTGAAAGTTCTCAGCGTATGAAACCGGCACTAGCTGAAGGGTTAACGTCCTGCTCCTCTGCGTCCACGGAAGAGAATTACGAGCTGAGCCCGCTGCTGAGAGAAGCGCAGCAGCGCGATGGGAGGGGGATGCAGTGCACGCCAGCCTTCCCTACTAGTCTGATGTGGCAGCCGCAGGTGGGAGAAGGCCCCCGGCCTCTGCCCTGTGGTCACTGCATGCGGCGGAGGCTGCACCAGCCCCGGCTCCTGCTTGCAGACCCATGGGGCAGAGCCCCTGTCCCCTCTGCAGCTCCTCAGCACAGCCAAGGGAGCTGAGGCAGAGCCTCTCTGCGCAGCACGGCTGGATCGCGCGTGTTTCTGTGCAGGGATTGCAGCCGTTCCAAATGCCAGAGACTCGAGCAGTAACACTGCCCCTGGGCTGCCTCAGTGCAGCGGCCGCAGGAGGCCAGAGCTCAGGTACTTGTAAGCTAAGGCTGATGCAGGTCAAGCCAGACAGATCAGGTCCTCATGTATAATCAGCTTCAAAAAAAGAAAAAAAAAAAAAAAAAACATTTTTCTCTTTGCAGCAGCTCCAGGGCCCCTAGCAGATAACTAGAATCTGTTTAATGCCCCTGCAAAGGAGAAAGGCAAAAACCAGGTAAAAGTAAGTATCCCTCAGATGTGAAGGGAAGGCTTAGAGCTAGAAGTGGTTTCCTGCATCCCACAGGGGCAGGTACTCCTGCTGCAGCAGCCAGTGTAACTACGCTGAGGTGCTTTACCTCCTCCAGCAGCTGCTGAATAATTAGTCTCAGTGTAATTCCTGCAGCCCACAGGCCTGCGTGTTTCCTCCTGCGGCGCGATGGCTTCTCGAGTCCTGCAGGTCATCGTCCCTGCCCGGCAGAGATGGCTCTTAAACATCACTGCAGTTCCAGAGAGGGGCAGGATCCATCGCAACACGGGTTAGGGCAACTCCCACGACATCCATGGGCTCCTTTTCTCCTATCACGGGAGAGAGGTTGCTTCAAGCAAGCTTTTCCATTGAGCCTTAGGTATTGTGTATTTCTGAACGGTGCATTTACCATTGTATGTAAATGTATATAGTATGCAATATAGTATTTTATTTCATGTGCCCTTGGAAAGGGTAATTTTGTGCAGCCAAAAAAAGAAAAAGGACAGAAATAGAAACCTCTCTCTCACTCCTGTTACAGAGAAGAGCCCAGCGTCCTGCACTGGATTCATGTACAGCATCATTCACATTGAATGATAATGAAGAAATTCTTGGCTCTCGAAACTGAGCACAAGTGTCTGAATAAAGGCTAGAAGTAGTAGTAAGTGGATTCAATAAATGTACTACTTATTTTTCTTCTTTGTGATGGTTTGGAATGATGTCATGGACCTGGGCTGGTAGAGGGGGGTTAAGAAAAACTGAAGAACCTATTCCAGGCCCTACAGCTAAAATTTGGGAAGGCAACAAAGGTGTTTTAACCATACTATGAAGTTGTAACCCTGGCTCCAGAATCCTGTCCCAAGGCTTCGTGCACGTGCAGGCCCACAGCAGCCAGCGCAGCGCACGCAGCCTCGAGGAGGCTGGGCCTGACTGACGTGCACTAAGGACGATGGCTCCGGAGCCCTTCCTAGCTGCTGCAGCCCTGCAATTTCCTTCTCTTGCTCCGTAGTGACAGCACTTTGCTGGGCCCTTCCTGGCCAGGTGGCCTTGGTCAGCAGCCCAGGAGCAATAAGTAACTTGACATTCACCTGGTAATAAATAGTGTTTAACTAGTCACAGTTGTGACAGCCTTATAAAATAGCCTTGCAGCTCTCACCTCACCAAGCATTTCAGAAAAACAGCATTAACAGAGCAGGTATTTTTTTACGTGCTGCCACAGGAGGAGCCTCCCCGGACCGATGCTATGATACTCCATTAAGCACAGAAGCTCCCTTGGTTCTCTTAAGCCATTACAGGTTATCACTTACATAATGACTTGAGGCTTCATTTCAACATGTAGGAAATCTGTGAAGAGTTAGATTCAAAGCCACACCAAGAAAAAGGAAAGAAAACTCAAGGTATTAGCACTAATGCAGTCAGGGCTGGGGCTCACTGCATGCAGGGCTGCTCTGCTGGATATAGTTCTTCAGGTAGGGCTGCACAGGGCAGCTGTGCATTCCCTTTTATCCTGCCTTCAGTTTTCTGCCATGTTAGTTTTTGCTGCTTATGCTAATGGCAGACAAATGAGTTGCTACGGCCAAGTCCAAATGTGTGCTGTCCTCATCTGATTTAGCTCATGAAGAGCCATTTTAAACACGGACACTCCCTCTTACATTACATTGCTGCAGAACAAGCCCTTCAAAGCCAGACATCCCTTTAAAGCTGTGCCAAGGAAATGCCTGCTTCTCAACTTAAAAGAAGCTCTAAAACATCTGAAGACCAACAAGGGACATCTTTTCAGTGCAAGAAGTGGAGTACCAGATACTGAGCATTAGTCATTTACTGTACATTTCTAACTAACCATTACACCTCTTTTGATTCAGGAAATTGCAAATAATGTAACCTTCTTCAGTCACTAGTTAAGAGAGACTTTGTCACGGTAACTAGCTAACATTCAAGTCAAAGAAAACGTCAGGCACAAAACATCTGAGAATTTACATTTGTAATGCATTAAGAATATTTTTTGCCTGGTGCATAGCAAGCATTCGAAAAAGTAGTAAATTAATTGAGCCAGGTATCAGAACTGCCTGCAATTTTAATACAAATTTAATATGAATAAAAGCTTAGGGCAGGTCACATACCACACCTGACAGTATGTCTGATCTGTAAGAACTGGCAAAACAGCGAGGACCAACAAGCTGTCCAACTGTACCACCCGCCTCAGCGGCGGCCTCGGAAACGGGACCTGCTGCGCGAGCTCGGGCCGGCAGCAGGAAGAGGCTCAAACGCAGCCGCTCCCGAGGGCTGCAGGAAACCCAGGGCTGCGCTGGCAGCGGGGATCGGTCTCGGCTATAAGGACATTCCAAAGGAATGGGGAGAATTTCTTCATGAGCAGCCACAAGGTTCAACTCTATGTGAAACCTCATACCTAAAAAATGTCACTTGGTGACAGCACTGTGAAGACATGTTCCTGGCAGAAACCTGCAGCTACCGCAAGTCTGAAAGAAACAAAACAGCTTTGTAGTCATCTAACAAACCTGATCTAATAAGCAGATACTGTTGTTAGTATACATACCAATCAGTTGGTGAGATGATAGTTTGATTTCACACTAAACAAAATCCCCGCATAATTTTCCCCACATTTTGCTATGCGGGCACTAACAGGGCAAGTAAAGGAATGACAGCTAGAGCCAAACAAGCCTGTTTGCCCGTTCACCACCTGAGGAGCAGCACCTGGTTGACACTGTGCACCTGTGAGCAAGACAGCAAAGGTACCACAGTGCTCAGCAGGCTGCACCATGTCCCTGCAGGCCCAGGACACGGACTGCGCACCCCTGGCTCCCTTCTGGTAGGAAGAGTTCCTTTACAGTGCTGCCTTTTTTTTTTTTTTTCCCCCCCCCCTTAAGAGGTTGTGGCAGACAAATGAGTAAATGCAGAGCCAAGATGACGCATTAGCTCTCTCTCTCTTTTTTTTTTTTTTTTTTTTTTTTTCCAAAAATGCTTTACAAGCTGGTTTGGCTACAATAGCGCTACACTGTACTTGAGCAGTCACAACACATCCATCTCTGCTACACTTGAAAAATGCAGAAATAGATTAAATCTATTTAACCTGCTCTAGCCCTAGTGGGCTTGTAGTCCAAGTCTTCACACACACACACACACACACACACACCTTTAGCAACGTCTCCAAAAAGCCTGTGGCTCTGCACGTGTAATTTTTTGCGCCACCTCCCCAGCAGTCTGCAATCCAACTCAAGTCTACTTCTCTCATGTTAAAAGATGGTCAGAAATTGCAGTGCTCCCAAAGTCCTGCAAATATAAAGCCATTGGAAAGGTGCTTTTCTGGAGTTTAAAACCCCCCTAGCATTGGGCCACTGAAGCCATGCACAACTATTGCCACCATCACTGTGCATGAAATTCCCCAATGTTGGCTTAAATGAAGCAACATCCTGGCTGACTTACTTAAATGAAGTAAAATAAAGTATGTAGTAAAATCCTCTAGGAAGGGCAGTACCTGGGATCCTAAACTTTCCAGCTATCAGGCTGAGCTCTCCCTTCTAAAGCCAGTTTTGCCAGGGGCGGGAACTATCATGAGGCAGCTTATTATCAAAACCCACAAAACTTACTTAACATTTTTTTTACAAACATCATTGTTTATGCCAAGCACGTAACTAGACATTGAAACAACTTACCAAGGAGCCAAAGGGCTGTCAGGAGGCCTTTAACGCGTTACCGTTGCACACACAGACATACATGAACCTTGATCACACGCTGGGGCCTGGTGCCTTGCAGGAAGTCAAACCAAAGGAGATGATTCACCTGCTTTGCCCAAGATGAAGGCATTAAAAAAGTTTTTTTGTTGTTTTCTTTTTTTTTTTTTTTTTCCTTTGGTAAGTGTCAGTGCAAGTATCACATACAAAAACAGGCATATAATAATTGTAGCCTGGAACTAGAAATTCCCTGGTGTCATTGGCTAAACCAAATAAAAGGCTATTGCCATCTGTAAGTACAAAAGCACAAAACTGTCAGGGCTTTTTCTTTTAACTGAAACTGAGATGATTAATAGATGTTTAGAATTCACTGCAGTAATATAGTTTGCTTTTTAAGTAAGTTCTTCGGCATAAAAAAGAAATGTTTCTGAAATTAATTTCCTTCAATGTTGTCCCCACTGGATCGCTCTCAGAGTCCACCAAGCGTCTCTCAAAAGTGATGGGAGCAGAGCGGGCGCCTCCCTTACTCCATAACCCACAACAGTTACCTCAAGGGTGAACAGCTCTTGTGTACACAGACGATGCTGGCTCTGTGTCATGAAGCCGCATCACTGATGTCAGCCCCAGCCAGGGACCCTGGTACAACCAGCAGGAGCTGAGGGAGTCTCCCCTTTTACCTGAGCTCTCCTCATGCCCTGCAGCCGCTCGCTCAGCAGTACCTCAGGCTCTGCAGGGGAACGTCAGTCTTAGAGTGGTGCCAGGCAAGGGATTTCTGACTCGCTGCTTGCCTAAAAGCCCTGGCCACCTACCTCGTGCTGGCCTGCACGTCCCCAGGGCAGCTCTCCAGGAGCACCCCTTGGGACAGGCCAAAGCCATCACACCAGCAACATCATAGCAGAGAGAGGAGAGAGTCAGTCTAAGAAAACGAGTGTTTAATCAGGAAACGAGAAGAGACAAGGGATAAGAAAAACGATTACAGGAGAGTAATACCCCAGCAAAAAGAAACACGATTGTACGACTCGAAACGACCAGGATCAGAACATCCTAAGAGCCAGCAGTGCCCAGGGAGGGCCACTCCTGAGGATGAGCCCAAGCACTTCCAGCAGTCTCCAGGCAGCTCAGTGCAGTCATGGATCCCCATTGCCCAAGCTCCAGCCGTGGGAAGCCGCAGAGGTGGCCCTGGCCCTGCCGCTCCAGTCTTGGCCTCTCTCAGCAGGAGGTGCTGAAAGGAATGGCGGGCACGTTGGCTGTACAGAGCAGTCCCAGCCTCTCCCAACAAGAGATGGTGTGTGTGGAGTAAGAGAAGCCCATACAAAAAAAACAAAAAAAGAAAAAAAAAAGTTTACATATTTATAAATGCCAAAATAAATATTTAAGACAGACTCCCCCACCCCTCAAACATGTGCACAACCACACTGCAACCTGCTCGTGGGCTGGCCTCCGGGGGCGCCAGGAGAGCAGCAGCGACTGCCACAGGGCAGCTGCTCTCTGGCCTTCTCGTTTCCTGATGCTTTGGAGGCTGCAGCCCACTGGGAAGGAGAGGAGGAGCGAGCGAAGCAGAGTGCCAACACGCAACAGTGCTGGAGAGGAATGTCATGGAATAAATACATCAGATCAGTGGTTTCCAACAAGTTTAAACTAAAATTAAAAAAAAAAAGACACCAGAAGGAAGGATGGTGTGAATGGAACTACAACTATGCGGGACGAGGGGCTGCGTGTCCGTGGAGCTCCGCTTGCTGTCACGGCGAAAAGGTGGTCATTTCCAGAGAGACCCTTTGCCACAGCTCCTTGGTCTGCTTGCTGCGCTTTAGGTTCTGGAGAATATCATTAAACTGCATCATGCCCATGGGGGTCAGGCAGAAGGCGCTTCTGGCGCTGCGGATGGCATTCACAAAGTCATCGTAGTCAGCTGGAGTAAGATGGATCAGCCGGTGGTGGATGTACTGGATGGGGACAGGGAGAGAGCCTTAAGGTATTTGCTCACGCCCTCACACTGGTAATGCTCGGGCAGGGCTCTAGAGGTGACACATCAGAGGAGCCTGTTACCCCACAGCAGGCACAAGACCCGGGGGCTCTGGCAGACAGGGAGCAAGCTCCACTGGCAGCAGTGCTCTATCCTGCTGCTAACATGGCTAAGGAGACTGTCCCCTCGCAGCATCAAAGCAGCTGGGCTCTTCCTCATTCTCCTTCCTGAGCATCAGGCCACGGCATAGCCTGCAGCAGAGGGGTCAGCCAAAGCTCTTCACCGTGACCCACCTGCATTCACCTCACACCGTTAGTTCTGCAGGATACGTATGCAGCACGCTCACAGGACAGCTCCTTTGCTAACGGGTATGGCAGCAGTACGGATTACACTAGTAGCCCTAGACCTAGGGCACTCAGGCAGAATCTGCCACTTCGCTGAGTTTCTCAGCTAAAGCCCCAAAACTGCAGGTCCAGCTGCTGAAAAACCTTGTTCCCTAATACAGCTCAGAGAAACAGCTCAAGCAAAGCAGCTGTGAGTGTAATGATGCAGCTGTGGTGCCCCAGAATATCATCTAGGTGGTAGGACACCCCTGATCCCACCTGGAAAGTAAGTCTACAGCATTACTCGTCATGTATTCAAGAGAAGTAGCTACATGTGAGGCAGTTTGCTTACACTGGTTTAAGGAACAGACAGCTCTGCTATCCTAGCTGGATCAATTAAACAAACTTGTCATGGTGTCAATAAATCCTGAAGTCTCTCACCTGTCCTGGTAGCTGATCAAGCTATATCCACTATTAGTGCTCACCCTAGCTCTCTAGACAGCTGTGCCAGCACTCAGTGAGGCGGTGAAGACAGGCCACAGTCAAGAAAAGAAGAGAAAGACAGGCTAGGGGAAGGCAGACAGACAGTTCAAGAGCAAAAAGATAAAGAAAAAAAGTGCGGAAGTGCAGAAGTGCAGCATTCAAAGCAAGAAAGGACAAGGACCACAAACCCACACCATCTTGCAGGGTGAGCAAGGGGACCAGAAGCCTTGAAAAAGAATCAGTACAATGGCATCCTTTGGACACAGCCTCCGAAACGGCAAGTGACCCCCTACTCCAGAGCCTGTGTGACCGATGCACCAGGCAAAGGCCAGTTCAGCTACCAGCCCCTCGAGGCCCCTTCCCCTCCGCACGCGCAGCGCCTGCAGGGTCGGGGGCTCTGCCAGCAGGCAGGGAGGGAGCACGTTACCTGCATGTAGGCCTGCTGGCACCTCTGCACCAGCTGGTGGAAGGCTGGCGTGCGCAGGTGGTTGTGCACGTGGGCTGGGTTGAGCCTTTGTAGCGCTTCCATGATGATCTCCTGCAGCACAAAAGGGCTCAGCACCCCCTTGGCTGCACCAACACAAAACTGATGCACGTAATTTACACCTGCACAGGAAGGAGAAGGCAGAACAACACTGTGTTACAACACACCAGAAGTCAGGCAACCACCCAGCAACAATCTGGGTTTGGAGCTCCCCTGGCAGCAGCAGGAGAAGCCATGCCACCAGACAGGTTGTTGGTAGTCCTGTTTTTGTCAGTTCTTACTGCTCGCAAAGGAAAAACAAAAAGGAAAAAGAAAAAAAGAAAAAAGACCCAAGATGAAAGTGAAATGTGCTTAAACCACCCAAGCTGGTGGTTTAAGCACATATTGCTATAAAGGTCTTCACAGAAGGCATAAATATACATAAGAAAGGAATACCTATGAAAGTAGAAAGCGAAAAGAAAAAGCTATTTTTATAGAACAGAAGATATACAAGCTCTGAATACAGTCCAACCCCATGAACTTCATCCAGAGCCTGAAAATAAACAGCTTGTGGAAAAAAAACAGAAAGACAACAACTGACTGAATGAAAGAGCAGCAAGGACCTTCTGAAACACCATCAGCAACAGCACACCGCTTCCCCGTCTTTGAACTTCCAGTCTTAAGAGAGCTTTTTCCCCACGACCCAATTCCAGCAAGCAGATTCCTGCTGCAGAACTGCTCCAAGCCTTACCTAACTTGGCAGCTAACCCAAGGAGCCATTTTACATCCTCCGTGTAGGGTGGGCTGCGGGAGAAGTTGTTGGGATGGTCGTTGTGAGCTCTTCGGCCAAGCATCTCCAGCGCCAGCATCCCTGTGAGAAAGGGGCAGCCAGAGTCAAGCAGCACTTCTGCCCACAGCACTCAGTCTAGCGCTTCCTGCACCGCCACTTGATTGCCCTGCCCTTCGTCAGCAGCAAATGCCCTGGCTGCAAAGAGCCCCGAGAAGCAAAAGGCCAAGTTTGGAGACTGTCACTATAAGGAGGAGGAGCTGCAAGGACAACTGGATCTGCTCCAGAATGGGAAATCCACTCAACTTTCACACCTTGCTAGAGCTGCAAAGAGACCAAGAGCATCTAGAACACACGGACATAAAGGATGCACTGCAAGAGATGCCCTGAAAACAAATCCTTCCCTCCAAAACTTAGGAACAGAGGAGCTATCCAAATCCACCAGTCCAGCTGCAACGGCAAGAGGCCCACACCAGGCTGCAGTATGCTAATCTGCACACATTTCTCTCATTCCTTTACAATTCCTCACACAAATTGTCCCATTTAAACATTTTTTAAAGCCCAGCAAGTCCTATGTAAACTAATGTAACCTAATCTTCTAGGCCCTCCTCCCACCCCCTTCTTGGTTTTCCAGGCTATTAAATGCCTTTCATGTCTTTCCACTTACCACTGCAATGTTTACCATGATATTTTCCCCCTTTCTGGTTGACGAGTACTTTCTCCCTGAGTTTTCAAGAAAAAGAAATGAAGCATCTTCCAGACAGTCTTCCTCCAGCTTCTTGCTGTTCCTCTTGCTTTGCTGCCCTGTACTGGCTTTGCTAATTTGATGTCACTCTCTCCATTCCCCACGGGCTGGATTGAGCCCTCACCACATACGAGCAGGTAACTGTAATCTAGGCCCAGCTGTAACCTCAGAGACTCAGATAGCCTTATCGCAGCACCAGTCAAGGCAGACACTGTTTATTTTCTAACAACCAGTGTGACTGGGAAAGGAATAGTAACTCTATACCCATATTCCAAGAATTGCACATTCTGCCCATACCAGTCTCCACAACACAGTTGGAGGGACAGAGACAAGGTGAGCCTTGAGCTGTGCCTGCACTGTTCATGAGGAGCAAGAACTCATCTCCACCTTCTTACGTGGTCACCGACTTCCACAAGCACATCCTCAGAGCCCCGGCAGGCTCCCTTGCGGTACCTGCTGAAAGGCAAGACTCTTCCCAGCTCTACCCACTTCGCTTTCTCTTCAGCTCTGCAGCTCTCCAGAGCAGCTGTACCACCTAGTGCTTCACCTCCTGGGACGCTCACCACACGCTCATGGCACAGCTCTCCCCATGTAGCTAGGATGCCATCACCCCCAATAGGTGCAGTAGGGAACTGTCAGACAAGAAGAACCTGCTGCAGCCCTGCCCTGGATCCCTCCTGAGGGGGCCACGGGAGCCCAGCGTGGCTGTCCTTACCAACTCGGTATGCAGAGTGGAGGTAGTGCAGACCTTGGGGGCTCACAGGCTGACTGTGCTGCTCATCCTCGGCAGGAAAACCCCCTGTAACAAGGGAGTTGGGCTGTGAGGACAGGGTTGTCAAGGAAGCCCCCTGAATCGCTGGGAACGTTGATCCTGCATGGACACTTCCTACTGAAGAGAGCAAAACAGCAGCATTAGGACCAAGCACCAAACCTATGAGAAGCTTTACTTGGGCTATCCTCTCCCTCACCTGCCTGCCCACTGCCCAGGTACTGCTCTGCTCCCCTAAACAGAACAATATGGCAACCAAAAACCACAGGCTTACAACTGAAATACAGTGGGCTGAGATGCTTGCTCATCTCTTCCCAGTATCCCAGTATGATATGACAGACATATTACCCATGATTTACATCAGAAATACATGCATTAACACAAACGTTTTTTCTATTTATTAAATTACATGTGTGATTCTGACTTCTTGTTCAAGGAAATGAGCATGTCAGGCTCTGACTGATGCAAAACTGCTGAAAAAAGTCATTGCATGAGAACTGTATGGAGTCACTCAAAGTTCAACACTTTGAGGTTCCTCCATGTTTGTTGCAGAACAGCTGTGACCCCCCTTGCAAGAACCTTGTGGGAAGGGTGTTACTGGAGGTTCACCTCCAGCTGATCCTTAGAAAGAGCAGCAGATGCAAATACTGGCAGCCCTTATCAACAGTAACAACAGCAAGGCAAACCTGAGAATGCTCGGACACCTTCAGATACTAAGGGGGGCAAATTCCAGGGAATCACAGGAAACATTGCACTGCCAAGCCTGTTACAGGAAGCAGTTAAACTGCACTCTGACAAGAGCCTCAAGTTTATCCAAATTTCCTGTCAAGAAAGGCCCACAGAGGGAAGCAAGGTATGCTGGAGAATTCCAGAGCAGAGATACCATTGGGTGCCTGAATGTTGCTGCTTTTATTTCCCAGCTTCTCTTTGCTACTGCTGTCCCAGCCTGGGCAATGCTTCATGTTACTACTTCTTGTCTCCCCTACTACCTTCTCTGTTGTTTGGCTGGCTTTTTTTTTTTTTTTTCCTCCCAGTTGGCTGGGGAGAATAACCGTTAAGAATGGGCTAGACTGTTGCCAAAGCTCGAGTGTACATGGCTACCTTCACCCTGAACAGTGAAACAATATTTTAAGAACTGGAAAACAGAAGTTTACACAAGCTATGAACAATGGAAAGGGTGGGGCTGTTTTTTCCTTTTGTTATTCTAAGTGCTCTAAGATAAGTTAAGAGCTCTGGAGGCTTCAGAGCTCTTGGGAAGCATGCAGAGATCCTTTCTCACAGACAGAACTCAGTTCCAAGCCAAGACTGAGGCTGTCAGTAAACAGAGGACACTTCAAATTCTGAGGCTTTCAGGATTCCTCATTTTTTTTTTGTGATGGCTTTTTGGGATTAGAATGAAAGTGCCCTTAAAATACTGAAAAGGAAGCCTTCTCCTGAAAATCTGGATAACACATCTCTCAAGTGCTTCTGCACATGCCAGTCTTCCTGAGTGTGGTCAGTTGTAAGCACTGGGAAGCAAATGTGCAAACAGGCAAACCCAGTATCTCCAGAGAGCCTGAGCCCAACCCTACCTGTGGGTGCAGCACTCTGGTTCGGAGGGAACATTCAGTCAACAACGTATCTACTGTTGCAGTGCTGCACAGTCCCTGCTGGGTCTTCATCCTCACTCCAGCCCCCACCCAACACGGTGCAGTCACTCAGACTGCCATTGACATGATCCTACCAAACCCTCTGTCCTCTCTAGAGTTGTTCCTAGAGTACCTTTGGAGTTCTGGCATCTCCAATCTCTCGGTCAGGAAAGACAGCTATTAATGCTACTGTAATGCACTGTTCTGCTAGTGTAGCAGAAGTTTGCCTGCTGTCTGCATCCTCTTTTATCTGACCCAAAGGGATCACAAAAGCCTACCCAACATTATCTATGCTCACTTTGCCCAAAGGAGAGACTGCTGAGGAAGAAAAAGGAGGGGGGATAAACCTCTAAAAAGTTAGAAGCCAGAAAGGCCAAGGAGGTATCCAAACACTGCAGTCGGAGAGGCCAAAGTAATCTCATACTGAAAATTTAGACAGACAGAATTTAAAGCCCCACTAGCTGACCCAGGTTTCCCTGGCATCCCATTAGGAACCCAGTGAACCTCATCTGTAGGATGAGGTGAACTTGGTCAGAACTATTCAGTGCAAGAGCCCCGATCCCATGACGCAGTTAGTGAGGAGGACACGACTGGAGAGCAAGCAAGAGGCACAGCAACCATACCTATGCCACACACAGCCCAGGAGCTGTAACACTCACTCGCTACATTGGAAGACAGTGACAGTCCTGTCTCGCTGTGGTAGGGATGCACCGCAATCTGCGTCATGGATGGAACCGGCACGCCAGGGAATGACACCGCTGTAGCTGCCAGGGACGGCGTTGTTACCGAGTAAGGGTACTGCGCTCCTATGAATGCTGGGTGCACACCCTGGAACAGAAGATGAGTAACAGTCATGTCTATGTCCCCTTAACATTTAGAAGAATTCCAAAACATGATGTCCCCAAACTAACCCCAGAGTATTAGTGGGACCTGCAACCTGACAGGAAGGAGGAAGCATGGGAAAAAAGCCACACAAATTATCTTGAACCAGATGACTATTACATCTACTTGCTCCTCATCCTTTTAAATCTAGTCAGTTTGTACAAAAACACGCCAAGAACTCTCAACAGGCAGAGGCTAAAATATCCTTTGCTGTTTTTCCTTCTGTAGTTCTTACTTTATCTGAAAGTTCTCAAGAAGATAAGCTTTCTGTCAAGTGCCTTGTATGTTTTGAGAAACTACAGAGCAATAATACTTAAAAGCTACTGACATAAGACTGTATTTTATACTCTCTCAAGACTTTACACATACCCACTGAAGGCTCCTTATCAGTGAGAAGGAAGGCAGATACCACAAGAAGCTAGAACTCACGATGCAGCAGCTCTCGGCCACTTGCTCTCCCCAGTCAGACGTACCCCTCTGGAAGCAGCCACACAACTCCCTGCAAATGAACAAGCCAAAAGCAACCCTCACCTGCGGGTAGGCTGAGCCAGGCACCGGGAAGACTGCTGGTCGCGGCATGTGCTGGATGGTGTGTCCAATGTACTGAGGGTTGCAGGGGATGTGAGTCTGGAGGGTGGTGTACGGGTGGAGGCCCTGCGTGTGCGTGTGTGCCATGGCCGGTCCTGCCATCGTATGCTGCTGGTACATAGTTGACCCCACAGAAATCACCGGCATGACTGTTGCTGCTGCGGTCACTGCGGCTGCCACTGTCACAGTGGTTGGCTCAGAGGTCACCCGGCTGTCCGTCAATCCGCGCGCTGCTTCAGAGGCAGCCCGTGTCCCGCTGGCACTGCAGCCAGTGGCTCCTTCTCTCTGCGCTGGGGTCCCACCAACTGTCTGCTCATAAAGCCAGTACCACTGGTGAGCTACTTCAAAGAGGACCTCTGGGTACACACCGCCTCCCTTGGCGGCCTCCTCTACCGCCATGCAGGCCTTCTCCAGCATCAGATTATCCTGAGGGCAGTGGGAAGAAAAGCAGAGGATGAAAAATACCAAACCAGAAACACCAGGAGAAGGTACAACTACAACAGGAGAAAACTATAAGGCATTCTAAAAGAAGTGATGCTACGGACAGCAAACAGAAAACATGCTGTAGAATACCACGGCTATTCACGAAAGCCAAGAAAAATCCACAGAAATGCAGTTAAGGCTGTCCAGCAGCAAAAAGGAGCCAATTCCACCAATAAAAACCTGTTCTTGATGGTGGAAATCAACTCATGTGGCCATCCCCCACGTGATGCTCACCTGCTCCTTACACTGCACCAGAGCCCTCTGGATCTCATTTGGGTTCAGGGCATGGGCATGGGGCAGGCAGCTGAGCGCCAGTTCAGCAGCTGCTCGCACCATGTTGGAGTCTCTGGCCCGTGAGGCCCTGTCTGCCAGCGATGCCACCTCCGGCGGTGTCAGATGTCCATCCCAACACTCCACCAAGATATTCAAGGCTGCACTGCCAATCTCCATGGCCTGTCCTAAAGGTAAGAGAGGAGGTTGTTTGACTCCTGGCACGTCAGGAAAGCAAGAACTTTCCAGGGAGCAGTTTTTGGTTTTTGTGCTTTAGGAGCCACACAGGGAGAAAGCTGGCAGTGGGACTGGATACAAATAGAGGGAGAAGGGAAATGAAATTTTGAACACATTCAAAGAGCACATTCAAACACAAACATCCACCTCCTCAGCAGACTCCCAAAGGAGACCAGTCTCTGCGCTACTTCCCTTTCCCAAAGGGGACCCCTTTTGAGAAAGGGCCTGTGGCTCCAAGCCCTGAAGCACACTGCAGTACAAACAAGAAGAAACGAGTCACCAACATTTTTCATGTCAAAACAAGCACTACAGTGTAAATCACTGGTTCCTAGTTTGTACTACAGGTTGTGCCACTGGCTTACATGGCTACCACAGCACCTCAGCATTGTCACATTTGGGCACAAACTCCCCTGCTTCCCCTCCAAGAGCAAGCTTCCCAATAAAATTGTGCTGTAACCTGTGATCCAGGAGACATGGGACGAGTAAGTTCGAGAGAGCCAGTTGGGAGACACAAAGTTGTGCAGCCCTAGTGCATAGAGCCCGATCTCGAAGGCGCAGAGGTGAAGGTTGCGGTGTGGTCCCTGGTGCCCACCACTGGAGGAAGGGTGGGTGAAGATGGAGGTGCTGCTATTTCCACCTGCTTTGATAAGGACTGTCTTGGCCAATTCAAAGTAGAAGTGAGCAGCTGCCTCCGAGGGCTGGTTTGGGACATGAGGAGCATGGCTCTCCAGTCGCCTGCCTTTATACCTGAAAGAAGATGGAGAAACCTTTCAGAGAGCAATAGGTACCCCAAGTTCAGTAGCTGGGGCCCAGCTCTGTCTTTAGGATCCAGAGGAAACAAACCAAGCTCTCCTAAGGAAGTTACCTCCCTCACATCATGCCTGGAGGTTGTCTCTGGGCATTAGCGTTATTCATTACCTGCCAACTTCCACAGTCTTTGCACGGGCTCCCCCGCTGGCTCTCCTACTGCCACTAGAGGAGGAAGACCCCAGCGAATCACTTGAAGAACTGCTGATACTGTCACTGTCCTGTCCTCTGCCCCAGGATGTTGTAGCCCATCCTCCACGTAGCGGCCGCCGACTGAGTGTTGGAGAGCTGTCGGAGGTGGTTTCAGGAGCACTGCTGTCAATACTAGCCATGCCTGCAACACCAAAGCCAAGACAGCAACGTCAGCAGGCAAGACCCTACACCCAGGTCACCAACAGTCCTGTGTAAGGAAAGCCATGCCAGTGGCAGTCAGCCTACCAGCTGCCAGGCATTTAACTTCTTTGCAAACTACAGGAGATGGAATTAGCCCGTTTGGCCATTTTGCAGTTCCCTGATTAAAAAGCAGAAATATCTAAGCAGTATCTTGATTTCCCCCTTCGCACCATTCCAGCTCCTCAATCCATCTTTATAGCAGAGTATAACAACAAGAAATAAATATGCATACAAGGTCAAGTCCCATATTTTGTATATGAAGCAAAAGGGAAAACTGGAATAAACAAAGTTTATTCTTCCATGCCAAAGGCCTCAGAAGCAAGGCCTCAGTGGAAGTCAAAGGCCTCCACTGCTTCTGTAATTTATTATAGAATTATTATTATATAATTATTATGATTTCCTTTAGGAAAGGCTGACAGGCAGAATAAAAGAGCAGGTCAATGACTGAAACCCCAGCAGGGTGGCTAGCACAGCACGCAGCTGCATCCTACCTGTGTGTTTCTTCTTCTGCCTGACAGGAGAACCCCAGCATCTTCCATTGTAGCCTCCGCGGCTGCCAAGCGCCAGGCGACTAGGAACCTTCCCCTCTTGTTTCAAGACAGTGGATTCCCCCACTGGCTCACAGGGGGACCTCTGAGAGCTCTCTGCATAAACAAGACGGTCACAAGGTAAACATGACTTGTTTCTGTACCTTTAAAACCAGACGGGCCAGCCTAAAAGTACGAACATTAAAAGACACAGTTTTTTTAAAAAAGTGAGAAGCAAGTTGGTATCATTTCTCCTTCAGGATTAAACATATCATCAGATACCAGGTCAAGAGTATTTAAGCTTAATAACTCAAAGTTTGTTTTAAGTTTTAGAATAACAGTGCTCCAGCAACCTTGGTTGTATTGTGCTAACTCTCAACCACTACTGATCTCTTTGCGAAGAGTTAAGAGATCATCTGCTTTCCACCAGATGCTGTTGTATGTGATGCTTGCCAGTGAAGCAGGGGCATATCTTGAAGGAAATCACACCCCATTTATTGTCATTGTAATTACTATTCTCAAAGGAAGGCACCTAACTTGGTGCATAAACTTTCTGAAATGCTGTGATACAAAACTAAAAGATGCAGTCGCAGTAGCTTTAGGCATACCCAAAACAGCTAACAACTGACCCAACACAGGAGAGCCTGAAAGGTAGTCTGAACTCCTATGCAACGAGGTCAACAGAAATGGATCCAGCCAAGCAAGTAATGGGAGAATGACATTCTGGTAACAGTCATAACGGTCAGGTGCAATAATGTAAATCACTTTCAACCACTTTCTGAGATTAACAAGAACTGAGTATCCTTTTGCACTGATAGCCAAAGGGTTTCAACACAGCCCTTCCAAAGAACCTCTTACCCTGCGCACTCTTCTCCATGAAGTTCTCGGGACTGCTCTGCACTGCGGTGCTCACGCTGGCTTGCTGAGTGACAGAAGTCCCTGGAAGCTGCTGGATAGCTGCCGTGGACTGGGCAGCATGCTTGGAAGGAGATTTCTGACTCGCTACGGTAGGTTTGCTGGATGAGTAGAAGGAACTCAGAGTCTGTGGCTTGTGTGTTTGACTCTCTCTGTCTAGGAGTTTGTCTAAAATCTTTAATAGCAAGAAGAAAATATAAAACTTAGTAGGAGAGTGAGAAAACAGGCACTGCACAGAGGCAGAGAGAGGAAAGTTCAAATCAGCTTTCTGATGGAAAATAAATTCCATTTGTTTGGATAATAAAGAACACATTTGTCTACTTTCTAGAGGCCCCTTCTTGTGCTGGAGATCAGTCATGCACAGTTGAGGGCCATTTGGCTTGCATTACCAGGGAAGCAGATTCATTTGTACTCAGTAACAGCCCCATCTTTAGTCCAAAAAGCCACATGGAAGGCACCCAACACATACAATGCAACAGTAATTCTGCCACACCAAGCACAGAACAGGGCTGTGTATGCATGTAGTTATTTGCTTGCTATCTAAAAATTACAATTACTGAGACTTTCAGACACTAGAGAAACTGCCAGAGTACTCTCTCTCATCCCTGGTTATTACGTAACAGGGGAGCAATTCATGAACACATTTTATGGGTTTGTCCATTTCCACTGTTCATTCTGCACATGAAATGAACACTATAAGTGTGATCAATCTATTTGTAGACAGCTGATACTGCAGGTGTTCTCTATTAATCCTTGTAGCAGATAAACGTATAGTGAAAGAGTTTCTCCCATAGAAGTCAGAAATAAACACTAGTTGGGTAAACCTGTTTCTGACTATAAAAGATAATAAATTCTTCCTGAAGCTCTAACAGTTTTTGGTACTGGAGTGGGGGCGGGGGGGACACAGAGTTGTGCTCTCTCTCTCTCTCTCTCTCTCTCGCATAGACAGTTAAAGGATAGGTGGATTGAACTTGTAAATACAAGAGGTAAGAGTGATTAAGAACAGGGGCTTTGCTAGTTATATTGTTCTGCGACATTCCTGTAGCAAAACCAAATCAACGCCCAAACCACACACACAATGCACCCCAAAAATCCCTGTGAATAAGCAAAATGCAGTGAGAATGCATTTCCAAAGTGGTGCCTAAGAAGCCTACAGAAAGAGTGCCTCTTCCACACCAATGCACAGTGTGCAGTCAGATTTTGTATCAGTGGGAGAACATAAGCACTACAATCCGGCTTGTAAATCAGCAGGCAGACCATGACACAGCAACTTATATACCCTGGCAGAACTGTGAAATCTGTCAAAAAACAAACACAATTTACTTTGCATTATCCTCTCTGCTTTTGAAGGGATACACACCTTCTTCAGCTTAGACTGATCATCCTTGTAAGTAATCATCAGAGCTAATGCCAGATCCCCCTTTTCCCTTCGGGTGCCTTCACACAACAGAGGATGTTCTGCTTCACTTACAGTTGTCTTCATGCCTGCAGGCCAGAAAAGGAAGGGATGAAAAGACAAGTGAGCTCAAGGGTTGTATACAACATCATGAGCAATAGCTATTCCTCAGACTGCTTTATTCACCTCACTATCGTAAGTGAAAGAAGATTTTTCCCTATTTCTCTGTTCACTTCAGAAACAGCTGTTGAATAACCGGCGCTGCTGTCTGTCCCAGAATACTAAGTTTGCTATGACTTTCAGAGCAACCAGAGATGCCACAAGAGTCCAGGCAAACCCAGAAGTCCATCTAGAAACAAACTTTTCCAGCTTCTGCAGATGCTACAAGCAAGCATTCCCATGCCATAAAGAACTCATCTTCCTCCTTTCAGAGATAAGGCAGCAGAGGATAGGTCTTGCTTAATCCATTCTATTGCTTCTTTTCATGTGCTGCTCTAAAACAGGCATATGCATATTATCAACAGTATAAAACAGTAGTATATATAACCATTTTTTTTTGTTGCTGAAGCTGATAAATGATTACTGGCAGTAATCCAGTACATGCCAAGATCCCAAGTTACATGACAGGGCCTGGGAATACTTCTGCTAGTGTTTTACCACCACTTCTGAGGTGACTGCCTTTTGATCTCTGAAACTGTCCACTCAATTAGAGCCCACCCAATATCTTTTCTGACACACACAAGAGTGACTAAAATGCACATTTCTACTTTAACATTCCATTCCTGCCCCGTATCCTCCCTTCCATTATTCTGCTCTTTGCGAAGGCACCTCAAACCTGGCATGCAAGACACTTTGCATACAGAACCAATAATCCATGTAAATGCCTTTATTTCTCCACCAAAACAAAACAACCCCACAACTCTCACCACCAGAATGAGGCAGGAGGCAGAAAATGGGTGAGGAAAGTCTTGTCTTAAACAAAGATTCTTACCAAGAGCAGCAACAGCTGCTTCAAAACCAAGCTCTTCATCTCCAGGCATTTCATTATTCCAGTTACGGCTTGGGGGTCTAGAGCCTGTAGGAGATACCACTGAAAGAAGAGAGGAGAATTAGTGCTCAGCTTTCACAGAATCACAGACTGGTTGAGGTTGGAAGGAATCTCTAGAGACCATCTAGTCAACCCTCCCTGCCCAAGCAGGGAGGCCTAGAGCACGGGGCACAGGGTGGCGTCCAGACGGGTTTTGAAGATCTCCAGAGAAGGAGACTCCACAACCTCTCTGGGCAGCCAGTTCCAACTAGGAAAACTAGGAAAAACTAGGAACTTTCAAAACCAGGAACTCAGTACAAACGGTATTTCTGGCAGCTTCCTGAATTTGCAGAGCTTCCTGTGCTTTACTTTTACTGCCCTGCCATCATATCAAATTCAAAACCCCATCTCTATTCTTGGTCTTTTCTCCTTCTCTCTCTGACCTCAGAAGGCTCCAAACCAGGCAGACACACTATCAAGGAAGTCTTCTAATCTCAGGCTGTTGGGCTCTTTCTTAGTTACTAGGTTTACATTAGCCAGCATAAGGGAGGAAGAGTCAGTCAATCATTTACAAGTGTTTTGCTAACACACCAACAGTGCTGAATCATAGAATCACAGAATGCTTAGGGTTGGAAGGGACCTTTAGAGGTCATCTAGTCCAACCCCCCTGCACATGCAGGGACACCCAAAGCACGTGGCACAGGACTGCGTCCAAGCGGGTTTTGAAGATCTCCAGAGAAGGAGACTCCACAACCTCTCTGGGCAGCCTGTTCCAGTGCTCTGTCACCCTCACCGTTAAGAAATTTTTCCTTAAGTTCCTGTGGAACTTTTGGTGCCTCAGTTTCCGGCCATTTCGGAAACTGAGGCACCAAAAGTTCCACAGAACTTAAGGACCACACATCTTCTTCACGGCCTCCTGAGGGTGACTAGAGACACTGATTAGATCCCCTCTCAGCCTTCTCTTCTCCAGGCTGAACAGGCCCAGCTCCCTCAGCCTCTCCTCGTAGGGCCGATGAAGTATGATAAGTTTCCAATTGTTTTCAAACATAGGCAGAAACAGAGCCAATTCCACTGGGATAAAAAATATCTCTAGAACTACATGAAGGAAATAATGGTGTAGAAAGATCAAGCTTAGGCTGTTCACACAGAGACAACAGTTCTTTTCTGAAAACCTCTCAAAACCTAGAATCTTAGAACATGCTGTTTGCACATGCAAGCCAATGCAGACTGTACCTGGAGTGCACAGGACATCAAAAATAAAGCTAGCCAACATGAGAGGCAGGACAGGACGATAATCACACAAGGTCCCTTCTCGCAGTTCTTCAGCTCTTCCTCGAATAGTGTTCATCTCATTAGTGCCCAAGGGAATCTTCTTCAAGAGGGCTGCAATCTCAGACTCCTGATATGCCAGCTTCACCTAGTAGTGGCCACAAGGAAAGAGAAAAAGCAGCCATCAGCATAGGTCCTGAGCAACATTAGAAGTGTTTGGTTGGATAAGTCATTGGAAAAATTCTTACACTCTTTTCCTACAATTTCTAATTGTAGGAAAAAACATGTAACATTAAGTAATACATCAGCCTGAACGAAGGGGGCCTGGCTAGGAGGTAAATGTTAATGGGGTGGCAAGAAGCAGGCCACGAGAACAGAGACCACAGAATCATAGAATCATTATAGTTGGACAAGACCTTCGAGATGATCAAGTCCAACCATAAGTCCCTCACCACCATGCCTGCTAAACCATGTCCCTAGGTGCCTCACCTACACATTTCTTGAACACTGCTAGGGATGGCGGCTCCAGCACTTCCCTGCGCAGCCTGTTCCAATGCTTGACTACTCTTTCTGTGTAGAAATTTTTCCTAATATCTAACCTGAACCTCCCCTGGTGCAACTTGAGGCCATCATGACATTCACAATCCTTTGCCATTCCTGCACTCTCTCCATTTTAACATGGGAAGGTGAATGTTTTTGGCAGAACAGCTGAGGCAGCTGGTGACTGCCAACCTCACAATTAATCTTTTCAGACCCTAATAACTACAGATAAACCAAATAACAAGTGTACTTAGTGAATTCCTAGCAACAATACACATTTTCAGAGCCCATGCAACCCTGCAGTCAAAAGGAAGACAGCTGCAACTCACAGACAAGGTCCTAATTGGCCACTTCTTTCTTCCTAAATAAGGAAGCCTAACAGTCATTAGGTTGAGTCCACACTAACACACTTGCAACTGTATACGTGTTCATATACCAACAAATCAAACATCAGCAAGAACAACAGTTTTCCTACATGAATTTCCTACATGAATTGCACTAGTGCACCCAAAGAAATACATTTCAAACCTTTTAAGCAGTGCAAATATGGACAATTCAGTTTACAAACAGCTCTTTTTTCAGATTAGTTAAGCAAACTGGGAACATATTTAAGATAACATGAAGTAAGCTGTTGCAAAGGAAAAAAATACATTCATAAAGGAACTGTCACTCATGTAAACATTTTTAAGTTCATAGATTCATGTGAAATCGAATGCTTGTTGGCAGATGAGGCCTGAGCTTCCTTTCAGTGAAGATGTCCTCAGATGAAGTGATCATCCCAACTGCCTCCCAGGAAAGTCTGTGTGTGCTTAGGATGTGCACACAATCCATTTAGTTTGGAAAAAGCTATTTTTTAGGAAACCTATAAAAGCATGACCAAACTTCACAAGTTGCAATGGGAGCTAGGCAAGCATAAGCATTCAAGTAGCACAACGCTGCTTATAGAATTAATCATTTCTAAACACTTCATACCTCCAGGGCCTTGGTAGAAGCAGGTGGCCTCTGCAGCTCCAGGGCAAACATTCCTATTCGGAAGGCCAGGTTGTGGTACTCCAGCCGCTCACTCAATACAGTCAGCAGGAAAGCAGCTTTGGACAAGGTGTTGGTTGCCATCCAGGTCTGCTTACTTGTTGATACCTTGTTCTTTTTGCCCTGTTTGAGAAGAAGATTGCAGCAGGACATTTTAGGAAAAGAATTCACTCCAGCTGTGACAGTATGAACAATAACTTTCTGTAAAAACTCCTACGCACTGATGAAGCAAGACAAGGACCAGCATTTGTCTAGAAGCAGGTTTATTCCCACTCTCCTGATCAGTTCTATGCCTGCCCTCCCATCCTTTCAGGAAACAGAAGGAAGATGGGAACAAACTTAAACTTCATTCCCTTTTTGCAGAATTCCAAATCCCAGTGGTTATGGATGATCATTGCTCCTTCCCCAATCTCATTCCAGCCCAACACCAAGGAAGATACAGCAGACACGTCAATAAGACAAATGTCCAATATTGGATTGGTGCTATGCAGGCAGATGTTGTATGCCTGACCCTTCCAAGGGCAGGGAACTCTGCCATACATCAAACACTGCTTAGTGCCACTACAACTGATTTTCTGGAAGCTTATGCTTATACACATGCACAGAGCTGCACAAAAAACAAAACTTTTTTTTGTGGCTGGTGTATAACCTTAAAGCACACAGCAGAAAGTACCTTTTAAACTTCAAAATATCCTTTGAGGTTGGTGCTAAATAGACTGTTTTGTTCTACCAGATTTAAAATACATTCCTAAAGGAGCTGTCTCCTGCAGGTTTTAAAAGCCAAAGCAAGATTCTCTCTGCAGCAAATGGAAAAGGGAAAGAGTTTTTAATAAAACTCAGTTTCCAGAATCGCCATGTCCAGCTGAATGGCCTGTTATTTTCTCCCTTCTTTTCTCTCCCTCTTCTTGTCCCAGTGATTGGGCACATTAATGATACCTGAGAAGTCCAAGCCAAAGAGAGTATCGAGGAATGGCCCTGCATCACAGTAAATGAGAAATGCCTGGAAATGCTGCCACACTCATCGTACATATTCCTTCTAATCTCTAGAATAGAGATATTAGACAAGAATAGATATTAGACAAGCTCTATCTCTACCTTAGTTGGTGGCTGTTCCACTTTGAGATCTGGAGGGTTGGCCAGTAGGTCCCTGGCCAGCTCTACAGTTAAGCGACACGCTTCGCTACTGTAACCATGTGCATATAGAGCCTCTGCACAGGCAAACAGGATCTGCAAGAAAGAACAGATGGTCAAATCTGAACCACCCTCCTCAGGCTGGAGGCAACATCCTCAAAGTACTTGCGCCCAAGCTCCTGCAAACACAATTCACGATTAACCTTAGCAGCAGGCCCTCTCTCTCACAGAGTCCTCCTTCCTCGCACCTTCACCACAATCCCTTCAAGTACTCCTCTAAAACCCCTCTTCTTCTATGATAAAGTCCCCACCTCTTCCTCTAATTGCTATGATCAGGAAATTACTCGAAGATAAACTAAAACTGAAGTTCAGTTACCGTAACTGTTTCCATGCATACCCTTTTCAGCTTCCCACTTATATAGATGCAAGCCCTAAACATATTTTGAGATTATTACAGTAACTTGTCACAGGCTGTCTCTTGCTTTCCAGAGAATTTTTGTTTACGAGGTTGGATTTAAATTTTTCCTGCTGGGCATGTCTCGGTCTTTTTTCTTTTTTTCTTTTTTTTTTCCCCTCTTCATTTGAACTCAGTCAGTTTTGCCATTTCCAAGAGACAGGCTGAGAAAAAGCAGACACTGTTTTGCCTACATTCATAAAACTTGGAATCTGAGATGCTATTATTCAAAACTGGGAAGCGAACAGAGCAAGGGGGAAGCAGAAGTGTGATACCACTACATTAAGATTGTAAATATGTTATGATACAATGGGTTATGATTACATTATAACCCATTGACTTAAAAATACATGAGGTTAAGTATGCCAGCTGAGAGGGTAGGGAGACAGTAATGCATACAAGACAAAGAAAAGTGCAAGACAGAGATCTGAACTAGATCCAGCCCACCTCCATCCGATTCTCCTGCTCCAGAGGCTTTATACCAGCAAATATATCTTGTTCCTCATCATTTCCTCCTTCAGCTTTGTCATCATCTTCCTTGGCTACTTCCTGTGGATTCAGATAGTATACCTGGTAATCGTCTTCCTCTTCTCCCTCGTCCCCTCCCCCTGCTGCACCATTCTCCTCCAATTCTTCTGGCTTCAGGCTCACACCACCGCTGGTCTCATCTGCAGAAGGTGGGTCATCATCGCCACTACCCGTTTCTCCCACAGGATCCTTGGGTGATTTCTTGGATGCAGAACTGCTCCTGACACTGGGCTCAGGTCCCTCGGAGAAATACACCCCACCATCCTCCTCAAAGGTGTCCCTGTAGCTCCTGCTCAGAGGGCTTTCTGTAAAACTAAATGTGTTGCTGGCTTCTGCCCCCAGAGCCAAGCTGCTGTCGTCCAGGCTCATCTCTGCCAGGTCCGGCTCCAAGGAGCTGTCTTCACTGCTCATGCGGCGTTTCCCGCTGTGCTTGCTGGTCAAGCCTTTGCTCACTGGCAACTTGGTTTTGCCCACTCCAGTTTTATACACAGTTTTATCACCTTCCGCTGAAAGCCGCCTCAGGACCCTCTGCGGTGCTTCAGAGACAACTTTCCGCTTCCCAGTGAGCTCCTTTGGCCGAACCGCCGGCTCCTGCGGAGAGGGCCGTGGCCTGTCCCCAGGCTGCGGGCACGGCCCGCCGGGCTCCTGGCCGTGGGCTCTGCCAGTCTCACAGGCAGCTTCTGCGCACTGCAACCGGCAGCTCCGCTGCTGGATGGCCTTTACCCAACAGAATGAGTTCTTCTTGTCAGTGCTGCTATACGTGATCCCAGGAATGGGATAAGCCTCTTCCCAGTTGAAGTAACAGGCTTCCACAGCTGGCTTGAAACCCTGGAAGAGCTTCTCCAGGGATTTCTTGTGCTGACCCCTCTTGACATTATCTATGACTTTCAGCTGCCACTGTCTGAGCTGTGAGCAAAGGTCCCTGCGCCTATGGGAAGAAGTGAGAGGACAGGTTAGAGAGCAGACAAAATACACGGGCAACAAACTACCGCCCAACCCAGAGAACACCTTGGGGATCTGATTTACGCTGTAGCAGGCTGTCCTCAGGAGACTAAATTACTGCAACCCACAGGCACAGAACAAGCAAGACAAAAATACAACTGATGTTCACGGAAATCTGAGGAGCTGATAGGATTATATATAATTATTACAGCAATGACTCCCATGCTCTGTATTACCCAACTCCAAACCTCACTTAGAGCCTAGGCATATGAGTGAGATAGTTTGCGTGGACTACACATTCAGCTGATCAAATTCAAGACATGTCTAGACGCCACACCAAGTGTCTCAGCCAACAGTCATCTTATTCCTGCCACAGATTTTAGGAATCTGGGATACAAGCCCAAAACTTCAATCCTCAGATTTCCTACCACAAGAACACAAAAGTATATCAAAATAGGGTAGTCCAATTTAGGTGCAAAGGAAAAAACAACCTCAAAAGAATGGACTGTTCCTATCTGACCACTAAAGAAACCAATTAACAACGGAGCAGATTGGCAGGGCTTGGTCAAAGAGAGGATTTTCAGAAGGAAAAAGGAGAAGAGGGAACTACAGAGAAAAGGTAACATGAGGGTGACAGTCTGCAATGAATTACAAATGAGGTAGCAAGTTTCCTTATGGTTCACTGTGAACAGTAGTGAGAATGGACAGAAGAGGTTTCTTCCTGATGACTATTCAAACTCTAAGGGAATAGGAAATCAAGCAGGAGCATTTGAAATATGCATGAGTTTAACTAGGAGCTTTGAGCAAGTTTGAAGTTCATCAGACAACCGGAATGTGAATACACATAGCACAACTTCATGCTTTATTAAAAGTCACAGAGCTTTTATGTTTTTTACTATGTGATGTGATTGATGTTTGGGTTTATTTTAAGCCCCGCTTCCAGCTTCCTACCATCCTCAGTGTGTTTTCATCACCTATGTTTAGCTGCTTCATACTCTAAACTGTACAGGACAGAAACTGCATTCATTTTAGTGTCCTGGATGTACCTTACAAAGATACAGCATTATATTAGTGCTATGCAGCAATTTACAGAAAGCACATACTATTAACTTGCAATTGCAGTAGAAAATTGTGTAGAAAATCACATCCATTCTTTGTTCTGAAAAAAATCTGACCATTTATAGCACATTAAATTAATACAGTGCAATTTGCACATTACACTTTTTAGACTAGACAGCAAAAGATAAGTTATTAGATGTCAAGCACACTGTTTAATGACAGCCCTCAGTACCTAAAATGGTATTCAGATCATGCTAAATAAAGATTTACCAATGCATGATATGGTTTAGAAACCTACAGAAACCTCACAATTTTCCTCAGGCAAATGAAAAATACATACCTGTGATACTACTTGCCAATACTTTGCAGAGAACAAGCTCCCTAAGAGCACAGAAAATAAGAAATGGTTCATCTTGAAATGGGAACAGTGAATAAATGGGCTAAATAAAAATCAACTAAACTGTCAAACTTTTAAAAAGCTTTAAAAAGCTAAAGTTAAAATGTATTGGAAGCCTGTATTACCAACCATAGAAAATGTTCTCCACTGGGATGCTGAAAGGCAGAATTATGCTTGTATGTTAAAGGGTGAAAAATTAGTTGTTTTCTGAGAGAGACATGATATGATGTTGCTAAAAGTAAGAAAAGATACCAGTTAAAGTTGAAAGCCATTAGAGTTCTCTTGAATCCTATATAGCGCATAGGCCAGAAGGACTAACAGTTGAACAGTTTGCTTAATGAGGTAGTGACACAACCACAGGACAGCTACAGGAAGAGACTCGGAGGGTGCTTGCCTACCACGGCATAACCGAGAGCCCAGAGCCCGCTGCTGAAGGAGTCTCCACATTCCGCACCCGTTACTGATTACCCGGTTCTGGCGCTCACCTCTGCGGACTGATAGTTGGGTCGAGGACAGCCAGCCTCCAGAGCACCACCATCTCGTCACACATGCTGGCACAGGCGTGAGCAGCCACTTCCGACTGGCCGTTGCTGCGGCCCGTGTGCCCGCTGGCGCTGCTGTGCGACGCGGACGTGCGCACGCTGTACCACCAGCCCGTGATCTGCAGGAGAGAGGGCCTTCAGGAGAGCTCTGCTCTGGCTCGCACGCCACCCCGCGCTCTCACCTAGCTTCCCAACCACAAGGCTGCTGAATCTGTGCACCACGCTGTGCCAGTGATTAACAGGTTGGCAGCACCCGCTTCGCGTGTCGTACCAGAACAACTGAGCAATAAAGCAGTAGCACTTGGTGAGAATCGAGGGTCTCAAAATTTGTTTCATTCCCAGAAGGCACATGTTCCAGGAGTAAAATAAAATAAAACAAAATAAAATAAAATAAAATATTATAAAATTTATCCCATGTATTATGACTCAAACTTACCAAAAGATACTTCCTATAAAAATAATCAGAGCCTGAGATTCAAGCACACAACACACGTCAAAATGACAGCTCATAGCTAGTGTACTTTGTTTTGGAAAAATTATTGTAATAAACCACCCCGACTGGATAGAAATCAAATCATATTTGCTTAAAAAAGAATTCAGACTCATACACTGATATTAAAATGGGCAGGTATTTTGAGGGTGTAGTATTGCTGGGCATCACTGAATCAGCACAAAAGCAAGCTATAAGCTATTTGTGGTGTGGGAAAGCATATGCCTGTAATGCATTTAGATTGCTAAAATTAAAAAATAAAAATTTTAGCCACGAATTTAAAGGTGCATAGGATTCTGATTTGCAGAAGTTGTTCTTTTTTTCTGTAGAGCAAGTAGGCTCAGTTACCTGCTCGTAGTTGAGACACTGGTCAGTCAAAATCTCCAGCAAAGGAGCTGCGTTGCTATCCCGTCTCTTAAACATCTCCCGCACGATGGAGAGCAGGTTCCAGATTCCCTCGGGCTCCCTTCCTCGCAGAGGGCGCAGGAGACAGGCCCACTCAGCAGCAGCTGGTGGCTCCGTGGAAGAGAGATACATTGAATTCACATCACTGCATATAGAAGAGAGGTGCAGTGATGAGGAATAATGAACTCAAGCACAGACTCATAAAATCCCACGGGTATATGCTACATCCAGAAATAAATGTGTATGCTGTGTGCATGCATAACAGAAGACAGGATGCATAGCTGAAGTCTGAGAATACCAAGCAAGGAAAGTGTTGTACAAAACCACAGCATGCTCCACCAAAGCAGCATTGGACACAGTATGCCAAACTACAGTCTGGAGAGGCAACATCAAAATTAAGCATCCTCCATTCCATGGCATCACAGAAGGGTACATATTTTCAGATTATGTGAATATTACACTTTTCCTTGAACGCGGAACACTTTACCTGAAAACAACAGGAGAGGGTCCACAGAACTTATGAAGAGTTTTCTTTATGTTGTCGCTCAGAGTAGACTCATCTAAGTACCAGGTGCTTTGATCTGATGCAGAGGGTCCGGCAGTGGGATCTTAACAAAAGAGCACGTACAGAGTGAGGAGGTTTTGAAGAGCTGTCGTCCGTGTGCCCAAGCACAGAAATTACAGGGAGCACATAAACAATGTTACTCAGTTTACTTCACCAGGTGCAGAACCACTCACTATTTCAAAATGCTATCCCAGCACTGACAACACTAAACAAGGTGATGCTGGCATACTGAATGGCAGAGCTACAACCAAGGACCAGGAGAAATTCAAGGATTGTGTCAACAGAAACCTCATGAAATTCAGTGACGAAAAACGCAAACTTTTGTACCTGGGGCAGAAAATCCTATCCATCAGTACAGGTTGAAAAGCAAATGGCTGTGTAGCTGAAAGGGCTTGAAAATTATGGTGAATGTCAAGTGGAATTCACAAATAAATCAAGATGCACACAGGAATAGACTGGCGAAAGCATGGCAATCAGATGTGAGGATGTTATTTTACCCCCCTCTACGTGATAGTAGTAAGGTTGCATTGGAATATTCTATCCAATTTCAGGTCCTCTCATTTGGCCTCAAAAATGATAATGAGAAACCAGAGAGGATTAAGCAGAGAGCTACCAAGAGAGCTGGCACAGAGCACACGACCTGCGAAGAAAAGTTTTATCGAACAAAAAGAGGGTGAGTGGTGATTGAACAACAGCCTTCAACTGGCACAAACACAACACAGCCAAACCCTTTGGTAGGGGAAATGACAAAATAAAGGGCAGCATCCACAGTGGAAGGTTCGTACTGGTCATTAGGGAAAATACTTTATCAAGAGGGCAATGCAGCACCACAATAGCTTACCACAAAGATAAGCAGAAAAAAAATCCATTCAAAACGGTGCGGTGCTCAAAGCTCCCTTCCTCCCTGCACACCCTGAGGACTCCACCACACTAGCAATTTCCTGTAGCTGCTCCGTATATAAACATAAATATTGGTACTTTTCCCCTTCCTTTGACCTCCACCTGCAATCCTAGATATATGGTGACCCACCAATTCAGGAACTCAAAGCAACAGAAAAATACTTGCTTCCTATCTTTGACACAGATTACTGAAAGAGGATTCAACAGTTACCTGGGGCTCCACACACTGTGTTGATGGCAGTGGACTGAGACGATAACAACTCATCCAGCAAGCGCTGAGCAGTTGGAAGAATCTGAAAACATGAAGGAAACATTCAATACACACTGTATTTCTTGTCCTGCTATCTCCAGCCAAAGACCCACCTCGACTTTCATAACTGAAGGACTCATAATATCACAAGTATTAAATATCACATATGCATTTGTGTTTATGTATGCGTATGTATGCATGTTTATATGACGGGCATATATTTACCTATTTGTGTGTGCATGTGTATATGTATGTGCATAAACATGTGTATATGTAAACATATATATATATATATACACACATATGTACACTGCCCTTTCTTTTCCTAGCTCTTTACCTTTCCGTTTAATAGCCATGTTTCCAGAAAGAACAGTAGAGGGTGCTAAAGATAATACAATAGCAGAAATAGCTGCTCCACTTTCTCCTCTCCTGTCTCAAAGTAAACCTTTATGCAAAGCTTGTTCCCTACATTCACGTCCTAAGAAGTAAACAAAATCATCACAGGTTGTAGTTCCTTTCTCCTTTCTCGAGGAGGAGGAGGAGCTGCCAGCAGAGTGTGATACTGCTGCTGGTTTTCAGAGATACAAAGTGACTGTAGCCAAGATCACCATTTTCCTGCACTTATTCTGAATGCTTCTTGTTTCATGCTCCTAAACCATTTCTCTAAAAAACAACTTAATGGGAATGGAGGCAAAAACTATAAATTGCATCTATCCATAATTCTGCAGGCAGGCTTCAGCTCGTTTGCCATGCTTGTAGCAGAGGGACAGCACACAGGCTGAACACTGAGCTCATGCAGCCAGAGCTCCTGGCCGTTCAGAGCACAGGCAAAGGCAGCTCACATTGGACTGCAAAGCCCTGAGGACTTTTTGGTCCTTCTGGTCTTTTTGAAAGCAAAATGGATAGGAAAAAGCTCTTTTTCCCTCACTCTCAAACTAAGTCTGCGCTACAACTGTAGACCTATTTAGTCTTTAACATTCACTTTCACAATAGGGTAGGGAAATAGGCTTTAAATTACTAGCAACATCTGATATCCCCCCCACCTCTGTACAGCAGCTGCAGTGGGAGATCGTCCTGGAAGGCAAGAAATATTCAATAGCCTTGAGACAAACATTTGCAAATAATATGCACCCACCTCATAAACAGATGGAGAAAAACAACACTTCAGAAGGACATCCTGCATTTGAGCCACCTGATGATATGGGCTCAGCACTAAGCTATTCTTGCACCTTTTCCACTACCACGTATTTTAAGATACCAAGAAGCAGAAAAGTCACAGGATGATACAATGTCACACCTTAAGCTGAAATACCAGGGAGCTCCAGAAACTTTCCCTTGGAGACCTTCCCTTGGACACTTTTGCCTAGACACATATGCCTAACTGGAACTAGAAAACTCGGTTACTGAAAGGAGATTAATCCTGGGAGAAGAACTGTGTAAGAACTTCCGGCTGCTCAACATCACTGACATTTTCATAGAGATGCAAAAGATCCTTTCCACCAAGATTTTGAAAAACACCTCCTATCTTGCTGCATTCCTGTGGACCCCAGTCCCTCACACTTGAAAGTAATTTGGCATTATTACTGGACTATAATAATGTAACTCACAGCTGGAAATATGGATAAAGTACAACCACGTGAGCAACCTACTCTGTTTCTACACCATGTGGTCAAAATACAGGGACCAAAGATAACAAAATATCTCCACTCAAAAATATCAGAGACTGTTGGAAAAATTTGTGGCACATCCCTTTTTTTAAGGGGATTACAGGCTGAGGAGCACCTGACAATAAAATCCAAACTTTTTTGTTAGGCAGAATCCCATCAGATTATCTGGCAAGAAGTAATATATTTGTCCAGATGTTACTGGGTGCACAGGCTGGTACAAATAACGGAAGGAGAAACAAACTTTGCAGAAAGGGACAGACACTAAATATATAGAGCATCATATCAAGCAAACAACTCGCATGCTGTTCAGGGAACAACGACCACCTCTGCTAGCCTTTCAAAACTCTCCTTCACAAAGTACCAAACTATGTGGCATAAAGTTCAGAGGCCTTAAGTCGGAAAGAAAAGGGTTTCCCCTTTTTACATCGTGCAGAAACATGCACATGCTACTGGTATTGAACTCTCAGCAACAAAAAATATGTGATTTTATATAATTTTCATATTATTGACTTCCCTGTTTCCTCTCCTAAGGAGATTAATATCTCTGACGATAATTTAGAGGCTGCTTCAGAGACAGAATATCTTAGTGTCCCAAGCATACTATCACATTTTAAATATTAGGCACATGCTGACAATACTCTTAACTTCTACTTAAGACATTGTGCACATGATACTGAAATGTGCCAGATATTCAGGCAGGGCACTGTTTCTCTTCACGGTATCTTTGATTTGTTTGTATAACCAATGCATATATTTTGACCAGATGACAGAAATTATCTGACCTTGAAAAATAAAGATATCTGAGGAATAAGAAAGATGTTACCTCTGACTAACTTCTTTTTTTCCCCTCTATTGTTTTCCATAACCCAAATGATTCTTGGGAATCACCACGAAGCTACACGGGAGAAGTCAAAAAATCACTGATGGGTGCACTGGGGACTGCCCACCTAAGGCATATACAACTCAGCCCCTGGGTAGTCTTCTCAGCTGGCAAAACTCGCAAAAAAGGAACAACATGATTTGTTCTGATCTACGGTTTTCACCACTGTACATGTATTTTGTGTTGTATCTTCATATACATAAGCTAAAAACATAGGTATGCTAATATTTATAGCCAGCACTCTTCACTCTCCTTTTAAAATATTTCTTACCTTTCATTGGCAACAATTGTCAAATAATTGAATGACAAACTTGAAAAGAACTGAAAGCCAGCAAACTTCTAATCAAAGAGCATAACTCATTATCTAGCAATAAATTCACCCAGAATAAGGACACTAGAATTTAGAAAGCCAGTGCTATTGATTTTACCTGTTGTGGAAGTTCACTGATCAGGTACTGAGCAAATTTTTGCAACTGGTCTCTTTGCAGCCGAGACAGGGACTCAGAAACAGGTGCCCGTAAGCAAACGGCAGATGCCTGAGGAAAGAGAAGGAAACATAATGCTGACATTAACAGGTCACACATAAACTGGGCTCACTGGGCAATTAATGCACCATAAACATGCATTACAGCAAAGCACTTCATTCTTGGTCCCGATGGACACAACTTTCTGCATTGCAGATAAGATGCAAATAAGCTGTCTAAGTTTTATAAAAGCTGTTTTAAAGAATTTCTTGTCAAGAAAACTGCTTTAACAGCTGTGCTTAAGATCTGTTGTTGCTAGCAATTGCACAAATACTGGCAGAGATTTCACAAACAAACTTCTTAAATAGGACATTATTTCTAAGCCTCTGGCAAAGGAAGTAGCTTGGTGAGGGGCTGTTTCATAGAAACACAACCACCTCTTATCTCATTAAACATTTTCTCTTCAGCCTTAAAATCAGTCTTGTTTCATATCTCAAAACAACAGATCACAGAGAATAAAAACCAGTTCCCTCACTTTTTTCACCATGCCGACTAAAAATAGACCAAACAGCACCCACCTAAAATTTAACTCAGAAGCAGGCAAGAGCACTTGGATGATAAAGATGCTTCTGATATTGATTTAGCTCCACAGAGCAATACCCTGCAGAATGTAATCTGTTGGTGTTCACAATCGACCAGCTTTCAGGTGGGAGAAAGGATGGTGGGAGCATGACCATCTTACACAGGTTTCTAACTTTCTGGGTGCCAATACTATAAATTAAAGTTTGCTTCCTAGCTTCTCTTTCCACAAACATTTCAAAGCAGAACATAAGTCTTTGACAACTTTACTGCCATGACTAAAGACAGAAAGTATACTGATACTCTGATATTTTCACAGAACTTTAAGCCCACTCCAGCTGTCTATTTTGAAATGCCACTGACAACTTATTGGCAAGTTTCAGCAGGTAATTAGTGCTCATATAGGAACCCAGAGTCGATCATAATCATGTTAGTTATAAAATGCTGGGTGACAGCAGAAAATCTTCTGTTCCTTTCAGTCTTCCAGGCTTGATTCTTCCTTAACACATCCTTCTTACAGTGTTCCAAAGACTTGAGGATTTAAATCTGCACACAAGACTGAGTGCTGTGTGCGTGCATCATGTGAATTTCACTGTATACAAGGTCAAATACAAATATAAACATGACTACCTTCTGGAAATCCATAGGTCAAAATGACAAACGACCGGGTGAACATAAAGGCCAACAGCGACCAAAATGACCTTTCCTCTGCACTCTGAATGATCAAACAGCCTAAAGAAAGAGCTTTTAAGTGACCCTTCCCTCCTTGCAGAAGTGAAGAAAGAGTGACTAATTCTAGCCTTTAAATGAGAAACAGTAAGGGGCCAAAATAGATTGTTTGCCTACTCTTAGCAATTCACACGTTATCAAAGGATATCCTGCAGCTTAGAGCCTCAGTCAATGCATACTGCCGACCGCAACTCTGAGCGCACACTTGCACAATCTGTAAGCAGAGAGGAATGCCAGGAACAACTTCCCTAGGGCGAACGCATGATGCATAAAGCTGGAATGACAGACAGACTTGGGGGAAGGATGCCTAGGGAGGAGCGAAACTGTATTTAAATGCCTACATTGTGTATCCGGAAGAGACAGAGCGCCACGACGTGCGCACACCACTTGGCGCCGGCTCCGCAGGTGCAGCTGCAGGACGTGATCCTGCAGCGGTCGAACATCACGGCCACGTTGTAGGCACCTTTGGGCGGCACCATCTGCGGCGGTACCACCGTGGCACTCAGGTGGAAGCCTGGCAAAAGAAAGAAGTGCAAAGTTACTGCTCCGCTGCCTGGCACAGGACACATTCAACTAGTATGAAGATTCACGTAGGACATTCAGCTAGCAGGAAAATTCACGTAGGCGCAATGTAAACAGTAAAACAATAATATTTGCAGCAACCTGGCAACAACACCCACCCAGAAATGGCCACTAGTTTAAGGTCTCCAGCACTGTCACTTCCCAACCAGCTATGACAGCACATTACCAGAGACAAATAACATTTTTTAAGTTCAAAAAGACAAGCTTTTAATATACTGATCTATATTTAACCAGCTAAAGCCAAGTGGATCCAGGCACCACTGAAGGGTGTGGCTTTTGGATGGTGGGGTCACAGCTAGACCGTACATACTTTGAACATGACTTCTAGGTTAATTAACTGGCAACAGGGAAGCAGAACAGGTTAGGCCATTTCTTCCAAATTATTTTCAGTTCAATCAATTTTCACAACAGAGCAGTGAACTAAACGAGGCAGCTCTTACACCTCCTACCATCACCTGTGGTTTCAGAAGTCACCAATTTAACAAAACAATTTCTTGTAAACTATACACCTCCTTGCAATTTGAACAACAACAGAAAAATACTCTTCTATAAAGCCAGGTACCCCAAAAATGAAAACAAACAAAAAACCTCTTGCTCAGATTAAAATCAATGGGAAAGGGAAAATTCAGCAACAACACTTAAAAGAATCCAGCCCCCTCCACTGTGCTCACACAAATGAATTATGAATCTCATTTCGGACAGGATGACAAAGAACTTTAATGAAACTTGGCTTCATGTAAACTCACGTACAGCACAGTCCGTACATGCCCTCACAATGCAGCTTCTTCTGCAAATAATGGTTATCCAGGGGCACAACATAAGAAGCTGGAAAAGGCCATTAAAGAGCACAAATTTTCTGTCTGTCTCTAAGGCCCCTAACACCAGTTAATTTTCTCCAGTAGCAGTGAGTATCAATCTCAAAACCTTTTTGCTAGATTCAATTTCAGTTTTAATGCTACATAAAAAAGCACAGCAGCATCAAAGCTATAATCAGAATTCAGCCCAATGATTCACCTTAGGTAAAAAGATATGGCTTGGGACAGATGTTTGAAACAGTAGGTTATAAATACAGGTTACTACATTTTATTATGATACTGTAAGACTATAACAACCATGGTGTTCAGTGGCTCACATGACCTATTAAATCCAATTGAAAACAACGTGCAGTAATTTTTCCTCAAAATATAATACCTATGTTAACTTGCTGTTACCTTGTTTAACCTTTTTATTTCTTCTGCGCTCCAGGATTCAAATCCTCTTCCTGATGTGGGTGATTATTTTGATTAGTGCACATAATGCCACCCAAATTCCTCTGCTATTTTAGCAATTGAAACAGAATCAAAACAAAAAAAGGCATTCACCACAAAATTTCTGTACTGCTTATTACTAGTTCCAGT
Organism: Tinamus guttatus; assembly: GCF_059628265.1. Classification (NCBI taxonomy): domain Eukaryota; kingdom Metazoa; phylum Chordata; class Aves; order Tinamiformes; family Tinamidae; genus Tinamus; species Tinamus guttatus. Next base: position 9,036,360 of record NW_028288780.1, read on the forward strand.
TCTAATTTATGCTCCTCACTTGGATAATACAACCCAAACAGTTCATCTAGTCCTTCTGTTGCACTAGAAGCATCTCAGACTAATGCCAACATGTCCTGATTTTCACAAAAGCAAATTAAGCATTTCACAAACTGTAACTGCAGCAGCTCTATTTCACTGAGAAAAAGCAGCGTTCTCAAGGTGGTAAAGCAGCATGGGTCACAACTACACCTTCTTATCCAGAGCCTAGCAGGAATATTTTAACTTGCACATGAAGACAATTAACTGAGTGCATACAAAGAGGAAAGTCTGTTTTTAAAAAAAGACAAAGAGAAGAAATATTTAAGGGCTTCCACACAACACATCATCATGTTGAACTCACACTGCAGTGTGATAAACACTTCTGCCTGAGACACTGCTAATTCAAGTGGCCCTGCCTGACTCTCTTGCACCATCAATCTCGATGTACTGAACTGCCTGGGGGATGGCATAGGAAACCGTATCAGGGAAAAGATCTGGATTAAATTAATGACTACCTTTTATCATGATAAATGTCACAATCCACTTCACTGTGCAGCTTACAGGCAGCTGAAGCTGCACAAATTGAAAAGGTGGCCATAACCAGGACTCTTCTGAAGTGCTTAGCCCAACACGACTCCTTAAAGAAATATTCATCAAACTGTACTCATGTACAGTACAACTGCAACTCTTATCTGTCTTGGCAGCTCACGGCTCTTCCTCTCTTGCTTAAATGTGAACACGAGTCATGTCTCCTGTTCCAACCTGGCCATCGCACAGAGCAGAGTGCCAGCTTCCCTCTCGCTCACTTCTGGCTCCCTCTGGGCATCAACAGCAAACCTACTACTGCACAGAGTAGGACTTAAAAAATAACCGCCCCTGGGTACCAGCAGCATTCATTCTGCAGCTGAGAAAAACAAAGATTTGTAGCCTATTCTCAGCAAGCTCCACTCCCAGGAGACCACAAGAACAGGCCACAGGCCAGAGGAACTGCTCTGCACGGAGCAAGCTTGGTGTTCCATGGAAGTGCTTAGGCTTGCTCTGCACAGAAGGTGGATCTTATGGTTCTCATGAGTGTAAGATACACTTATGCACTTCCACACTTCTTACAGACTGCTCATACACAGAACAAATATGGCAGGCAGACAGCACCAGCCTCGCACTGAAGGATTTCATCAACAATACAGGGTATAGTTGTTTAAGGTTACTCTTGTAGTAACTGTATTACAAATACAACACTCTGCTATATGAATAATAACTAATCTTTGCAAACTTCACCTTTGCTTCGTATAACATAGGCTTTTTGCAAATATTAATTTGAGCAGATCACCAGGAAGTCAAGTTCTTTTTAACCCTGAAGAATATAAATGTTATGGAGACACAAGCATTCTATATAGTTTTACCCAAAAGACTCAGATCAGATTAAGCATCAAATTTCCAAAATTGGCTTTTCACTCAATTTTACAGCAGAGCTGATGAAGGCTGCAAAAACAACAAAACAAAAAAACACACAGTATTTTGCTCAAGAAATTACAAAGCATACACACAGCAGGGAGCTGAGTGTAGCATGCCAGCAAAGCTGGTTTTGAGACATGGTCACATCAGTGCTGTCCAACTGCAGACATAGTTTGGTGAGTGTGAAATACCCAGAGACATGGAGCTGCAGGGCCTTACCTATCTGGAGAGGGTCTTTGACAGCCCTCACCCTGAAGAGCTGCTCGCCGCGCTGGAACTCATCTGCACTGCCGTTTGCCAAACACGAGTACAACCTAGAAGAAGGAAACATAACATAACAGCATTAGTCTAGTTCCAAGTAACCACATGTTCCTATCTTCTGCATTCTTTCTTGACCTCTCTTTTGATAAATCCTCACCATCTTCACCTTTAAGATGAACTCCCCCTCTTTTTTGCCACTTCTCCACAACACCTCAAATCACAAGAATCATTAGTCTCTTTATAATTGGGTTTGTAAATGGCCGCTGAGATTTCTAGGAATTTTAACTGAATGTTCTGGAATACAAATTCATTCATGGTCTAAAATTTAACTTTTAAATAAAGAATAAAATTACTTCAAGGTCCATCCAGCATCATCATGCCACAGCCAGAACTCCTTTGCCACATGCTCACATGAGATTTTCTACTTCTGTGCTCACCAGAATAATTGCTATAGAACATAGAACTGACTGGATTGTTCTATTCCTCCACAGCTGATCTATTTAGATCAGCTAGGAACAGGAACTATACTGGACAACAAATGCACAATAATTCTTGTCTAGTGAGCAGTACTCCTCTGAAAGCACCAACGAAGCAGAAATAGTGCACATTACCTGATGTCTTCCTCATTTTCGGGGAAGCTCCAGAAGGCAATCCGCAGCTGCAGTTGCTCAGGCACTGGCGGATAAACTTTCTCCACCACCTCGAATGGAATGTGAAATGCAACCTGCTTTGCAGACAGTTCCACCAGTGGGATCACCAGCCCATCTAGCAAGACAAGAAACAAGGTGCTATTAGCCACTAGCGGAACTAAACTTGCAAGAGGTTAGTGATCAGAGAAGGGAGATTTTCCATTTTATCTGTTCTCTCACCAAGTTCAAGGATCAAGCACCACAGAACTTTTCTGCAGAGTCACCTGACAGCTTCATGTTGGCTTTCAGCCCCACAGGGAAGGGGCTGGACATTCCTAAAAACCCAGATGGTCATCAGGACACCTGCACTAGCCTGGTAGACATCAGTGCTCAAACTATCTTCTGACAGTTCTAGAGCCATTTGGTAAGACATAAGATAACCAAATCCAGTTTCAATACCTAAGTAGTGGTGGTGGAGGGGGGTTGTCTGTCCTTTTTTTTTTTTTTTTTTTTGTTAACTTTCAGTATTCTGCAGTTTACACAATTTTCATTTAAAATCATGTTTGCTGTTTAATTCCTCTCACAGCCACCTTTCATGTGACATCTATATCACAAGTTCTTTACAGGAGCACTGGGAATTCACATCTTCACACAGCGCTGACTGCACTGAGCCTCTGAGGACCTTAGAGTGCACTACAGGCTTTACACAAATAAATTTAACCATCACCCTTCCACCTAACGAACTCCATTTTTTGTGTGTTTTTAAGTGCAGATCACAATTTCTTGACATCAGGCTAGGGGGAACCTTATGTTTCTGCCAGGGAAGAGGAGAGATTCTGCTCGGGGCTCAATTACACTCCCAACCCACCCGCCAGCCTTGCCCTATCTGCAAGCACCTCGCTGCTTCCCGGAGATCACCTCCTGACCTGACCCATCCGCAGAGCACCCCGCCGCCCCTCGCCTTCCAATCCCCGTTGCCAAGAGCCCAATTCAGTTTCAGATACTCGATGTTATGTCCCTTCACCTCCCTAACCAGCTTCTAAAGCACCACTGGAAGTCAGAATGAAAACGGATCTGGCCCCTGCTCCCCTTCCCATGGTCACAAGGCAGCAACTCAAAGGAAAACTTAAACCCCGATGTCACTGAGCGCTTTCTGCCCCTCTGCCTTGAGACACCCTCCAGTCCCAATTGCTGGGAAGCAGACAGGAAGGGAGAGGGTTTGCAAACACATGCATGCAGTGAGACAGCCAAGACCCCCAGTACTGAGCAGGCCTGTCAGATGGAAGGATTATATAAATGTGGAAAGAACATACTGTTTTCAAACGGCCACCGTTGTGATTACAGTGAACTAGGCAGCACTCCCTGCTTATAGAGAGGCAGTCCTCTACTGCCACAGGATTATGTCTCCATCACCAGCAAACCTTAATCTGCATTAACGATGGAGCTTCTGTTTTACAGTGCTAAAATCCCATCCACAAATGTGAGAGCAGCAGAGACTACAGGGAACTCTGATGGAAGAAGGAGCATTTCTTTCTCTTCAGCTACCTGATAACCAAGATCTCAGGGGAAGTTATTCCTATTCCCACTCTTGACAATTGGCACAGGTATAAAACTTCTGTCAAGTCACTAAAGAAAACTATTTACTTACTGCAACACATTCAGTTTGAATATCACAGTTGTTACCACAGTAGCGGTAAAAGCCATAGGAGGTGCAAATGGAGACACACTGATACTTGAAATTTCACTGAACAACTGAAGGGAAAATATTTCTGTACTTTTAATAGTGCTTTTTGTACAGGGGCACTTTATCCATGTCTTTCCTTACATAACACTAGAAAAGAAATAACACCTAAACAATCTGCATCTACAAAGGCACAAAAAAAAAGAAAAAAAAAAAAAAAAGCCTTCAGTATCACCGCACATTCTTCAAAGAGCTGGACTGCTCGGGGGCAGCATCCCAGAAAGTGACACTGTATAAAAAAACAAGGATTTGGTGCCGGGTATGAAGGCCAGAAAATCTTAGAGACAGATGGTGTTGGCGGAAAAGCAGCAAGAGCAAAAGCATTCTGATAAATATTGCTCTATGGCCATGCATCACTGTTTTAAATACCCTCCCGCACAGGTGCGATGCGCTGGATGCAGAGCAGGTAACCAGAGGAGGGGCAGCACAACCGCTGCAGTCACCTCCCATCTCTGCTGCACAACATGCCTGTTGTTGTTCAAGCTAAACTACAACTCCAGAGAGACTCTGACAAGCTTCGCTGAAATCACCTCTCCTAAGAACATCTATCTTGCGAGTGGGAAAGAGTCAGTGCTGCTACGCATCAGAGGCCTGCGTGCTTTCAGAGGAGTCAAACGGGAGCTGCACAGCGCCCAAGCTAACAATCTGGGAATGCTCCGACCTCCTGGGCCAGCAGCAGGGCAGCAGCGCTCGCCTCAGATGGGAGCCCGACGCTCGCCTCCCACCACGGACACCAAACCAGGATAACCAGGGTGGTGGAAGCGGATAGGCATCACCAGAACCATTTCCCCAGGGCGCAGGGCACTCCCCACCACCACCTGCTCCCAAGTGCGTTTCCGAGCCCAGTCGGGAGCTTGGCTTGGCTTCGAATCAGGCAGGATAAATGGCCTGGGCCGAACCAAGATGCTGCTTCCAGGCGCCTCTTTTCCCCCAGAGACACTCACCTCTGTCGTGCAGTCATACGATACATTAGCACGGCTCCTCGGATGGAAGGATTTAGCAGGATCTCCTTGAGGCACAGGCCCTCAGCTTTTCTACACAAGCTACCAGGATTTCACAGTACAAGAAGAAATGCAGCCTTACTGGGAAGGACAAGTCACATCAGTGATGTTTTGTTCACTCAGCTATACGGCTGCAAAGCTCCTTGCCTGTAAAACTCATTGCAGCCTTAAATTAATCACAGATGACAATGACCCTGGGATACAGAGATGCACCATAAGTATGTGGGTGCCAGTCCCTTTGCCAAGTCTCTCAGATTTACTCCTTCAGAAAGGCATTCGAGCGACTAGCTCATGACATCCCTTCACATGGTAGCAGGTTACTTAGACAGTTTTGCTCATCTTACCCGATACGAAGTTAAAAAGAAAAGTGGGAAAAGGAGTCAAGGTATAGGATAAAACCCAGCACCTTAGAACTGCGCATCCCAGGGCAACTGGAGCAAAGAGACATGCTACAATGCAAAAATGTGCAAACGCTGCAGAGAAAGCAGGGGGATGAATCTTTTAGCTTTCAAAATAGGTAAATCAGGACAAAAATCACAAGACCTGCCTAACAGATCAGACAATCTGGATAAAACCAGAAATCAAACACACATAAGCATTAATCTTTCCAAAACCTAATCAGGAAATATAAACTCAAACATTGGCATGAAAATCAATAGTAAAAGAAAGAAAAACCACCAACAGAAAAAGACCAACTAAAGAAAGCCTCTTTTCTTCTCAGGATGGTCCTGTGCATGGCTTAAAAAAAAAAATCAAAATACTGCACACTTTGTGAGGTGAAGACTGCTATTCACAAAGAGATACCTGGTTTAACCCAGCAGCCCAAGGTAACGGGCTGAGCTCCCACCAAACACACCAAGTGCTTCGTCGGCCGCAGCGCCAGCAGCAACGGGCACGAGACGGGCACTGACAGCAGCCTCCCCTGGCACGGCTGGCTCTTGGAGACGGACTCACAGATTCTCAGCACAGAGCTAAGACATTTTTGAAACAAGCTGATAGCAATAAAACTTGACAGGGAAAATGATCTAAAAAGCAATAATCTAACTTATAACGTCACAAATCTCTTTTAAATGCTGAAATTTCAGTAAGAAAAAGAGAACCATAGAGAAGATATGGTAGAATTGAAAAGTGGAAAATGTTTTTTCAATAATATTTTAGGAGTGGGTGAATTCACATTAGGTAGCTTGCCACACAGTGTAAATACTAAAGTAAGAAGTTAAACCTCTCTAGGTTTCCCCCATGTTGTCAAAGGCAGAGAGAGTCTTAGCTAAGAGCAGCTCCAAGGGGGCAGCTGAGCTTCTTTTCTCATCGGCTTCCCTAAAGCTGGCTACCATGGACAGCCTCAGGTTAGTGCTATGCTTTCATTAGATTAATACTGTTTGATTGTGAACACTGTCTTATGAGTCCTAAACAGAGAGAGACTCATTCCAAAAGGATATCTTTAGATATTAGCCATATTTGATGGACACATACAAACACGCACACAAAAAATAATAACTAAAAAAAAAAAAGGGCAAAAAAACAGGGCTTAAGTTCTACACAAACATATTTTCAGCAAATACAAAAATCAAAATCTGATAACAAAGAAAATGGGAAAAACATTGGAGCTTCTACTGAGGATAAAGCAAAGATAAGTGAAGTCAGGAAGCCTGCAATCTTAATATTAAAAATAATAAGAAGAATCCAGTAATGAAATCAGAGATGTAATAAAGAATTGTCAAGTCTGCAAGATAGATGTACCTGACAGAAGAAAATATTAAACTGTGAAGCAAAACTAGCAAGGATCACTGCCTGCTCTTGGCAAAGGACAAGACAACCCACACAGAACAAAGGAAATGTTTCCTTGGAGGAATGTAGCCAGATAAAAAGCCTAAGAAATCTCAAGCAACTATGACTTATGGGTTAAATTACTAGCAAATAAATAAAAAATAAATAAAAATAACAGCTGGAAGTGAATTGTTGAGATCAGCTAATCTACTCACTTCACATCCCAGAGGCAGGATGAAGCAGACCAAGACCATTGCAGGTACATCACATTTCATATGCTTACCCCCATGCAGAACACACAGCTTAAACAAGGGCTAGCTCACCCTTTTTGCTACTATTTCATGTGAATTACAGGTTTGACTCTTATGATACTTTTGTAACAGCTAAAACTAGCATGGAGAACTATCTTGCAGGGAAAAAGCAGATACACACAAACCTCAGCTCATACAAGCTGTGCACATAGCTGGCTATGTTCACCAGGAAGAGCAACTTCTATGGAAGCAGGACTTGATGATGTTTGCATGTAAGTGTAGCTATGTCACTTAATCTTTGTAGGCCATAACATGTTGAGGCCAACAATTATTCATAAAAACAGATCATGTTCAAACATGTTCTTCAGTGCAGTAATAGAGCTTGTGTATTATATATACACAGACTGCTTGAATGACTAGCAAAGAGGGGCCATGAAAATATAAAAGTTATTAAATGGAACTGAAACAAACCCAACTAGGCCAAGCGCAAGCGCACTTGTTATCTGATTACATTATTTCCATTGGGTTATAAAACATACATATACATACATAAATACAACTACTAGTGAACAAATCTTATAGTGCAAGATTTCACAGTGCAAAGGCAGGATTCCTTGGGTTTGTTAGAGATACCCTAAGGGAAATGGGATGGCATTTTTTAGTAGAACAAATAATGCATGTCGTAAGACATCTTGAACTGCACTAACTTTTGAGATGGCTCTACAGCTTTCATAGCTATCCCTAGTCCCCAGCTCGCACTTCCCCTCCATCTCCACCACTGGCCTCAGTCCAAAACAGAGTGAAACAAAATAATACCTCTACACTGAAAGCAAGGACATGGGGGAAACAGAGTAAGCACTTCAGGAGGCAACAGCTATGATGAGAAGTAAAAACAGAAAAGCCAAGAGGAAATAAGCAGAATGCAATGACAGTGAAATGGGGGGCAGAGGAACAAGCGAAGGAAAAAGCACAAAACCTGATAAAACCTGTTTTGCAAATCTTATCTTAAAAATGGTAAACATTACTTCTCCATTTACAGGATTTGCCAGGCAGAAAAACAAATCTGTTACTTTTGGATGCAATTACAGTATCTTTGTTCAATTAATTTTCATTAAAAGCCTATCGTTGACATGTACTGGTGACAAATGCCTGCCAGTGACAGATCAATATCATTTTTTCTTTTAAATGCTGAAATTTAGCACCATTTGAAACCAAAAACTGTTCAGAACTCCCAGAGCTACAAAGTGATCAGAAGGGGAAGATCTTCAGAAATGCTGAACTAACATATATCCAGCCTACGTGAGCCCTAAGAGGGTATTTCTGTCACGATGCGGGTTTGTGGCTTTCAAGCATGAACTTGTGAGAAAGGAAGCTTCCCGTCTGCCCCGTGCAACTCACAAAGTTCAGGCCACGTGACAGAAAACACAACACACCTACAATACACACACTGCAACAGGATCCATATATAAATGGTGGGATATGAAGAGCATCCTCGAATACTATCATCTTAGGAATAAACCATACTAAGCACAATTAAATGCAAGCTTTGTGATGCAGGGACACACAGAGCAGCTGTATTTGCAGAGAGGCAGAGTTCTTGATCAAGGTCGAAGAGGTGCTGCAGCAACTTCAAGACATGAAGTGCTGAACCACAACCACCAAGCTCCAGAAAAGAAACTAAGTACCTTAACCTACAAGAAGCACCTGAAATAACCAACTTAACTTTAAACATACAGGAGAGAGAGATAAAAGACAAGCACTTAAAACAGTAGAATTATCTTGAAACGCCCATGCCAAAATGCACCAAAGCTGTTGGGACAGGGGTGTGGAATAAAAGGGTTTAATCTAAATTGAGCAGCTGGAGAAACTTTCCTCACAAAGCCTCACAGCAGAACCACTGGAGCAGTTATGAAGTTAAACCACAGAGTAAAAGAAAGATTCAACTGATACAGGTTTAGAGCAGACTAGCTAACAAAACACACTGGATACAAAGGGGGAAATTTGACTCTGGACTTATAGCCCTCCAAATGTCATCGCGCTCTGGGTTGCAGATGATCTCTTCGAGTCGCACAGCTGGGCCCAGCGTAGTTCACAGCGGTCACACAGACAGACCACCCATTGCTCCTGCGCAAGCCCCACTAACTGGTCATCCTGTGGCAGCTCAGTACAGCCAAGCGCTTGCCAAAACAAGCACAAAGAATGAATTTCTTGCCCCAAATGCAATACAAGCAAAGAAACCCAACTAGCAACCTGAAGAGTGATGCGGCTCTGCTATAATCACTTCACAAATTGAAAAACATGGATTCCCCAAGCGAATTTCCCACACTGCAGTGCCAGATCCTGATAATTACATGCACACAAGAAGCTCTTGTCCCAAACAAAGCAAATCCAGCTCTAGCTTGACAGTGCACAGAACCAAGCAAGTTGAGGAGCTGAAGATATAATGCAATGTCAGTAAAGTACTGACTCCTGCTTGTCTTCAGCGAGGGTTCCTCTCTTACAGATCAAGAATTCCAGGCAACTCTGTATTGGGCAGGAGGTCTCACAAAGCAATTTGTCTTAAAAAAAAAAAAAAAAAAAAAAAGCAAACTAGAGTATTGCTAAAATGTAGGGGTTTATTTCCATGCTACAGACCCAGGGAATGGAGGTGGGGATACTTGTTCCTGGTTCCTAAACTACTCACTGCAGTAGTTCCTCTACCAAGTCAGAATAAAGTTTCAGCAATTTGTTTCTCAGACTACCCACTCCAGAGCAGTGCTTTGCAAAGCCAGCTGCAATAACACGTGCAGAGCAGTGGATTGTAGAGGAAACTCCTCGCCAAAACACATCTATACAAGACTTTCAGGTGATGGGATGGAAAAGCAGAAGAGGATCAGAGGACACGAGAGCTCTGGAGATGCAGAAAGGATGCTACAGACACTGCTGCTGAGGAGCAGTGTGATATACCTGTTCAGAAGAGACGATGGGAGGGAGCGTTCTGACCTGTGAGCTCGGTCAGTTTTGTTCTCAACAAAAAGTGTTTTGGTAATTTGTAAATATGCACATACTCAGAGCAGCCTAGCAAGGGTAGCTAACCTGATCTGGAAAACAGCCAAGACAAGGCGCTGTAGTGTAACTGTTAGGCATATCAGACAAAGTCAGCCACAGGAGAAAAACCTCCTCATGCATTCTCCATGAGGGCTGTACACCAGGCTGCTTTTCCTCACTGTGAAAAAAAAAAGAAAAATAACCTTTTTTTTTTTTTTAACTGAAAACATAGCTCTAGAGAAAAGTAAGTGATCACCACACAAGCAAAAAGCCCCAGAAAGTAAATAAAGATTCAATCTGAAACACTAGCACATTAATTTGCCCATAGGACAAAACAAATGAAAGAGAATACCGAATACCAATGTTACTAGGTTGTGTTTTTGTGTTTATGTAATTCACCTAATAAACCTTCACATAGGCTTTATTAGAGGCTGTAAATAGTGTAGAACTTTCAGGAAGAAAAACTATCCACAAAACACATTTTGTAAGTTTAGGAACAGGTCTGCTTCTCATTTGCTTTTTCATCCTTTTTCCCCTCCCCTACCATCCTCCTCTCCAAGGCTACTAAGGGCATTAAAATTGTAACAGGATCTGTGTTAGGACTCTCATACCTCTTACTTCCCCACCTGGAGTTATACAGCTCTGAACTATTCTGCAGCAGTGAAATTATACTGACAAGAATGAGGTGGCGCAGGAAATATAGAGGTGTATCAAACCCTTTGAAAGGGAAAAGCAGAATTTGAGTGGGCCTACATCAGTCCTAAGCCACACAGCGACATTTTTATGTACAAAATTGTTGAAAAGATGAATAAAGAACAAAACTTTTTCACTAGTACATGTTGGAAAAGAGAGGTGAGATTCATAGCCAGCAACTGTTAAAATTACAAATCCCAGATGGCGGATTATAGAGTAGAATTGGAAACCTCACTGTTAGCTGACAAACTGCAGTATCTATTACTCCACAAATTCCATTAAAACCATCACAATCAGGTTTTAAGAACATTTATTTGTTGTTTTATTAAATGCAGAAAAACACACTAATTTTATCAGAAAAAGATGCCCAATTTATCTTCAACGTCTCTCTCACCTATGGCCAAAGCTATAGCACGGAATCAAACCTAAGCTTAATTTGGTTTCTGAAAATTGCCTAACACTACATCATAAAGAGCTCTTATATATAGCCCAAATATTTGATGGCTCAAACTATCCTTTTGTCCTTTTGATGCTGTATTCATATTTTTAATTCAAAATCAGTCAAGTAGATGATTTAGCTGTATAAGTACATCCTGACACCATGACTTCTATTTCCACGATTAAGACACTTGAGGAAGCAAAAATAAGTTTTTTCTATAAGGCAGACCTTAACAAGCATCAAAATATCTAAGTATATAACATTTTTCTATTTCGTACACAAATCCTGGAAGATTTGCAACATAAAATACTAGAAACTATCACATTGTGGATTTGGGCGGATGGCTGCTTTTCCAAGTGTCAGTAAGTTGAAACCCAGCCCAGTCTTGCAGTTCCCATTCGGGTTCTCTGATGTACTTTAAAAATATATATATGTGAAAAAAAAATTCATGATGGTTACTCACACTCACTCTCTTTATGTGGACAGTGCTTTAAATATATATATATATATAAGTATAAATGCTGACCTAACTTTGCTGCCCTTTTGAAAAACAGTATCACCCTGACACTAAGATGAAGCATAGAGACTGCATCTCAAAACATTTTTTGGTTAAAGAAGCCAAGCACGAAGAATCTATATATTGAGCTCAACTCCTACTTTCTGCTGCTGTACTTTTTAGAAAATGAAGCCAGGAACATCTCACCAAGACAAGAGGCTCAAATGTACAGGAAGATGAAGACTGACTTCTCACTTCTCAGTACATTTTTTGGAGCACTTGTTTACCTCAGAACTTCATTTGCAATTTCTCTGTGTCAGCAAGAATACTTCAAGACACAAACAAATATAAATAAATAAAATAAGGAATCGTCTCTTCAGTGCAGCATGAGAATTTAGTAAGAAAAATCACTGCTGTTGTGTTATTCCTCCTTTCACCACTGGTGAATACGGCTAAAGACTTTTGCTGTGCCCAAGTAAATTTTAATCACAAGACAGGTAACTCGCTGTGTTATCCCTCGAAGCTCTGCTTGCAATTAGCAAATCAAATGAGGGCTCGCACATCAGAAATCTTGTCTGCACTCCAAGGTCTCCTGGTTAAAGGAGAGATTTCCTTTCTTGCCTTATGTCCTTAAAGCATCACAGCTACAACACTACTGGTGTGCCAGAAACCAGACTCCTAGAAAGAGCATTGAATTGTGTCTTTAGAACTTCAGGATGAGCCAAGGGTGGAAAGCTAAATGTTATTTTTAATAACCAAGGGGGAAATAAAGATATTTTCTGAACTCAGGACTGAAGCACCTGCACATTGCTCCATCATTAAACTCAAATTCCTAGGACTCTTGTGCAATGATGCCACGTACACAAGTTCTGTCTAAGATTTTGCTGCAAGGTATGTGTAGTAGAGAAAGCTCTGAGCAAGGGTCAGAAGTTCCCCAGACACAAGTCTCATCCAGCTCAGAAAGGAAAACTGTGTTTTTCATGCAACTCTACTGTTTCTCCTGTGCAGTAACTGAAACCTTTTGCAGAGGACTGTACTGATGAAACTGGAGTATTTGATATTATGTTAATGAATGAGCCAGATGAGATCTATTAGTCTCCTCATAAGCTCCAAACCTCAAGAGCAAAATTTTGATAAGCTCTTTTCTCAACTCTCCCCCACTCTAACACGATTGACATCCAAAACTGCAAAGTGAACATTAGGCAGGCAATGCAGCATTCACAGCTTGATAACCTCCTCTGGAAATTCAGGCAAGGAAAATCTTAATCCAATCTCACCCTCCCATTGCCCTCCCTAAAAAACAAATTCATTTTAAAAAGAAAAAAGAGCAGCCGGGACAAGCAACCCACAGCTGTTAGAGATCCCAAAATGAACAGCAGATTTTTTGCAAAGCAAGACAGTCAGTGCTACAAAACACTGTATTCATGCCAGCTCTGGCCAAGGTTTCATGACAAATTGGGCAGCTTGCACGCAGAGTAACTCTGGAGCTGATGAAGCAGAATAGCTCCAGGCTACTTCGCTCTCCCTGTGCTGCTTCCCGTCTCACTGTCGCTCCGTGAGGGAGCGAGCGGCACAACCTGCATTGCGTATTCAGAGCACAGGGATCAAACAGCTCCTGCTCGGCTACCGCAAGGCTCAGTGCTACCTGTTATTCCCACTTTGCCCCATGCAAGATATTTTAAAGCCTTAGAATTCACAATTTTCCACTGTTCTTGGTGACTAAAAACATGTTGAAGAGACCATCAGCAACCAGGCATTTTTTTCTAAACACAGGAGACAGAACATAAACTTAAATCAAATTTGTCAGGCTGCATCACAACTGAGCATCTATCAAGAAATACTGGTATGTCCCAGTGCTGAAGAAAAAGCCTTACAAAATACCACAAACTACTTACTGTGCTGCTCACCATCCCAAATACCTATCCTGAAGAATTACATGTGAAAATAAACTTTAAAACAGCTTTTTTTCCCCCTGTGTCTAAACCCCAGTGCAGTTATCGCTGCTGGACAAACAAATGCATTGGCAAACCTGGAAGCGCGCGTTCCTGAGCACATCAGAATGGGATCAAGCCAACCCCATTGGGCCTTTTGGGAAAGCCACCGTCTGTAAAGAATCATCAAGAAACTGCTAGTAGTAAAAAAGCTTTCTCACCTCTAGGGAAAAAATGAATAAAATAAACATCCGTCAGCATGCAAAATAAGATACTGCCTGTTAATATGACCAGCAGGAAATCATGGGAGGTTTAAAGATCTGTTTTATAGATAGGAGTCAAAAGAAGCTAGATACCTAAATGTTCTGGGGAAAAAAAACTCCATTTTAATCTCTAGTTTTGAATGTATCCTCCCAAATCCAACCTGTGCTCTAGCGCTTTGGGGGCAGTCCCAAGCCCACTCGGAGCCAGGCTCTCCTGCAGCTCAGAGGGGCAGCAGCCCCCAACCGCCCACGCTTTCCAACCAGCAGCTGTGGCCTGCATGGGCTCTCCCTGCCAAGGGCATCCGGTCGCTCCTTGGGATCCCTTCCATGTGCCCCTCCTGTCCTGTGGAGGAACAAGGGCAGGAGATGCTGTGTGCGAGGCCCAGAGGAATGCAAGCACCAAGGAAGCAGCTACAGCACCTTTATGCAGGAGGTGGTAATTACAAGCACGTTACCATTTTTGGTGCACAAAAATAATGACAAAGGAACCCTAGAAAACTGCCAGGCATTAATTAAATACATGTCATTGCATGAGTCTTCTGCATCTGGCCGAGCAGACCTCTCCAACAGCACGAGACTGAGGCAAAGTCAATCCTCCTCTGGAAACATCTCCAGAACTCCCTAACCAGCCAGGAAAAACTAACTCCCTGCCCTTGGGAAGGATTAGCAGCTTAGCTGACCCTTGCTCACTACCGCCTTAAATGCCATCAATCAGTCAATGGAAATTCCCAGAGCAGTCCGGGTCCTGCACCACCACCTCCCCTGTGTAGCATCACCTCCCTCCAAGCAGCAGGAAAGGTCGGTGCAGGTGCAAGTTACAGCATTGTCACCCGGCCCCTCTAGCCAGCTCTGCTAAACAGATTTACAGCTGCATTTCTCCTCCCATCTCAGCATTTACTGACCTAAATATGAAGTAGCAAACAGCATCACATGTAACATGCAGCAGGAACTGTAAACAGCTAGAGAGAATTATTAAAAGATAATGATTGCAGACCCTGAAAAGGTCCTGGACTCTCAGGCTGATTTCTTTGTTGTTGGTTACTTTCTAACTCACCAGCAAGACTACCAGGAAGTTTGGAAGTTAAGTTGTTACCAATAGTTACACTCATTGCAATCAGTGCTACGTAAAAGCATGGTCACCGTCAAGCTATTTGATTAGCCTCTAACATGGATTAATGAGGATCCAAGTTTGTGCATCCTCTCTAGACACATGCAAATTTGCAAATTAAGAATTCTAGTACAGTGCCTTTAATAAAGAAACAAAGATTAAAGGGTAAGTTCTTGAGAATCAGGATTTGTTAATGCAACAGTCAGGCAAATGTAATGACATATTGAGAACAGGAAAAACTGAAGTCCTGCAAGCACAAGAGAAGACCCAGAGACACTCCATGAGGTCACACGATACTCAAGAGCCACAGGTTCAGCAAACCTTTCTGTACTTCAAGGAGGAATCCAGTTCTGTCAGTACATTGACAAGATGCCAGCAACAATGGTTTAGCTACATGTGGCATTGCTTTAACAAATATTTCTTTTTTTTTTTTTTCCTAACAAATATACGCTTTAACAAATATACTTTTTCTAGTAGTTTATCTGGAGAAAAAAAAAAGCCTCAAAGAACCATGCTAATTTTGACTTTAAAAACTGCTGTTTGCTTCTCACATGTCCACCAGTAAATTCCTAATGTTTACCAATATTTATGAAGGGCAAAGAATCACCAGTGTCTATTTAAATGTTTTACCTCTGTAAACAGAAGAGGAGGACAGAATTGGTGGCGCACATGTTACCAGCCCACTGTTTCATCAGGTCACCTCATAAGTGACTTGCAAGGTAAAAGCACAGCTGGATCCTTCCTGCAAAGAGTCTTGTCACCTACAGATAAATTCCGGGTAAGGTTTCTCTTTATCACACCACTGATTTATACTTTTGTAAGGGCCAGCTTTCCTCACATCATTTTTAGTCTCTGACCTCCCTCCTTTTCATTCTCTCCAGCCCATTCTCCCCTTTCCCACACTGCAGCATCCAACCTTTTTCCCATGATGGGACAGGCTGTCTCCAGAGGACAGAGTCGCCCTCCCCCATCTCACCCGTTTATCCTTTCCCTTTCTTGTACACACCAATCCTTACCCCAAATCAAAAAGAAGCTTGAAAGCTCTACTATTATACCTCATGGCCACAGAACAAACCCAGTGGGCAAAAGAAATACAAAACACATTGGGAAATCAAGAACACACAAGTCCTCCACTTACAGCAGAACAAGGGATGCTAAGAATTTGGTTAAAGTCACCAACCCTGCTGCCTTTTCAGAAAGTGTCTACCTCCTGAGGAAAAAGAATGGCTTAACTTAGGAATTTTTCAGTGCTGACCACACACCAAGAGTATCATAAAAATGCAGAAAAATCAGCACACAAATTTGTCAACTGACTGCATGCATATTAAGCATGCTTGACCATCTCCTAACTTATAACTGTGAAATACTAATATTTCTTCAATTTTTTTGCTGGAGCAATCTAGAAACACTAATGATTCATAACAGCAGTAATATTTTATTCAAAACTCTTTTTAGTGTCACTTTTTTCAATTTTTGCAATTCCAACTCCACTTTAAGAACAGAATAAATTGTTTTTGACTTTTTGAGTATGCTACTTAAAGATATGAAAACAAGAAGTATCATATCAAAACTAATTATGAATGCTTTAAATAGCCAAATATTTACTCCAAAAATTCATTAAAACATGCAAAATATCTTTTAAAGCTGTGCATTCCTTTTTTCTGCAACGAAGTAATGTGCAATAACTAGGACAACAGACACTTAAGGGGAGACAGTTTCTCCTGCTGATTTAATACCTGGCCTGTGAGATCTTGACAAACCACTGATGCCCACCGCAGTGCCTCTAAAGGTCTACTCTTTTTTTAGGAGCAGGGTAGCTGGGAGCAGAGAGAGGAGCTTTTTTATTTACTTTATTTTTAAGAACACCCTATGACACCTGCCATTCAACACTCTCTTTTTATTTCTCTTTTCTTTCACTCCTTATTTCTGGGTTTTTTATTCTTTGCTCTCAACATTTAATTCACCATCTTATTATTTATTCAGCACACTAGTAAAAATTATATTACTTATCAGCCTTGGACTGTCAAGAGCTTGGCATGGATAAGGAACCACTCTCCTATCTGCAAGGACAGCGTCAATAATGTGTGCACATTTCCCTTCAAACTCACTGGTTATCCCGACGCTACAAGATAACACACTGACTTGAGTACGTACCACTTCAGAGAGAGGGGGGAAAAAAAAAATCAGGGGAAGAGGAGGAATCTAGTCCCAGGTCAAGATCTGAGTTTTATTTCCATAACTAATATGAAGAAAATTGTTACTTGCTGTACATTACAGCAGAAATAAATATTTTGATAAGTCTGATCTGTTTCTTTATGCCTGCCAGGTCTTTTCTCATTAAAGCTGTAATAAACGTACACTGTATGAAAGGTGCTATTTTCCTGTATGTGGGCTATGCTGCATTTTTGTTGCTTTTCCTCAAGCTGAACTGGAATTTCAACGTTTTTAACTCACATATTAAATTGCTTTTAACTGACGGTTCTTCGAGCAAATAGACCACACCACTACGTTTAGACTGCAGGCTACACAAATACAGAGCAAAGTACGTATGAAACCGGCAATAATTCACTTTATGAATCTACTAGGTCATCTGCATTAACTGAACAAGCCTATGTAGGTTCTTGACACTTCCCACCACTTTTGGGACCTGAGCAACTTGCACAAAAATCTCTAGCAGTCACGTGACGAGTTAGAAAGATTGATTTGTGTTATAAGGCTCAAAATCAGACCCCTAAAAACACAGTAATTTGCCTGCTGATGAAGATGCACTTCATGGCTAACCAAGCCCTGAGTTAAAATTCTTCCAGGGTTCTCATCAGGGTAGGAATTACATCTTCTCCTACATTTTCTAGAATTTATCAAGAACAAACAAACAAAGCTCTTGTCTTTTCTGCTTTTGCCCCTTATCAGCAAAACTCCAGAGCAGCATCCAATTTTCTTTGCTGTTTCGATGGGTGACCCCAGGCAGGGACAGAGCTCCTGACACAAGGCTCTCTGCAGTGATGTAAGATATACAGAATTAGTCTTCCGTTACTCCTCCTGCTTAGAGCACAAATTATATGTCAATTCAGACAAATTAATTTAACAAAGAAAACAACTTCTGCTGTTAGCATTCAAAGAAGCGCCATAAGCAACAAAAGCATTTTTGAGCATTAAAAGCAAACACTGTATTTAACCCAAGTTATCCTGAGGTAAAATACTCTATGAACAAAAGATATTGGTGTTTCATTACAAAACTACATTTGTCGAGATTACCACACATTTACAGCCTGAAGTTTTACCTGAGAGAAAAACTTAAGTGTCTTATCTTCACTTAGTTTTTTACCTCAAGACAGAACTATCATTCTACAGGTTAAAAAAAAAAAAAAAAGTAGAAAGTAAAAAGTAGAAAGTAAAAAAAAAAAGTAGAAAGTAAAAAGTAGAAAGTAGATACAAAAGCTCACATTTTAGCAATTAAAAAATAAATTAAATTGTTAAAAATGGTCAAAAGAAAAAAGAAGATGAAGAAAGAGATAGGACACAAAGGAAGAGTACAACTTGGAGCCTAGGGTCAAACCTGGATCCTTATGCTCACTTCCCTAGAGCTAGGCACACCACAGAGAAGGATAAGTCCCTATAGGCACATGAGACAAACACAGCAGCTGATCATTCAGCAACATGAAAGAAACATGAAAACCTGAAGGTGAAAGGAAGGAGAAAACAGGCACAAAAAGAAAAACCCAAGGAATTCAGGAAGGCATCCCTGTAAAAAGATGACACATTAAGAAATGGAAAGAACATGCCAGACTTCTGGTGCGGGAAAGAGAAGCCTATTTAAAGCAAGAGGCCAGGAGACAACATTAGAGTTAAAACTGAATTGGTCCTTTAGAAAGGCAGCAGACAAAAAGTCTCCTCTTGATAACTCCTTTATGTAGTCTCTTCCATGTCCATTCTTGGAGAAAGGAACCCAGACATTCAACTGTCTCTAAAATGCCGTCTCTGGAGTCTGTCTGCAGCACCTCCAGCTCCCATGTACCTACAGCACCCAGTCTGTACCTTGTATTACAGCACTGATACTCCATTAAGTCATTCCTCGACTTGAATTTCTGTTGCTGCTATATAGAGGACCAACAGCATTACCAACCACTACTATAATATAGACTGGGTTATAGTTCAAAAATAGGAGAAATCCCTTTTACCAGGGCAAGAAAATGTACAGAAATGTATTTCCTGCTAGCAGCTAAGCCTTCTTTGTCGTATTACCTCAGAGACCATTTCTCTTTGGACATCTCATCTCTGCTCATTTCATAAACATTTGAGATATCTTCTCACTTACATTTAGCTTAATTCTATTGCTTCTCCAAAGAAAGTCACTAAGCAGCTATACATGAATTTTGCTCAACAATTTTGTTTTGGGGTTTTAAATGTTATTAGTGAATTTGGATATACTACAATTATAACTCTATTTGAGCTAAAGCAGATTTATCATGTGTTGTATTACATTAAAAAAGGATGCATTACATCAGTATCTCCCAAAAGTATAGGTTGATTGCATAATCTCCCTCTGAATAGCAGAGGCACAAATAAAGTAGAAAGAAAAAATCAATTCTAGCCTTATAATACACAGTAATTGTCAGTAACAGAACAGCAGCAAACCGCAGAGTCTTCATTTTCAGCTTCACCAGGCTCAAAGAGAGGATACTTTGGAGGGCACCAACATTCTTCTCTGGGAAGAACAAAAGTCTGAAGGCTGCATTATGAACATGAAAGAGACTGTGCATTTCTGCTGCTGCCTTCCTGCAATTATTTTTTTTGCACTAGAGTTAATTTTAACATATTAAGCAGTTAATGGCAATTCAGAGGAAGAAGCTCTGCTCTTCAAGTCATTTGTTCTTTGTCCTAACTCACTAACGAAATCCAGTCAGTCACTTTACTACTGTAGACAATGTTCAGACTTTGATCAGGTTTTTCCTCTAAACCGATCATATTATCACCTCAGGCTCTATCTACTCTGTGCCAAATAGCCCAGCTCCACAGCTTGTATTTTTTTTTTCAGGTGCCCTGCCTCAAATTTACTTAGCTAGCATTCCTAGCAGTTTGAGAGAAGCTTTGCACCTGTATCACCACCTTACGACATACAATTTTCAACTAAATGCTACCATAACCCATTTGCTGTTTTTTTCTAGATGTTTTCTAGACCTCTGCCTGCAATTCTTAGTTTAGTTTGAGGAGTTTTGCCACACACTTAGTTCACGCTTACAGTCAGGGTGGGAGATCAAGATTCTTTACTAGCTGCCTATTGAAAACAGTTTTCACACAACTCTTCAGCATGCTTCCAGTAGAAGCTGGTGTGAAGGAATAAATACAAACTAATTAGAAAAAAAAATGTGAACAGCATTTACGGCAACCTCTGAACTGTTTGGTAAATATTTGTTCTTAAGAAATTGTTAAATAAAAGGGACTAAAGGCAGGAAAAGGTTTTGTAGCTTCTTGGAACAGACAAAGTCAGAGGCTTGGGAGTTTGGAGCAAAGACACTTACTTTGACTTTAGGTTGAAAAAACACAACAAATCACAATTCTAGGTTTCTGGTACAACTACTTAGATACTGAAATTTATAAATAAATCAATTTTAAGGATCGCATTAGAGAAACTCAAATGCTTTTCTCCACTCCATCATCATCTTTCTATCTAGTAGATGGGGTGAATGACATGCAAATAAATAACTTAATTTTTAAACTACTCTCAGCAGAGAATCCTGTCTGCATTAGCTACAAACTACACCACATCTTATATTTACACTTGCATCAAACAAAACCATAATATTAAAAATCAAACAAGAAGAAAATGAACAATCCCAAGCTGCTGACACTCCTGCCAGTCCCAGGACAACTCTATTTGAACTAATTAATGAAGAATTGGACTCTCAAAAGGACAAGTTCAAAACAATTGAAAAAGCTAGAAATCCTTTTTATTACATAACTTGTTTGACTGATCCCAAATCAAAACACTGGTCGAATGCCAAACTGGAGAAAAAGACTAAGGGAACATAATTCCTTTTGTTTTCCTTTAGTGTTCAAAATTGAAAAAATAAATAGTGTCTAACCCAATTTTTGGCTTGCACAGGCAACTGCACCACTACAACCACTTCACAGGCCACTGCAAAATGGTAAAAGTGCCGAAATAAAAACACACAAGCTGAATTTAGAATTACCACATTTTAGAAGACTCCTTACAACTGACCACCTCAGGATCTAGCAAGACCTACAGGTATTGGAAATAGATAAATCAGCACATCCAAAGCTATTCCAGAAGATAAAAAAACAGAGCAACATGCTATGTATATTAAAACACCTATAAGCGTTCCATAATGATGATAGCATTTATGATTTTGTATACTAGATAAATAATTACCTGGAAGTGAATCTCTGCTCATACACTTCTCAGAACAACTCTGAGTAGAGCCTGGGACCTGCCCACAGAACAGACAACAATATCCTTTTCAAATATCTGCCGTGTTTTCCAAAACAAATACTTTCATAGAAAGGACTTAAGTGTCTCTGCAAAGAACACCTAAAAAAGGGGAGCAAGTACAAAAACACAGCCCTGCCTATTCGAGTCTGCAGAACTTGGAACAACCATGGCTTGGTACGGTGTGAAAGACAGCAAGGGTCCATGTACCATCTACTGAAGTGGTCTTTCTGTTAATGCAACAAGTGGACAACAGTAGAGAGGGCAACTGCTGCTTCCTTCTAACCCAGCCAAGAAAGCTAGAGGAACTCAAGCAGGACCCAGCAAAATGTATGAACACACGCTAAACCACTGACGAGCAATCAGCAAAATGCATCTTGAACAAATACAACCACCTCTACAAACATGAATTTGCCCTGCAAATTGTACACACACCAGTTTCACACACTTCTGCTGAACTAGTGATGTCTCCTTTCCCACAGCCATTTGCTTTAACACCTCGGCTCCCTTCCATTAGCGTATGCAACAAGACCTAAAGCAAAGCACAGAGTCAATACTCTTGTCCTGTGCCCAATCCTTCTTCCCACATCTCAGGCTTCACAGCTCGAAAACACATAATATTAACACTGTTCACCTGCCTCACACCATCAAATGCTCCAAACTAAAACCAGTGCATCCTGGCAGCAGGATATTATAACAGTTATCTGGCTTGCATATTTATTCAGCACTTCCCTCTCTGTTTTTGTTTGTTCATTTTGTTTTTTTGTTTGTTTGTTTTGCTTATTTGTTTTTTCTTTTCCTTCTTAAACTTTTTTTTTTCTTAAAAAAATCACCCGCCCTTGCTCTTACAGTGACTAGTCCAAGACACTGCATATCCTAGACTGCAACCAATTCTCAAATTTGTCAATAATTTAATCTCTTCTGAAAATCCAATGGTACTTTCTGGACCTAAGTTCCTTCCAAGCAAGTATCTGTGTATATTGCAACACTGTCATATTTCAGCACAATTCTTTATAAATCGCATTCTCTCTTCTTATAAGGCCAACATTCACAAGAGAATGAGGTTTTGTAGCTCCAGACAAGAAGACAGTAACACAGCAGCTGATGGTCATGAAGGTCAGCAGTAACAGGAAAAGCACAGACACTGGACTGGAAGAAAAGAAAGGAGACGTAAGGAACAGGGGTTTGTGTTAGTTCTGCTAACTATGTGCCTAGCTCTGCACAGTGTAAACTCCACCTGAATTCGAGGGTCAAGATGTATTGGGATAAAAGAGAAATTGTTTCAATTAAAAGCAAAAACAACAACAATGACAACAAAAAAAGAGCTAGCAGCTCTACAATAGATGTAAATATCTTCTGAATAGCTAATACTGTACAATTTTCTGTCTGTTATCAAAAAGAAATGACTGTCAAGAGAAGGGAAATAAAACAGCTCTTACAGAGTGGACACATTGTAGCTTGGTCACTTCTTAAGGTCTTCTTGCTCTACTACTACAAAAGAAAGTTCGTTATTTTAAGAGGAATAAAGGCAAACGGGGAAAGTGACTGCTCCAAACAAATGAGACTTGCATGCTTCTCCACGAGCAGTGCTGAAGCAGTTGTAAGCACCTCTGTGAAACCCTAGGGTAATTCTATCAGGGCAACTGGGAACACGTGCACGATTGTTTCCAACCAAGTTTGCAGCTTCTTTATAGAAAATTCTTTTAGATTTTCAAGAAGCAGCTCAGAAACCGTGCTCAGTCAAGGAGCACTACAGCAGTACAGAAAACACGCAGATGACAACGTGCCCAAAACACAACTTCTTCTTCAATTCTCTGGTACGATTCCCAGTTTCCACCTTTGTTCAACAATCGTCTTCTCACCACGTCCGATGTCTCTTTGCACCTTTGACATTTCCTCTGCAAATGAGCGCACCCGCCAACCCCGGGCCTCTCCTCCGCGGCAGGAACACCCCGCAGAGCGAGGTGCCCTCACCTTTCATTTTGACAGTGGGAGAGTTGGGTCCGGCCGATTGCTTCCTCCATCCTCTCCAGTTTTGGCACAGGCTCTCCGCCTCGGAGATGAAGGAACAAAGAGAGTCTTCTTCAAAGCGGTCGGAGTCTTCAAAGGAAAACCTCTCGCCGTCCTCCCACTCCGCGAACATGAGTTCCATCACATCCAGCTGACCAGAAGGGGAAAAAACAAGAACAAACGCAGCGCTGCTCGCTGGGGCAGGTGGAGGGACTCGAGGGCTCCTGAACGCTTAAAAATTCAGCTCCTTTCGGCTCCCTGCGCTGCAGCAGCGGGAGGAGCGGCGCGCGAGCGGGCGAAGCGGGAAGGCAGCGCACGAACGAGGGAACCTTGTAAAAAAGCCCAGCAGGAGAGTTCTTTAAAAAGTTAAAAACCAGGAGCGCGCGCGGCGGCTCCGGGGCTGCCGCTCCGCTCCGGGGGCGGCCCCGCCACCAGGGGGCGGCCGCGAGCGGGGGGAGCGCGCGCGCGGGCGGGGGTCGCACGGGGGCGGCCCCGGCCGCTCCGCTCCGCGCGGGGCCGCGGCGGCTCCTCAGCGGCGGCGGGGGGGCGCGGGCCGCGGCTCGAGCCCCATGGGGGGAGGAGGGGGCGGCGGGGGGCGGCTCGGGCCGCGGGCGGCGCGGGCGGCCCCGCCTCTCGCCGGGCGGCTGCGGCGCGGCTCTAGGTGCCCATGGCGCGCGGCGCCTCGCGCGCGGCCCGGCGGCGGCTGCTCGCGGTCCCGGCGGCGGCGGCGGGGCCCCTGCCCGGCGCGGGCACTAAGATGGCGCTGCGCCTCCCAGCTTCACCTGCGCTCCCCCCCCGCCAGCTGAGCCCCACTTCCGCCCGCGCTGCTTCCGCCTTCCGCCGCCCAACGGCCGCGCGGACTGCAGCTCCCGGCAGGCCTGCCCGCCCGGGCGCGCCGCGGGGCAGGCCGGGAGCTGGCGCGGCGCGGGGCACGCTGGGGGCTGTAGTCCCGCCCGGCTCCGTAACGCGGCGCCGCTTGGGGCTCCCGCGGGGAGGGGGCCTGGGGCCCGGCCCGGGCCTCCACCGGGGCAGCCACTGCGGCTTCGGGCAGCGAGGCCAGGGCAGCCCCACGCTTCCCCCCCAGCCACCACAGCGCCGTGCAGAGGAGTAGCACTGAAACACGCTACAGCAGCAGCCGTTTTTTTAAAAAAGACTATGTGTATATTATATAGACACACATTCATATACACCTACGTACACCACAGTTAGGGAAGAAGACTGAGAGTAGGACACACAGGGAAGAAGAGCTGAGGCGAGAGCTGTGTCCCAGCCAGGGCACGAGCCGTGCTCCAAAATGGCGGGGAGGCTGCGCTGCTCCAAGGCCGGGAAGGGCGCGGGGCTGCAGTGCAGGCTGGGACAGCCAGGGGCCTGCAGGGCAAGAGGGGCCCAGGGTGGCAGGACAGGAGGCAGCACTGAAATTAAAATGGAGAAATGACCCCCTGGTGTGGCTGTCCTGTGCATTAACTGGAGGCCATTTGGCGCCTCGCCAGTTAGGGACCAAAACTTTCAAGTAAAAGCCCTACTTTTATAGGGATAAAAGGTTTCAATAACAATATTGTTATCAGGATCAAAGGTAGCCATAAAGCAAAGTTGTAACATCAGTTATCGCCCTAAGGAATTCCTTTTCATATTATACTTGCAATTAAAGCAGAAATTTTTAATGTATGCTTAATTTCAGGACCTAGTTAATGATCCCATTATCAGAGAAGACTTGTAAAGTAACTAATGGTAAGTTTCCACTTTAAGACAGAATTAGGTTTCAACCTGAGAACCACAGACTAGAGCTACATCTGCTTTCCCCTATTTGTAAGGGGGAAAAGAACGAGCAGTAGAAGAAAAGTGGTCCTAGAGCTGAGGAGAAGCTGAACTACCATGTCCTCCATCTTAATTCACTGTAGTCCTTGATCATAAAGGAATCCATGTTAATTGATGGATCCTCACAGCAGGCTGTAAGAGGACCTTGGACCTCAAGGGGAGTTACTCGTGTTTTCTTTTTAAATTTATAATGCTTACCAGCGTAGGATTTAATACACTGAATACAGGAAGGTACATTAGTATGCCGTCCTCAGCTGTGAGATGTATATTTACCCATATAAACCCTAGTGTGGTAATGTAACTCCCTGGAGAGAACCAAGGTCCTGATTAAAGGTGGTGGTGACCTTGCTTCTAATAAAAAGAGAGCAGACCTCAGGCTCTTAATCCGTAACTTTCTCCAAAACTTTATCCATCTTAATGCGTTGTTTACCCAAAGCTACTGTCCCAAAAATACTTAGACAATTCCTTTAAGGGATTCTCTTGAGGAGGTATCTGAGGTGAGAGCAAATACATGGAAAGAATGCTTTTTTCTTAAAAAACACCTTTTTACATAAATCATTGTTTAGCTAAAAGTAATGTTTTGAAAGTTTTCTTTGCCATAAACTTTATGAACAAGCTATGCTTTCACTTCACAGAAAGAGCTCATTTATACTCATGCACACAACGATAAGGATCAACATCTAAAGGGTCATGTTATCCTTAATAGTCTGTTGCTTAATGTATATATTAAAGCCTATTAAAGCTAATAGATCTGGTTATAGAGTGCTGAATATCCTGTAAAACACCACGGGCAGTTGGTGGGATGCTGAGCTGGGTGCTAAGTGGCTCTGTTAGCACAAAGATCCCCACAGCCTGCCAGAGGGGAACCTTCATCAAAGCAGTTTTAGCTGGAACAATGTCATCCACCACACTCATGTCACATGCTGGCTAGCCATGGGCTCTTCTTGCCCTGTTTTCACTCTCAGTGGCCTGAGGTTAGGGACCCTGAATATCACTTCTCTTTTTAAGTAGATTAATTCCTAGCACCTTCACATTTTTTAAAAAAATCCAGACCTGAGTCTTTGTAAACCTCCTACTGAATGACTTCAACTAAGTTTCAAAATGCCATATAAGACCTAACCATTACAAATAGAAATATTAAAGCAGTTTTGAACTGCTGATAACACACTATCTGTCCCAAAATCAAAACTAAGGGCAAAGATAGTGGGGCTGCAATGCAAACTGCATACTTGATGATTTTCCTCATCCTCCTGACGTTTTCCCTCAGGCAGCCCGGTGCAGTCTAACCAGGCAGAGCTACTGGGCCTGCTAGCTTGGGGAGGAGGAAATTGGCATGCCTGGACCCATCTGAGAATTTGGGGAATGATCGAGTCCAGCACAACATCTCTGCTCACGTGCCCCTGTAGTACTGCACCTCAGTAGCTGAGCCAGGGCAGGGTAAAGGCTCTGAGCTGGGCTCACAAGAAGGCTCTCAGCAGCGAGCGCCCCTTGAGCGCAGAGCATCTGTTCCACGGTATACAGAGAATCATCACTACGTAAACTAAGATGCAGAAACTATTCCTGTATTGAACAGAGATTCTCCAGGAGAACATTTGGGATTCCCCGAGTTCAAGGACAACTCGCATCTTCCAAAGGAAAGAAAGGAGAGAAGGACACCACAGAGATAGATGGGGAGCAGGATGGGGCTTCCCAGTCCAAGTGACACCCAGTGGCTTTGGCTTGGTGCTTCTCCCAGGATGGCAGCTAATGCTGGCAACAGGCAGCTAGTTCAAGCAATCTACCACACGCATCCCCGCCATGCAACAAGGTCCACGTTACGTAGTCTGCCTGGCAGAGCCCAGCGTGAGCCAGGTACAGGGCAATAGGCCATAGCACACAGCAGCAAGTTCTGTCTCGTCTCCCAGATAATCTGGCAGAAAGATTATTCTGTGCTCAGCTGGAGCAAATCTGTGCTACCAGATGACCTTCTAGGGCACAGCAGCAGCAGTAATTAGAGACCCACAATTCACTGCTAATAGGAATTCTCAGAGTCTGCAGCAATAGTGGTCTGGGTCATGGGCTGTAATACACAGCAAAGAATCTTTGCTATATCAGGAAGTAGAAGTATAGGAAGGTATCACAAAGCTTTACAGAGTGCTGCATGAAAGAAGGGTTTTATGTGAGGGAAAAGTGGCTCCCTCATAGGGAAAAGATAGTTTAGGAGATTGTGGTAATCTTAAAAATCTAACAATACAGCTGAAATTGAGGTGTGCTTTGACAAGGAAAAGGAGATATGAAGGAAAAACAAAATAAGGTCAATCTGTGGAATGGAGAGAAAAGTAAAGGGTGAGATTTAATGCTCTGACATAACCTGAATATTGTAGCACTTATCTTGTCAACATTGCTAGTTTTTACCAGAATACAGTACAGAATGTACATAACCCCAAGAAAAAGCTGAGGAAAAACAGTGGAAACATTTGTTAATATGACATGCTAAAAATTATACGTGTACCTCAGCACATTTTGTTTAATGATATTGAATTAGCGTAATTCCCACTCACATTCTTTCACCTTCCAGCTTTGGGATATTGCAAGTTGTAGAAGTTTCCTTTAAAATCCTACTTGCACTTGCACAAATGTCACAGGCTGAAAGCGCAGAAGAGGTGATGAGAGCAGAGGCACAATACTGGGAGAAAAGTTGTGCTTCTATTTTAAAATGCTTTTCAAGAGACTGACTGTATCTTCTGGTTTGTGCAGAGCAGACCTGAATGTGTTCTTCCTCTGGTCAACACGAGGGAGTGCAGGTGCGACTATTAACTGCTTGTCCTCAGGGCTATGGCCTGGAAGGATGCACAAGTTCATAACGTCTCATCTGTGCTCTTTCCAGCTATCTTATGGCATGAGACAGGCACATATTTTCCCTTGTGGATCTCCCAACAGACAGAAACTATAGTCATTGCTGAGGAGGTCATGAAAAATAATATCTGACAGTTTTAGCATTTCTCTGCTAGCAAGAAGGAAATTGAAAAAAAAAAAAAAAAAAAAAAAAAACACTGCAGAGATGACAATGTTGCCGCTAAGAGGGTTTCTGCCTTTCAGGGATGTACATATAGCATGCTTATTTGAGAGGTAGGAAATTACTGTTCAAAAATCCTGTGCACACAGAATACTCAGTTTTGAGAGCAGTGTTTTGTATTAGAGACAAAAACATTCTCACCTGCCCTGAAGCAGAATTGCAACATTTGCATTTATTTCCTGTCCTAAAATCTCACCAGAGATTAAAAAAAAAAAAGAGGGAAAAAAAAACAAATGGAAGTGAGGCTGTGCTGCACCCCAGAAGCATCTGCTGTTCACTGATGAGTCCTGTGGTACTCCAGCAGTCTCATCTAGTGCATTTTATTTTCGCTTACGTAGAAAGCAACACATATCCTTGCTAAAACCTTGAGTCTAGCACAGGCTCAGTGACAGAGCAAGCACTCTCAAGACTGCCACTGCTGATGCCACAGGACCCAGCTGTTCAGGAACATTCTGACTGTGCAAGATTTCATTGTCCTTTCACGTGCAGTACTGTACCCAAAATGACAAGCAAAGGAAAATTATCGCACACATACGGCTTTGTTTCCAAGCAAAGCATTGGACACTCAGAGCAGCTTCTCATGCTCTGCTGTGTGACACTAAACAGGTTATTAAATTTTGCATCTGAAGTACCTGCTCTCTGGGAAGTGACAAAGACAGGGGTCTGTTTTCCAATATCAGCTCTGCCAGATCAGTTTCACAATATAATGATCACTAATTAGTGACAGATACTAAGGGTCTCCAGAATAAAATCACAGCCATCCTATTGATATTGATTTCAGAACACTGGGGTTGTAAAATAGATGGACCAAATACTGTCTTAGCACACAAGGAGGGAAAACACACAGTTAGGCAGTTTTCAGTTGTTCTGCTTCTAACCAGACAAATGCCTGTGCAAGATGCACAAAGCTTTCCCAAGCACTGAACATGGGGAAGCTGAAGGCAAAGCTATTCTGAGGAATCACAAACTCTGGAGCAGAAAACAAGCTTCCTCCGTTTGGATTTAGCAGTTTGGCTAAGCCTTTCCCCAGGAGATTTTGAGCTGATGGTGCAAGAGGTTCATTCTCTGGAATATTATACAATTTGAACGCATGCCTAGTTATTAAAACCTTATCCAAAAGTCACTTCCTTCATCACTCATACATACATGCATGGAAGAGAGACTCATTAGGGGAGCAGTTTACAACACCTGCTAAAACTGTTATAAAGTTGGAGATTACAGTTATGACTAAGATCTCATGTATGAACATAATTGCTGCTCTTCAGAAAACATAAGATGCAGTTTACAAATAATGTCCATAAAAACGGCATACCGAGCTGAGCAACCTAGTCTGGCCTCTTGCATTTCACAGGTTACAAATATAGATCTCTTCCCTTCACAGTTACTTACAGGAGCATTTGTTTGCTTTTCACACACTTGCCTGTCCTTTACCATTACCAAAACCGCCTGTCCAGCAGGATCTAATACATAATGCAAATCCACAAATAAGAGAGGATTGATGTTAAGCTAAAAGGAACTGGAAAGAGATATACTGTTTCTTGGGGGGTGGGGAGGAAACCACCAGGACCTTTTCTGATGGATACATTAAGCAAAACATAGTTCCCCGGCTTGACTTTTCAGTCTGTCAAGAAATAATCAAGTTTCTAAATTTGATATTCCTCTACAGTTTTAGAAGTCAAAAAAGGCAATCAAACAAACAAACGCAGAAGGCACAAGCACTGTGGTAGGTGACTCACAACATACCTTGGCTGTAGAAGGCAGGTCCCTCTACTTGCTGTTGAGGGCACAGCTGGTTGAGTGCTCATGCAAAGCATCACTGCGAGAGAGACAAAGAAAGCCCGTTCATTCGCATCAAGAGCAATATTTACTCCTCGGCAACGTATCTGAGGAGATCTTGGCTGAGTGAAATAACCTGGCAGACTCAGTGCTAGTTTGCTGTGCTCTATCCACATGCTTCTCATCTTCAGGAGAGGAAGCTTGTTACTTGCTGTGAAACCTGCTATTTCAGATAAAACCAGATATAGAAAAATCTGTGCCATAGCTCTCTGTCAGCACTTGAGTCTTCCAAAATAAGACACCTTTTAGTACATAAAGATGAGACACCGTAGCACTTAAATACAACCACCACCAGACTAATATCAGACTGCTAAAAAAATACTCTTCTGAAGTGCAGAACGGCAATGTACAGCAGGAAGCAGGCAGTAGTTTACATTCTACGCAGACAAGGACAGTAAAGTAGTTTACACACCCTGCAATAATTTTCCTCAGAAAAGTAACCAAAGCTCAGAGTGAAGGCTATCATTTTTTTAATTGAAAGTTAATTCCCATGTTATGTCCCATCAGAAGTTAAAGAAGTTAAGTCAGTTGAGGGCAAGGTTCCCTTACAGAAAGTGCTACCACTACAACCCTGCACCAGACTGCAATTATGAAAACCCAGAGGAAAAGTTTCATATTTGTGAGTGTGGGTAAGAGCTTTAAGTAATAAAGTTTCTGAGTAGCTCCTTTTGTGCAAGACATTTGGGGGAGACACAAGCAAAACACTGCAGGAGACAAAATGAATAAAAATTACTTAAGCTACTGGATAAAGAGGTAATATCCACCTCTCAGTCACTTTTCTGTTGATTGGAAGGAGAGAGGGAGAAAATATTTTCTCTTTTACCTAGCCCTCCCTACCTGAGTAAGCACAATCTATTCCAGGGTGCTCCGTAAAACAACGCATTTGTTAAAATGTTTTAAAAGCATCCTTAAAATTACATGGATACTTACAGGTTGAGAGCAGTTGTCTTCAGTCCATTTTTACCCACAGAACTCAGAGCTGTTTTTACCTGCAGATCTCTGCTTAATAGCCCACAGGTGTGGACAATCTTGCTTCAGCTGAGCACAGTTATGTTATTCAGACCCCCCCTTTCCCCTATCCCACTCAACAGTATCAACAGCTGCATCAGTTTAAGCAAATTGTTAAGCCAGTGCAACTGCACAGACAAACCTTGCATTATAATAAAAATTTCTAAAGTCTTGAACAACCTAGTTGTGCTTTAAATAATAGAGGACTTTAAAGGATTCGATTGAGACCTCGGGCTGTGCTGTATCACAGTATGTCCTCCTAAATCTTGGTAGAGGTACTGAAATGGTAAACCTTAAATAAGAGGAGTTTTTCTCTCATGTTTGGTTGCTGGGTCTAAAAAATGACAGGTGTTAAATAGTGTGAGTAGTGCATGCACCTGTGCCCTGTTAAACACATCTCCATCCCATGACTGGAGGTCATAATCCTGCTTTAGCTCCAGCCATCCAGCCTGTGCATGGAGGGGGGTGCTGGGAAGGGTAGGGGGAAAGGAAAGGAAGAAAATAACCTTGACAAAAATATTTTCTTCTTTGTATCTCAGATTTAAGCAAAACAGACAGCTAAACAGCAAAGAAGAGGTGTTTTTTGTTGGTGGTGTTGTTTTTCTTTTTTTTTGTTCTATTTTTGAGTAACAAATACCAGAGAAATTTAAACTTTTCACATGATTTCAGCAGAGCTGTCCAGCTACTTAGAGCTGCACACTTCCATTGCAAAATCTCTATCCTCACACAGTGAGCAGGGCTCACTACCCAGGCCAGCACTTTATGCAGAGAGGGCAGCAAGTTGCTGCACAATCCATTTCCATGGACACATTTGACAGCTCCCATCTGCTGCTTCCCGAGCCCGCAGGGCTAGCATGGGCTCAGGATTTCATCAACATGTTAATTCCACTGTGAAGCATTTGCTGCAATTTTAATTCCTGCCAGTTGGTTTCCCCTGTTGGAAAACTCCTCAACCTGAGCCTAGCATTGACTGATCCCTCTTTCCAGTTTAGCCCTTTGAGCCAAAGCTCCTGATGCCTGCACGAAGGCCAGCACGGACAGAAACAGACAGGAGGCACAAGACTTCTTGCTTGGCTGACAGCAGAGCGACACGAATTCACAGCTTCCCTTTTGGTAAAGCTGGTCCAAAGCTGACTCTTCCTTTCAAGGGGAACCAGTTTTGAGAATCAGTAGAGAGGAAGATGTCTTATTTCTGGCAGCATATGTGGGATTTGAAGAGCAGGGAGTAGAGGATCCAATGGTGCATAGAGGTCTTACTAATCTGTTTGAATTTTGTTTGTCATACTTCTGTTTTCCTCATCAGCAACTGTTAAATCCAAAGATTTTCCTAAACAAATCACTCAGAAGGATCACACGCTTACTTACAAATCCATTTTGTTAACTCTACCCTTCTCTTTTCCGTTTCCCACATAACAGCAGAGTCCCATAGCAAATAGCAAATCTCCTACCAGTGCTCAGACACGTCAGCTTTGTGGCACAAGTGTCCTTGCCCAGCAATCCAAGGTGGTCCAGGCAGTATATTTTCTTCCTCCGTTAGAAAGTGGAAACTGTGCCCAAGTAGGAATCTTTTTAATCCCAGCAGTGATGCCCAAGTGCCTGCCTTGCTCCTTCCTAAGGAGCACAGTAGCTATACTAGGTAAAACACTACAAGGAGCAAAGCCTGATTTCCTCCCAATTCTTACTTATGCTTCAAAATCCAAAGGCAAGTGTCTCACAGCTGGCAACGTGTGAGCAGCAAGATCCTGCCATATACTCCTCCCAAGCCATTTCACCACATGACAGCAGCCTGCAAGTGCTTTAACACAAAACATGAGACCCAGCGACACGAGACATGTCACCGTCCTCACAGAAGCTCAACCACGAGCGCTCAGTTTTGCGCAAGCAAGACAGGAAATGTAAGCACATGTAGAAAACCCCAAAGTCAGATGCAGAGCAGGGAAGGTGTGTTAACCATGAACAGCCTTTTCTTCAGTGAGTTCTTGTCTGCTCCCAAAGCAGGCTGGAGTCAGTACACATTAAAAATCAGACATGACAATTCCTAGAGGCCGCAGGTGTCAGTACATCAAACCCCGGCCTAACTGTAATGACTTGGGAAAGTCACTGCAATAGCGGTAATGTCGCAGTGAGCTGTTTTCTAAAACACATTTTCAATACAGCAATATAGATTTCAGCCTTGAAGGGAGCAGCATTCCTGCATCAGTGACTGGGTTAAATTCAGACTGCATTTCCCTCCTCCTCTTTCTACTTTTCCAAAGTTTGGCTTCAATTCTTAGACAGATTACACATGAATCCTTGACTGCAAGGAGCCTAAATCACGCTACACATGTGTGTTCATAGGAAGCATAGGAAGATCAACAATAACAATCAACAAATTATAAAGCTGATATATCAAATAAAGCCTGGTAAGTAGTAAGTGTAATGAGTTGATTTGCAAATATCCTTCACTTGTTTTAAATTCACAAACTGAGGCATTTGAAAAGTTGTTACATTTCATTGTATTGATAATTAACATGATGCTGACTTTGTAACATGCTTGATGTTAATTTTAGAACGGCTTGAACCTATTAAACAGGAAAAGAATCAATTAGCTTAATGCAGTGCTGCAGAAAATCCTACCCCCCTCCCCCGCCTCCCACCTTGCAGCAAGTCCCTTTATTAAAGATAAGACAGAGCCCCACATGGTCACAGCATAATCCATTTATTAGTATTTCTTGTGAATGCTCGGTATTAATCCAGGGAACATGACAGCTTTGGCACTTGACCGATTTCTGAGGTCCTCTGCCTCTGGTCAGTAGAATAACGTTTTAACAGGACTCGAGGGG